>NW_027149874.1:0-300000 GCF_031143425.1 Pleurodeles waltl | reverse complement strand
TCCTCTCAGATTCCAGAACTTTCTGTCACCGAAATGTGAGGAAAACATGTTTTTTTAGCCAAATGTTGAGGTTTGGAATGGATTCTGGGTAACAGAACCTGGTAAGAGCCCCACAAGTCACCCCATCTTGGATTCCCCTAGGTCTCTAGTTTTCAAAAATGCACAGGTTTGGTAGGTTTCCCTAGGTGCCGGCTGAGCTAGAGGACAAAATCTACAGGTAGGCACTTTGCAAAAAACACCTCTGTTTTCTTTAAAAAAATGTGATGTGTCCACGTTGTGTTTTGGGGCATTTCCTGTCACGGGCGCTAGGCCTACCCACACAAGTGAGGTATCATTTTTATCGGGAGACTTGGGGGAACGCTGGGTGGAAGGAAATTTGTGGCTCCTCTCAGATTCCAGAACTTTTTTTCACCGAAATGTGAGGAAAACATGTTTTTTTAGCCAAATTTTGATGTTTGCAATGGATTCTGGGTAACAGAACCTGGTCAGAGCCCCAGAAGTCACCCCATCTTGGATTCCCCTAGGTCTCTAGTTTTCAAAAATGCACAGGTTTGGTAGGTTTCCCTAGGTGCCGGCTGAGGAGCTAGAGGCCAAAATCTACAGGTAGGCACTTTGCAAAAAACACCTCTGTTTTCTTTCAAAAAATGTGATGTGTCCACGTTGTGTTTTGGGGCATTTCCTGTCACGGGCGCTAGGCCTACCCACACAAGTGAGGTATCATTTTTATCGGGAGACTTGGGGGAACGCTGGGTGGAAGGACATTTGGGGCTCCTCTCAGATTCCAGAACTTTCTGTCACCGAAATGTGAGGAAAACATGTTTTTTTAGCCAAATTATGAGGTTTGCAATGGATTCTGGGTAACAGAACTTGGTCAGAGCCCCACAAGTCACCCCATCTTGGATTCCCCTAGGTCTCTAGTTTTCAAAAATGCACAGGTTTGGTAGGTTTCCCTAGGTGCCGGCTGAGCTAGAGGCCAAAATCTACAGGTAGGCACTTTGCAAAAAACACCTCTGTTTTTTCTTTCAAAAAATGTGATGTGTCCACGTTGTGTTTTGGGGCATTTCCTGTCACGGGCGCTAGGCCTACCCACACAAGTGAGGAATCATTTTTATCGGGAGACTTGGGGGAACGCTGGGTGGAAGGACATTTGTGGCTCCTCTCAGATTCCAGAACTTTCTGTCACCGAAATGTGAGGAAAACATGTTTTTTTAGCCAAATGTTGAGGTTTGCAATGGATTCTGGGTAACAGAACCTGGTCAGAGCCCCACAAGTCGCCCCATCTTGGATTCCCCTAGGTCTCTAGTTTTAAAAAATGTACCGGTTTGGTAGGTTTCCCTAGGTGCCGGCTGAGCTAGAGGCCAAAATCTACAGGTAGGCACTTTGCAAAAAACACCTCTGTTTTCTTTAAAAAAATTTGATGTGTCCACGTTGTGTTTTGGGGCATTTCCTGTCACGGGCGTTAGGCCTACACACACAAGTGAGGTATCATTTTTATCGTGAGACTTAGGGGAACGCTGGGTGGAAGGAAATTTGTGGCTCCTCTCAGATTCCAGAACTTTCTGTCACCGAAATGTGAGGAAAACATGTTTGTTTAGCCAAATGTTGAGGTTTGCAATGGATTCTGGGTAACAGAACCTGGTCAGAGCCCCACAAGTCACCCCATCTTGGATTCCCCTAGGTCTCTAGTTTTCAAAAATGCACAGGTTTGGTAGGTTTCCCTAGGTGCCGGCTGAGCTAGAGGCCAAAATCTACAGGTAGGCACTTTGCAAAAAACACCTCTGTTTTCTTTCAAAAAATGTGATGTGTCCACGTTGTGTTTTGGGGCATTTCCTGTCACGGGCGCTAGGCCTACCCACACAAGTGAGGTAGCATTTTTATCGGGAGACTTGGGGGAACGTTGGGTGGATGGAAATTTGTGGCTCCTCTCAGGTTCCAGAACTTTCTGTCACCGAAATGTGAGGAAAACATGTTTTTTTAGCCAAATTTTGAGGTTTGCAATGGATTCTGGGTAACAGAAGCTGGTCAGAGCCCCACAAGTCACCCCATCTTGGATTCCCCTAGGTCTCTAGTTTTAAAAAATGTACAGGTTTGGTAGGTTTCCCTAGGTGCCGGCTGAGCTAGAGGCCAAAATCTACAGGTAGGCACTTTGCAAAAAACACCTCTGTTTTCTTTCAAAAAATGTGATGTGTCCACGTTGTGTTTTGGGGCATATCCTGTCACGGGCGTTAGGCCTACCCACACAAGTGAGGTATCATTTTTATCGGGAGACTTGGGGGAACGCTGGGTGGAAGGAAATTTGTGGCTCCTCTCAGATTCCAGAACTTTCTGTCACCGAAATGTGAGGAAAACATGTTTTTTTAGCCAAATGTTGAGGTTTGGAATGGATTCTGGGTAACAGAACCTGGTCAGAGCCCCACAAGTCACCCCATCTTGGATTCCCCTAGGTCTCTAGTTTTCAAAAATGTACCGGTTTGGTAGGTTTCCCTAGGTGCCGGCTGAGCTAGAGGCCAAAATCTACAGGTAGGCACTTTGCAAAAAACACCTCTGTTTTCTTTCAAAAAATTTGATGTGTCCACGTTGTGTTTTGGGGCATTTCCTGTCACGGGCGTTAGGCCTACACACGCAAGTGAGGTATCATTTTTATCGTGAGACTTAGGGGAACGCTGGGTGGAAGGAAATTTGTGGCTCCTCTCAGATTCCAGAACTTTCTGTCACCGAAATGTGAGGAAAACATGTTTTTTTAGCCAAATGTTGAGGTTTGCAATGGATTCTGGGTAACAGAACCTGGTCAGAGCCCCACAAGTCACCCCATCTTGGATTCCCCTAGGTCTCTAGTTTTCAAAAATGCACAGGTTTGGTAGGTTTCCCTAGGTGCCGGCTGAGCTAGAGGACAAAATCTACAGGTAGGCACTTTGCAAAAAACACCTCTGTTTTCTTTAAAAAAATGTGATGTGTCCACGTTGTGTTTTGGGGCATTTCCTGTCACGGGCGCTAGGCCTACCGACACAAGTGAGGTATCATTTTTATCGGGAGACTTGGGGGAACGCTGGGTGGAAGGAAATTTGTGGCTCCTCTCAGATTCCAGAACTTTTTTTCACCGAAATGTGAGGAAAACATGTTTTTTTAGCCAAATTTTGATGTTTGCAATGGATTCTGGGTAACAGAACCTGGTCAGAGCCCCAGAAGTCACCCCATCTTGGATTCCCCTAGGTCTCTAGTTTTCAAAAATGCACAGGTTTGGTAGGTTTCCCTCAGTGCCGGCTGAGGAGCTAGAGGCCAAAATCTACAGGTAGGCACTTTGCAAAAAACACCTCTGTTTTCTTTCAAAAAATGTGATGTGTCCACGTTGTGTTTTGGGGC
Organism: Pleurodeles waltl; assembly: GCF_031143425.1. Classification (NCBI taxonomy): domain Eukaryota; kingdom Metazoa; phylum Chordata; class Amphibia; order Caudata; family Salamandridae; genus Pleurodeles; species Pleurodeles waltl. The sequence continues at coordinate 296,640 of NW_027149874.1, read as the reverse complement.
ATTTCCTGTCACGGGCGCTAGGCCTACCCACACAAGTGAGGTATCATTTTTATCGGGAGACTTGGGGGAACGCTGGGTGGAAGGACATTTGGGGCTCCTCTCAGATTCCAGAACTTTCTGTCACCGAAATGTGAGGAAAACATGTTTTTTTAGCCAAATTATGAGGTTTGCAATGGATTCTGGGTAACAGAACTTGGTCAGAGCCCCACAAGTCACCCCATCTTGGATTCCCCTAGGTCTCTAGTTTTCAAAAATGCACAGGTTTGGTAGGTTTCCCTAGGTGCCGGCTGAGCTAGAGGCCAACATCTACAGGTAGGCACTTTGCAAAAAACACCTCTGTTTTCTTTCAAAAAATGTGATGTGTCCACGTTGTGTTTTGGGGCATTTCCTGTCACGGGCGATAGGCCTACCCACACAAGTGAGGAATCATTTTTATCGGGAGACTTGGGGGAACGCTGGGTGGAAGGACATTTGTGGCTCCTCTCAGATTCCAGAACTTTCTGTCACCGAAATGTGAGGAAAACATGTTTTTTTAGCCAAATGTTGAGGTTTGCAATGGATTCTGGGTAACAGAACCTGGTCAGAGCCCCACAAGTCACCCCATCTTGGATTCCCCTAGGTCTCTAGTTTTAAAAAATGTACCGGTTTGGTAGGTTTCCCTAGGTGCCGGCTGAGCTAGAGGCCAAAATCTACAGGTAGGCACTTTGCAAAAAACACCTCTGTTTTCTTTAAAAAAATTTGATGTGTCCACGTTGTGTTTTGGGGCATTTCCTGTCACGGGCGTTAGGCCTACACACACAAGTGAGGTATCATTTTTATCGTGAGACTTAGGGGAACGCTGGGTGGAAGGAAATTTGTGGCTCCTCTCAGATTCCAGAACTTTCTGTCACCGAAATGTGAGGAAAACATGTTTGTTTAGCCAAATGTTGAGGTTTGCAATGGATTCTGGGTAACAGAACCTGGTCAGAGCCCCACAAGTCACCCCATCTTGGATTCCCCTAGGTCTCTAGTTTTCAAAAATGCACAGGTTTGGTAGGTTTCCCTAGGTGCCGGCTGAGCTAGAGGCCAAAATCTACAGGTAGGCACTTTGCAAAAAACACCTCTGTTTTCTTTCAAAAAATGTGATGTGTCCACGTTGTGTTTTGGGGCATTTCCTGTCACGGGCGCTAGGCCTACCCACACAAGTGAGGTAGCATTTTTATCGGGAGACTTGGGGGAACGTTGGGTGGATGGAAATTTGTGGCTCCTCTCAGGTTCCAGAACTTTCTGTCACCGAAATGTGAGGAAAACATGTTTTTTTAGCCAAATTTTGAGGTTTGCAATGGATTCTGGGTAACAGAAGCTGGTCAGAGCCCCACAAGTCACCCCATCTTGGATTCCCCTAGGTCTCTAGTTTTAAAAAATGTACAGGTTTGGTAGGTTTCCCTAGGTGCCGGCTGAGCTAGAGGCCAAAATCTACAGGTAGGCACTTTGCAAAAAACACCTCTGTTTTCTTTCAAAAAATGTGATGTGTCCACGTTGTGTTTTGGGGCATATCCTGTCACGGGCGTTAGGCCTACCCACACAAGTGAGGTATCATTTTTATCGGGAGACTTGGGGGAACGCTGGGTGGAAGGAAATTTGTGGCTCCTCTCAGATTCCAGAACTTTCTGTCACCGAAATGTGAGGAAAACATGTTTTTTTAGCCAAATGTTGAGGTTTGCAATGGATTCTGGGTAACAGAACCTGGTCAGAGCCCCACAAGTCACCCCATCTTGGATTCCCCTAGGTCTCTAGTTTTCAAAAATGTACCGGTTTGGTAGGTTTCCCTAGGTGCCGGCTGAGCTAGAGGCCAAAATCTACATGTAGGCACTTTGCAAAAAACACCTCTGTTTTCTTTCAAAAAATTTGATGTGTCCACGTTGTGTTTTGGGGCATTTCCTGTCACGGGCGTTAGGCCTACACACGCAAGTGAGGTATCATTTTTATCGTGAGACTTAGGGGAACGCTGGGTGGAAGGAAATTTGTGGCTCCTCTCAGATTCCAGAACTTTCTGTCACCGAAATGTGAGGAAAACATGTTTTTTTAGCCAAATGTTGAGGTTTGCAATGGATTCTGGGTAACAGAACCTGGTCAGAGCCCCACAAGTCACCCCATCTTGGATTCCCCTAGGTCTCTAGTTTTCAAAAATGCACAGGTTTGGTAGGTTTCCCTAGGTGCCGGCTGAGCTAGAGGACAAAATCTACAGGTAGGCACTTTGCAAAAAACACCTCTGTTTTCTTTAAAAAAATGTGATGTGTCCACGTTGTGTTTTGGGGCATTTCCTGTCACGGGCGCTAGGCCTACCCACACAAGTGAGGTATCATTTTTATCGGGAGACTTGGGGGAACGCTGGGTGGAAGGAAATTTGTGGCTCCTCTCAGATTCCAGAACTTTTTTTCACCGAAATGTGAGGAAAACATGTTTTTTTAGCCAAATTTTGATGTTTGCAATGGATTCTGGGTAACAGAACCTGGTCAGAGCCCCAGAAGTCACCCCATCTTGGATTCCCCTAGGTCTCTAGTTTTCAAAAATGCACAGGTTTGGTAGGTTTCCCTAGGTGCCGGCTGAGGAGCTAGAGGCCAAAATCTACAGGTAGGCACTTTGCAAAAAACACCTCTGTTTTCTTTCAAAAAATGTGATGTTTCCACGTTGTGTTTTGGGGCATTTCCTGTCACGGGCGCTAGGCCTACCCACACAAGTGAGGTATCATTTTTATCGGGAGACTTGGGGGAACGCTGGGTGGAAGGACATTTGGGGCTCCTCTCAGATTCCAGAACTTTCTGTCACCGAAATGTGAGGAAAACATGTTTTTTTAGCCAAATTATGAGGTTTGCAATGGATTCTGGGTAACAGAACTTGGTCAGAGCCCCACAAGTCACCCCATCTTGGATTCCCCTAGGTCTCTAGTTTTCAAAAATGCACAGGTTTGGTAGGTTTCCCTAGGTGCCGGCTGAGCTAGAGGCCAAAATCTACAGGTAGGCACTTTGCAAAAAACAACTCTTTTTCTTTCAAAAAATGTGATGTGTCCACGTTGTGTTTTGGGGCATTTCCTGTCACGGGCGCTAGGCCTACCCACACAAGTGAGGAATCATTTTTATTGGGAGACTTGGGGGAACGCTGGGTGGAAGGACATTTGTGGCTCCTCTCAGATTCCAGAACTTTCTGTCACCGAAATGTGAGGAAAACATGTTTTTTTAGCCAAATGTTGAGGTTTTCAATGGATTCTGGGTAACAGAACCTGGTCAGAGCCCCACAAGTCACCCCATCTTGGATTCCCCTAGGTCTCTAGTTTTAAAAAATGTACCGGTTTGGTAGGTTTCCCTAGGTGCCGGCTGAGCTAGAGGCCAAAATCTACAGGTAGGCACTTTGCAAAAAACACCTCTGTTTTCTTTAAAAAAATTTGATGTGTCCACGTTGTGTTTTGGGGCATTTCCTGTCACGGGCGTTAGGCCTACACACACAAGTGAGGTATCATTTTTATCGTGAGACTTAGGGGAACGCTGGGTGGAAGGAAATTTGTGGCTCCTCTCAGATTCCAGAACTTTCTGTCACCGAAATGTGAGGAAAACATGTTTGTTTAGCCAAATGTTGAGGTTTGCAATGGATTCTGGGTAACAGAACCTGGTCAGAGCCCCACAAGTCACCCCATCTTGGATTCCCCTAGGTCTCTAGTTTTCAAAAATGCACAGGTTTGGTAGGTTTCCCTAGGTGCCGGCTGAGCTAGAGGCCAAAATCTACAGTTAGGCACTTTGCAAAAAACACCTCTGTTTTCTTTCAAAAAATGTGATGTGTCCACGTTGTGTTTTGGGGCATTTCCTGTCACGGGCGCTAGGCCTACCCACACAAGTGAGGTAGCATTTTTATCGGGAGACTTGGGGGAACGTTTGGTGGATGGAAATTTGTGGCTCCTCTCAGGTTCCAGAACTTTCTGTCACCGAAATGTGAGGAAAACATGTTTTTTTAGCCAAATTTTGAGGTTTGCAATGGATTCTGGGTAACAGAAGCTGGTCAGAGCCCCACAAGTCACCCCATCTTGGATTCCCCTAGGTCTCTAGTTTTAAAAAATGTACAGGTTTGGTAGGTTTCCCTAGGTGCCGGCTGAGCTAGAGGCCAAAATCTACAGGTAGGCACTTTGCAAAAAACACCTCTGTTTTCTTTCAAAAAATGTGATGTGTCCACGTTGTGTTTTGGGGCATATCCTGTCACGGGCGTTAGGCCTACCCACACAAGTGAGGTATCATTTTTATCGGGAGACTTGGGGGAACGCTGGGTGGAAGGAAATTTGTGGCTCCTCTCAGATTCCAGAACTTTCTGTCACCGAAATGTGAGGAAAACATGTTTTTTTAGCCAAATGTTGAGGTTTGCAATGGATTCTGGGTAACAGAACCTGGTCAGAGCCCCACAAGTCACCCCATCTTGGATTCCCCTAGGTCTCTAGTTTTCAAAAATGTACCGGTTTGGTAGGTTTCCCTAGGTGCCGGCTGAGCTAGAGGCCAAAATCTACAGGTAGGCACTTTGCAAAAAACACCTCTGTTTTCTTTCAAAAAATTTGATGTGTCCACGTTGTGTTTTGGGGCATTTCCTGTCACGGGCGTTAGGCCTACACACGCAAGTGAGGTATCATTTTTATCGTGAGACTTAGGGGAACGCTGGGTGGAAGGAAATTTGTGGCTCCTCTCAGATTCCAGAACTTTCTGTCACCGAAATGTGAGGAAAACATGTTTTTTTAGCCAAATGTTGAGGTTTGCAATGGATTCGGGGTAACAAAACCTGGTCAGAGCCCCACAAGTCACCCCATCTTGGATTCCCCTAAGTCTCTAGTTTTCAAAAATGCACAGGTTTGGTAGGTTTCCCTAGGTGCCGGCTGAGCTAGAGGCCAAAATCTACAGGTAGGCACTTTGCAAAAAACACCTCTGTTTTCTTTAAAAAAATGTGATGTGTCCACGTTGTGTTTTGGGGCATTTCCTGTCACGGGCGCTAGGCCTACCCACACAAGTGAGGTATCATTTTTATCGGGAGACTTGGGGGAACGCTGGGTGGAAGGAAATTTGTGGCTCCTCTCAGATTCCAGAACTTTCTTTCACCGAAATGTGAGGAAAACATGTTTTTTTAGCCAAATTTTGATGTTTGCAATGGATTCTGGGTAACAGAACCTGGTCAGAGCCCCACAAGTCACCCCATCTTGGATTCCCCTAGGTCTCTAGTTTTCAAAAATGCACAGGTTTGGTAGGTTTCCCTAGGTGCCGGCTGAGGAGCTAGAGGCCAAAATCTACAGGTAGGCACTTTGCAAAAAACACCTCTGTTTTCTTTAAAAAAATGTGATGTGTCCACCGTGTGTTTTGGGGCATATCCTGTCACGGGCGTTAGGCCTACCCACACAAGTGAGGTATCATTTTTATCGGGAGACTTGGGGGAACGCTGGGTGGAAGGACATTTGTGGCTCCTCTCAGATTCCAGAACTTTCTGTCACCGAAATGTGAGGAAAACATGTTTTTTTAGCCAAATGTTGAGGTTTGCAATGGATTCTGGGTAACAGAACCTGGTCAGAGCCCCACAAGTCACCCCATCTTGGATTCCCCTAGGTCTCTAGTTTTCAAAAATGTACCGGTTTGGTAGGTTTCCCTAGGTGCCGGCTGAGCTAGAGGCCAAAATCTACAGGTAGGCACTTTGCAAAAAACACCTCTGTTTTCTTTCAAAAAATTTGATGTGTCCACGTTGTGTTTTGGGGCATTTCCTGTCACGGGCGTTAGGCCTACACACACAAGTGAGGTATCATTTTTATCGTGAGACTTAGGGGAACGCTGGGTGGAAGGAAATTTGTGGCTCCTCTCAGATTCCAGAACTTTCTGTCACCGAAATGTGAGGAAAACATGTTTGTTTAGCCAAATGTTGAGGTTTGCAATGGATTCTGGGTAACAGAACCTGGTCAGAGCCCCACAAGTCACCCCATCTTGGATTCCCCTAGGTCTCTAGTTTTCAAAAATGCACAGGTTTGGTAGGTTTCCCTAGGTGCCGGCTGAGCTAGAGGCCAAAATCTACAGGTAGGCACTTTGCAAAAAACACCTCTGTTTTCTTTAAAAAAATGTGATGTGTCCACGTTGTGTCTTGGGGCATTTCCTGTCACGGGCGCTAGGCCTACCCACACAAGTGAGGTATCATTTTTATCGGGAGACTTGGGGGAACGCTGGGTGGAAGGAAATTTGTGGCTCCTCTCAGATTCCAGAACTTTCTGTCACCGAAATGTGAGGAAAACATGTTTTTTTAGCCAAATGTTGATGTTTGCAATGGATTCTGGGTAACAGAACCTGGTCAGAGCCCCACAAGTCACCCCATCTTGGATTCCCCTAGGTCTCTAGTTTTCAAAAATGCACAGGTTTGGTAGGTTTCCCTAGGTGCCGGCTGAGGAGCTAGAGGCCAAAATCTACAGGTAGGCACTTTGCAAAAAACACCTCTGTTTTCTTTCAAAAAATGTGATGTGTCCACGTTGTGTTTTGGGGCATTTCCTGTCACGGGCGCTAGGCCTACCTACACAAGTGAGGTATCATTTTTATCGGGAGACTTGGGGGAACGCTGGGTGGAAGGACATTTGGGGCTCCTCTCAGATTCCAGAACTTTCTGTCACCGAAATGTGAGGAAAACATGTTTTTTTAGCCAAATTATGAGGTTTGCAATGGATTCTGGGTAACAGAACTTGGTCAGAGCCCCACAAGTCACCCCATCTTGGATTCCCCTAGGTCTCTAGTTTTCAAAAATGCACAGGTTTGGTAGGTTTCCCTAGGTGCCGGCTGAGCTAGAGGCCAAAATCTACAGGTAGGCACTTTGCAAAAAACACCTCTGTTTTCTTTCAAAAAATGTGATGTGTCCACGTTGTGTTTTGGGGCATTTCCTGTCACGGGCGCTAGGCCTACCCACACAAGTGAGGTATCATTTTTATCGGGAGACTTGGGGGAACGTTGGGTGGATGGAAATTTGTGGCTCCTCTCAGGTTCCAGAACTTTCTGTCACCGAAATGTGAGGAAAACATGTTTTTTTAGTCAAATTTTGAGGTTTGCAATGGATTCTGGGTAACAGAAGCTGGTCAGAGCCCCACAAGTCACCCCATCTTGGATTCCCCTAGGTCTCTAGTTTTAAAAAATGTACAGGTTTGGTAGGTTTCCCTAGGTGCCGGCTGAGCTAGAGGCCAAAATCTACAGGTAGGCACTTTGCAAAAAACACCTCTGTTTTCTTTAAAAAAATGTGATGTGTCCACGTTGTGTTTTGGGGCATATCCTGTCACGGGCGTTAGGCCTACCCACACAAGTGAGGTATCATTTTTATCGGGAGACTTGGGGGAACGCTGGGTGGAAGGAAATTTGTGGCTCCTCTCAGATTCCAGAACTTTCTGTCACCGAAATGTGAGGAAAACATGTTTTTTTAGCCAAATGTTGAGGTTTGGAATGGATTCTGGGTAACAGAACCTGGTCAGAGCCCCACAAGTCACCCCATCTTGGATTCCCCTAGGTCTCTAGTTTTCAAAAATGTACCGGTTTGGTAGGTTTCCCTAGGTGCCGGCTGAGCTAGAGGCCAAAATCTACAGGTAGGCACTTTGCAAAAAACAACTCGTTTTCTTTAAAAAAATGTGATGTGTCCACGTTGTGTTTTGGGGCATTTCCTGTCACGGGCGCTAGGCCTACCCACACAAGTGAGGAATCATTTTTATCGGGAGACTTGGGGGAACGCTGGGTGGAAGGACATTTGTGGCTCCTCTCAGATTCCAGAACTTTCTGTCACCGAAATGTGAGGAAAACATGTTTGTTTAGCCAAATGTTGAGGTTTGCAATGGATTCTGGGTAACAGAACCTGGTCAGAGCCCCACAAGTCACCCCATCTTGGATTCCCCTAGGTCTCTAGTTTTCAAAAATGCACAGGTTTGGTAGGTTTCCCTAGGTGCCGGCTGAGCTAGAGGCCAAAATCTACAGGTAGGCACTTTGCAAAAAACACCTCTGTTTTCTTTCAAAAAATGTGATGTGTCCACGTTGTGTTTTGGGGCATTTCCTGTCACGGGCGCTAGGCCTACCCACACAAGTGAGGTAGCATTTTTATCGGGAGACTTGGGGGAACGTTGGGTGGATGGAAATTTGTGGCTCCTCTCAGGTTCCAGAACTTTCTGTCACCGAAATGTGAGGAAAACATGTTTTTTTAGCCAAATTTTGAGGTTTGCAATGGATTCTGGGTAACAGAAGCTGGTCAGAGCCCCACAAGTCACCCCATCTTGGATTCCCCTAGGTCTCTAGTTTTAAAAAATGTACAGGTTTGGTAGGTTTCCCTAGGTGCCGGCTGAGCTAGAGGCCAAAATCTACAGGTAGGCACTTTGCAAAAAACACCTCTGTTTTCTTTCAAAAAATGTGATGTGTCCACGTTGTGTTTTGGGGCATATCCTGTCACGGGCGTTAGGCCTACCCACACAAGTGAGGTATCATTTTTATCGGGAGACTTGGGGGAACGCTGGGTGGAAGGAAATTTGTGGCTCCTCTCAGATTCCAGAACTTTCTGTCACCGAAATGTGAGGAAAACATGTTTTTTTAGCCAAATGTTGAGGTTTGCAATGGATTCTGGGTAACAGAACCTGGTCAGAGCCCCACAAGTCACCCCATCTTGGATTCCCCTAGGTCTCTAGTTTTCAAAAATGTACCGGTTTGGTAGGTTTCCCTAGGTGCCGGCTGAGCTAGAGGCCAAAATCTACAGGTAGGCACTTTGCAAAAAACACCTCTGTTTTCTTTCAAAAAATTTGATGTGTCCACGTTGTGTTTTGGGGCATTTCCTGTCACGGGCGTTAGGCCTACACACGCAAGTGAGGTATCATTTTTATCGTGAGACTTAGGGGAACGCTGGGTGGAAGGAAATTTGTGGCTCCTCTCAGATTCCAGAACTTTCTGTCACCGAAATGTGAGGAAAACATGTTTTTTTAGCCAAATGTTGAGGTTTGCAATGGATTCGGGGTAACAAAACCTGGTCAGAGCCCCACAAGTCACCCCATCTTGGATTCCCCTAAGTCTCTAGTTTTCAAAAATGCACAGGTTTGGTAGGTTTCCCTAGGTGCCGGCTGAGCTAGAGGCCAAAATCTACAGGTAGGCACTTTGCAAAAAACACCTCTGTTTTCTTTAAAAAAATGTGATGTGTCCACGTTGTGTTTTGGGGCATTTCCTGTCACGGGCGCTAGGCCTACCCACACAAGTGAGGTATCATTTTTATCGGGAGACTTGGGGGAACGCTGGGTGGAAGGAAATTTGTGGCTCCTCTCAGATTCCAGAACTTTCTTTCACCGAAATGTGAGGAAAACATGTTTTTTTAGCCAAATTTTGATGTTTGCAATGGATTCTGGGTAACAGAACCTGGTCAGAGCCCCACAAGTCACCCCATCTTGGATTCCCCTAGGTCTCTAGTTTTCAAAAATGCACAGGTTTGGTAGGTTTCCCTAGGTGCCGGCTGAGGAGCTAGAGGCCAAAATCTACAGGTAGGCACTTTGCAAAAAACACCTCTGTTTTCTTTAAAAAAATGTGATGTGTCCACCGTGTGTTTTGGGGCATATCCTGTCACGGGCGTTAGGCCTACCCACACAAGTGAGGTATCATTTTTATCGGGAGACTTGGGGGAACGCTGGGTGGAAGGACATTTGTGGCTCCTCTCAGATTCCAGAACTTTCTGTCACCGAAATGTGAGGAAAACATGTTTTTTTAGCCAAATGTTGAGGTTTGCAATGGATTCTGGGTAACAGAACCTGGTCAGAGCCCCACAAGTCACCCCATCTTGGATTCCCCTAGGTCTCTAGTTTTCAAAAATGTACCGGTTTGGTAGGTTTCCCTAGGTGCCGGCTGAGCTAGAGGCCAAAATCTACAGGTAGGCACTTTGCAAAAAACACCTCTGTTTTCTTTCAAAAAATTTGATGTGTCCACGTTGTGTTTTGGGGCATTTCCTGTCACGGGCGTTAGGCCTACACACACAAGTGAGGTATCATTTTTATCGTGAGACTTAGGGGAACGCTGGGTGGAAGGAAATTTGTGGCTCCTCTCAGATTCCAGAACTTTCTGTCACCGAAATGTGAGGAAAACATGTTTGTTTAGCCAAATGTTGAGGTTTGCAATGGATTCTGGGTAACAGAACCTGGTCAGAGCCCCACAAGTCACCCCATCTTGGATTCCCCTAGGTCTCTAGTTTTAAAAAATGTACAGGTTTGGTAGGTTTCCCTAGGTGCCGGCTGAGCTAGAGGCCAAAATCTACAGGTAGGCACTTTGCAAAAAACACCTCTGTTTTCTTTCAAAAAATGTGATGTGTCCACGTTGTGTTTTGGGGCATATCCTGTCACGGGCGTTAGGCCTACCCACACAAGTGAGGTATCATTTTTATCGGGAGACTTGGGGGAACGCTGGGTGGAAGGAAATTTGTGGCTCCTCTCAGATTCCAGAACTTTCTGTCACCGAAATGTGAGGAAAACATGTTTTTTTAGCCAAATGTTGAGGTTTGCAATGGATTCTGGGTAACAGAACCTAGTCAGAGCCCCACAAGTCACCCCATCTTGGATTCCCCTAGGTCTCTAGTTTTCAAAAATGTACCGGTTTGGTAGGTTTCCCTAGGTGCCGGCTGAGCTAGAGGCCAAAATCTACAGGTAGGCACTTTGCAAAAAACACCTCTGTTTTCTTTCAAAAAATTTGATGTGTCCACGTTGTGTTTTGGGGCATTTCCTGTCACGGGCGTTAGGCCTACACACGCAAGTGAGGTATCATTTTTATCGTGAGACTTAGGGGAACGCTGGGTGGAAGGAAATTTGTGGCTCCTCTCAGATTCCAGAACTTTCTGTCACCGAAATGTGAGGAAAACATGTTTTTTTAGCCAAATGTTGAGGTTTGCAATGGATTCGGGGTAACAAAACCTGGTCAGAGCCCCACAAGTCACCCCATCTTGGATTCCCCTAAGTCTCTAGTTTTCAAAAATGCACAGGTTTGGTAGGTTTCCCTAGGTGCCGGCTGAGCTAGAGGCCAAAATCTACAGGTAGGCACTTTGCAAAAAACACCTCTGTTTTCTTTAAAAAAATGTGATGTGTCCACGTTGTGTTTTGGGGCATTTCCTGTCACGGGCGCTAGGCCTACCCACACAAGTGAGGTATCATTTTTATCGGGAGACTTGGGGGAACGCTGGGTGGAAGGAAATTTGTGGCTCCTCTCAGATTCCAGAACTTTCTTTCACCGAAATGTGAGGAAAACATGTTTTTTTAGCCAAATTTTGATGTTTGCAATGGATTCTGGGTAACAGAACCTGGTCAGAGCCCCACAAGTCACCCCATCTTGGATTCCCCTAGGTCTCTAGTTTTCAAAAATGCACAGGTTTGGTAGGTTTCCCTAGGTGCCGGCTGAGGAGCTAGAGGCCAAAATCTACAGGTAGGCACTTTGCAAAAAACACCTCTGTTTTCTTTAAAAAAATGTGATGTGTCCACCGTGTGTTTTGGGGCATATCCTGTCACGGGCGTTAGGCCTACCCACACAAGTGAGGTATCATTTTTATCGGGAGACTTGGGGGAACGCTGGGTGGAAGGACATTTGTGGCTCCTCTCAGATTCCAGAACTTTCTGTCACCGAAATGTGAGGAAAACATGTTTTTTTAGCCAAATGTTGAGGTTTGCAATGGATTCTGGGTAACAGAACCTGGTCAGAGCCCCACAAGTCACCCCATCTTGGATTCCCCTAGGTCTCTAGTTTTCAAAAATGTACCGGTTTGGTAGGTTTCCCTAGGTGCCGGCTGAGCTAGAGGCCAAAATCTACAGGTAGGCACTTTGCAAAAAACACCTCTGTTTTCTTTAAAAAAATGTGATGTGTCCACGTTGTGTTTTGGGGCATTTCCTGTCACGGGCGCTAGGCCTACCCACACAAGTGAGGTATCATTTTTATCGGGAGACTTGGGGGAACGCTGGGTGGAAGGAAATTTGTGGCTCCTCTCAGATTCCAGAACTTTCTTTCACCGAAATGTGAGGAAAACATGTTTTTTTAGCCAAATTTTGATGTTTGCAATGGATTCTGGGTAACAGAACCTGGTCAGAGCCCCACAAGTCACCCCATCTTGGATTCCCCTAGGTCTCTAGTTTTCAAAAATGCACAGGTTTGGTAGGTTTCCCTAGGTGCCGGCTGAGGAGCTAGAGGCCAAAATCTACAGGTAGGCACTTTGCAAAAAACACCTCTGTTTTCTTTAAAAAAATGTGATGTGTCCACCGTGTGTTTTGGGGCATATCCTGTCACGGGCGTTAGGCCTACCCACACAAGTGAGGTATCATTTTTATCGGGAGACTTGGGGGAACGCTGGGTGGAAGGACATTTGTGGCTCCTCTCAGATTCCAGAACTTTCTGTCACCGAAATGTGAGGAAAACATGTTTTTTTAGCCAAATGTTGAGGTTTGCAATGGATTCTGGGTAACAGAACCTGGTCAGAGCCCCACAAGTCACCCCATCTTGGATTCCCCTAGGTCTCTAGTTTTCAAAAATGTACCGGTTTGGTAGGTTTCCCTAGGTGCCGGCTGAGCTAGAGGCCAAAATCTACAGGTAGGCACTTTGCAAAAAACACCTCTGTTTTCTTTCAAAAAATTTGATGTGTCCACGTTGTGTTTTGGGGCATTTCCTGTCACGGGCGTTAGGCCTACACACACAAGTGAGGTATCATTTTTATCGTGAGACTTAGGGGAACGCTGGGTGGAAGGAAATTTGTGGCTCCTCTCAGATTCCAGAACTTTCTGTCACCGAAATGTGAGGAAAACATGTTTGTTTAGCCAAATGTTGAGGTTTGCAATGGATTCTGGGTAACAGAACCTGGTCAGAGCCCCACAAGTCACCCCATCTTGGATTCCCCTAGGTCTCTAGTTTTAAAAAATGTACAGGTTTGGTAGGTTTCCCTAGGTGCCGGCTGAGCTAGAGGCCAAAATCTACAGGTAGGCACTTTGCAAAAAACACCTCTGTTTTCTTTCAAAAAATGTGATGTGTCCACGTTGTGTTTTGGGGCATATCCTGTCACGGGCGTTAGGCCTACCCACACAAGTGAGGTATCATTTTTATCGGGAGACTTGGGGGAACGCTGGGTGGAAGGAAATTTGTGGCTCCTCTCAGATTCCAGAACTTTCTGTCACCGAAATGTGAGGAAAACATGTTTTTTTAGCCAAATGTTGAGGTTTGCAATGGATTCTGGGTAACAGAACCTAGTCAGAGCCCCACAAGTCACCCCATCTTGGATTCCCCTAGGTCTCTAGTTTTCAAAAATGTACCGGTTTGGTAGGTTTCCCTAGGTGCCGGCTGAGCTAGAGGCCAAAATCTACAGGTAGGCACTTTGCAAAAAACACCTCTGTTTTCTTTCAAAAAATTTGATGTGTCCACGTTGTGTTTTGGGGCATTTCCTGTCACGGGCGTTAGGCCTACACACGCAAGTGAGGTATCATTTTTATCGTGAGACTTAGGGGAACGCTGGGTGGAAGGAAATTTGTGGCTCCTCTCAGATTCCAGAACTTTCTGTCACCGAAATGTGAGGAAAACATGTTTTTTTAGCCAAATGTTGAGGTTTGCAATGGATTCGGGGTAACAAAACCTGGTCAGAGCCCCACAAGTCACCCCATCTTGGATTCCCCTAAGTCTCTAGTTTTCAAAAATGCACAGGTTTGGTAGGTTTCCCTAGGTGCCGGCTGAGCTAGAGGCCAAAATCTACAGGTAGGCACTTTGCAAAAAACACCTCTGTTTTCTTTAAAAAAATGTGATGTGTCCACGTTGTGTTTTGGGGCATTTCCTGTCACGGGCGCTAGGCCTACCCACACAAGTGAGGTATCATTTTTATCGGGAGACTTGGGGGAACGCTGGGTGGAAGGAAATTTGTGGCTCCTCTCAGATTCCAGAACTTTCTTTCACCGAAATGTGAGGAAAACATGTTTTTTTAGCCAAATTTTGATGTTTGCAATGGATTCTGGGTAACAGAACCTGGTCAGAGCCCCACAAGTCACCCCATCTTGGATTCCCCTAGGTCTCTAGTTTTCAAAAATGCACAGGTTTGGTAGGTTTCCCTAGGTGCCGGCTGAGGAGCTAGAGGCCAAAATCTACAGGTAGGCACTTTGCAAAAAACACCTCTGTTTTCTTTAAAAAAATGTGATGTGTCCACCGTGTGTTTTGGGGCATATCCTGTCACGGGCGTTAGGCCTACCCACACAAGTGAGGTATCATTTTTATCGGGAGACTTGGGGGAACGCTGGGTGGAAGGACATTTGTGGCTCCTCTCAGATTCCAGAACTTTCTGTCACCGAAATGTGAGGAAAACATGTTTTTTTAGCCAAATGTTGAGGTTTGCAATGGATTCTGGGTAACAGAACCTGGTCAGAGCCCCACAAGTCACCCCATCTTGGATTCCCCTAGGTCTCTAGTTTTCAAAAATGTACCGGTTTGGTAGGTTTCCCTAGGTGCCGGCTGAGCTAGAGGCCAAAATCTACAGGTAGGCACTTTGCAAAAAACACCTCTGTTTTCTTTCAAAAAATTTGATGTGTCCACGTTGTGTTTTGGGGCATTTCCTGTCACGGGCGTTAGGCCTACACACACAAGTGAGGTATCATTTTTATCGTGAGACTTAGGGGAACGCTGGGTGGAAGGAAATTTGTGGCTCCTCTCAGATTCCAGAACTTTCTGTCACCGAAATGTGAGGAAAACATGTTTGTTTAGCCAAATGTTGAGGTTTGCAATGGATTCTGGGTAACAGAACCTGGTCAGAGCCCCACAAGTCACCCCATCTTGGATTCCCCTAGGTCTCTAGTTTTCAAAAATGCACAGGTTTGGTAGGTTTCCATAGGTGCCGGCTGAGCTAGAGGCCAAAATCTACAGGTAGGCACTTTGCAAAAAACACCTCTGTTTTCTTTAAAAAAATGTTATGTGTCCACGTTGTGTTTTGGGGCATTTCCTGTCACGGGCGCTAGGCCTACCCACACAAGTGAGGTATCATTTTTATCGGGAGACTTGGGGGAACGCTGGGTGGAAGGAAATTTGTGGCTCCTCTCAGATTCCAGAACTTTCTGTCACCGAAATGTGAGGAAAACATGTTTTTTTAGCCAAATGTTGATGTTTGCAATGGATTCTGGGTAACAGAACCTGGTCAGAGCCCCACAAGTCACCCCATCTTGGATTCCCCTAGGTCTCTAGTTTTCAAAAATGCACAGGTTTGGTAGGTTTCCCTAGGTGCCGGCTGAGGAGCTAGAGGCCAAAATCTACAGGTAGGCACTTTGCAAAAAACACCTCTGTTTTCTTTCAAAAAATGTGATGTGTCCACGTTGTGTTTTGGGGCATTTCCTGTCACGGGCGCTAGGCCTACCTACACAAGTGAGGTATCATTTTTATCGGGAGACTTGGGGGAACGCTGGGTGGAAGGACATTTGGGGCTCCTCTCAGATTCCAGAACTTTCTGTCACCGAAATGTGAGGAAAACATGTTTTTTTAGCCAAATTATGAGGTTTGCAATGGATTCTGGGTAACAGAACTTGGTCAGAGCCCCACAAGTCACCCCATCTTGGATTCCCCTAGGTCTCTAGTTTTCAAAAATGCACAGGTTTGGTAGGTTTCCCTAGGTGCCGGCTGAGCTAGAGGCCAAAATCTACAGGTAGGCACTTTGCAAAAAACACCTCTGTTTTCTTTCAAAAAATGTGATGTGTCCACGTTGTGTTTTGGGGCATTTCCTGTCACGGGCGCTAGGCCTACCCACACAAGTGAGGTATCATTTTTATCGGGAGACTTGGGGGAACGTTGGGTGGATGGAAATTTGTGGCTCCTCTCAGGTTCCAGAACTTTCTGTCACCGAAATGTGAGGAAAACATGTTTTTTTAGTCAAATTTTGAGGTTTGCAATGGATTCTGGGTAACAGAAGCTGGTCAGAGCCCCACAAGTCACCCCATCTTGGATTCCCCTAGGTCTCTAGTTTTAAAAAATGTACAGGTTTGGTAGGTTTCCCTAGGTGCCGGCTGAGCTAGAGGCCAAAATCTACAGGTAGGCACTTTGCAAAAAACACCTCTGTTTTCTTTAAAAAAATGTGATGTGTCCACGTTGTGTTTTGGGGCATATCCTGTCACGGGCGTTAGGCCTACCCACACAAGTGAGGTATCATTTTTATCGGGAGACTTGGGGGAACGCTGGGTGGAAGGAAATTTGTGGCTCCTCTCAGATTCCAGAACTTTCTGTCACCGAAATGTGAGGAAAACATGTTTTTTTAGCCAAATTTTGATGTTTGCAATGGATTCTGGGTAACAGAACCTGGTCAGAGCCCCACAAGTCACCCCATCTTGGATTCCCCTAGGTCTCTAGTTTTCAAAAATGCACAGGTTTGGTAGGTTTCCCTAGGTGCCGGCTGAGCTAGAGGCCAAAATCTACAGGTAGGCACTTTGCAAAAAACACCTCTGTTTTCTTTAAAAAAATGTGATGTGTCCACGTTGTGTTTTGGGGCATTTCCTGTCACGGGCGCTAGGCCTACCCACACAAGTGAGGAATCATTTTTATCGGGAGACTTGGGGGAACGCTGGGTGGAAGGACATTTGTGGCTCCTCTCAGATTCCAGAACTTTCTGTCACCGAAATGTGAGGAAAACATGTTTTTTTAGCCAAATGTTGAGGTTTGCAATGGATTCTGGGTAACAGAACCTGGTCAGAGCCCCACAAGTCACCCCATCTTGGATTCCCCTAGGTCTCTAGTTTTAAAAAATGTACCAGTTTGGTAGGTTTCCCTAGGTGCCGGCTGAGCTAGAGGCCAAAATCTACAGGTAGGCACTTTGCAAAAAACACCTCTGTTTTCTTTCAAAAAATTTGATGTGTCCACGTTGTGTTTTGGGGCATTTCCTGTCACGGGCGTTAGGCCTACACACACAAGTGAGGTATCATTTTTATCGTGAGACTTAGGGGAACGCTGGGTGGAAGGAAATTTGTGGCTCCTCTCAGATTCCAGAACTTTCTGTCACCGAAATGTGAGGAAAACATGTTTGTTTAGCCAAATGTTGAGGTTTGCAATGGATTCTGGGTAACAGAACCTGGTCAGAGCCCCACAAGTCACCCCATCTTGGATTCCCCTAGGTCTCTAGTTTTCAAAAATGCACAGGTTTGGTAGGTTTCCCTAGGTGCCGGCTGAGCTAGAGGCCAAAATCTACAGGTAGGCACTTTGCAAAAAACACCTCTGTTTTCTTTCAAAAAATGTGATGTGTCCACGTTGTGTTTTGGGGCATTTCCTGTCACGGGCGCTAGGCCTACCCACACAAGTGAGGTAGCATTTTTATCGGTAGACTTGGGGGAACGTTGGGTGGATGGAAATTTGTGGCTCCTCTCAGGTTCCAGAACTTTCTGTCACCGAAATGTGAGGAAAACATGTTTTTTTAGCCAAATTTTGAGGTTTGCAATGGATTCTGGGTAACAGAAGCTGGTCAGAGCCCCACAAGTCACCCCATCTTGGATTCCCCTAGGTCTCTAGTTTTCAAAAATGCACAGGTTTGGTAGGTTTCCCTAGGTGCCGGCTGAGCTAGAGGCCAAAATCTACAGGTAGGCACTTTGCAAAAAACACCTCTGTTTTCTTTCAAAAAATGTGATGTGTCCACGTTGTGTTTTGGGGCATTTCCTGTCACGGGCGCTAGGCCTACCCACACAAGTGAGGTAGCATTTTTATCGGTAGACTTGGGGGAACGTTGGGTGGATGGAAATTTGTGGCTCCTCTCAGGTTCCAGAACTTTCTGTCACCGAAATGTGAGGAAAACATGTTTTTTTAGCCAAATTATGAGGTTTGCAATGGATTCTGGGTAACAGAACTTGGTCAGAGCCCCACAAGTCACCCCATCTTGGATTCCCCTAGGTCTCTAGTTTTCAAAAATGCACAGGTTTGGTAGGTTTCCCTAGGTGCCGGCTGAGCTAGAGGCCAAAATCTACAGGTAGGCACTTTGCAAAAAACACCTCTGTTTTCTTTCAAAAAATGTGATGTGTCCACGTTGTGTTTTGGGGCATTTCCTGTCACGGGCGCTAGGCCTACCCACACAAGTGAGGTATCATTTTTATCGGGAGACTTGGGGGAACGTTGGGTGGATGGAAATTTGTGGCTCCTCTCAGGTTCCAGAACTTTCTGTCACCGAAATGTGAGGAAAACATGTTTTTTTAGCCAAATTTTGAGGTTTGCAATGGATTCTGGGTAACAGAAGCTGGTCAGAGCCCCACAAGTCACCCCATCTTGGATTCCCCTAGGTCTCTAGTTTTAAAAAATGTACAGGTTTGGTAGGTTTCCCTAGGTGCCGGCTGAGCTAGAGGCCAAAATCTACAGGTAGGCACTTTGCAAAAAACACCTCTGTTTTCTTTAAAAAAATGTGATGTGTCCACGTTGTGTTTTGGGGCATATCCTGTCACGGGCGTTAGGCCTACCCACACAAGTGAGGTATCATTTTTATCGGGAGACTTGGGGGAACGCTGGGTGGAAGGAAATTTGTGGCTCCTCTCAGATTCCAGAACTTTCTGTCACCGAAATGTGAGGAAAACATGTTTTTTTAGCCAAATGTTGAGGTTTGCAATGGATTCTGGGTAACAGAACCTGGTCAGAGCCCCACAAGTCACCCCATCTTGGATTCCCCTAGGTCTCTAGTTTTCAAAAATGTACCGGTTTGGTAGGTTTCCCTAGGTGCCGGCTGAGCTAGAGGCCAAAATCTACAGGTAGGCACTTTGCAAAAAACACCTCTGTTTTCTTTCAAAAAATTTGATGTGTCCACGTTGTGTTTTGGGGCATTTCCTGTCACGGGCGTTAGGCCTACACACGCAAGTGAGGTATAATTTTTATCGTGAGACTTAGGGGAACGCTGGGTGGAAGGAAATTTGTGGCTCCTCTCAGATTCCAGAACTTTCTGTCACCGAAATGTGAGGAAAACATGTTTTTTTAGCCAAATGTTGAGGTTTGCAATGGATTCTGGGTAACAGAACCTGGTCAGAGCCCCACAAGTCACCCCATCTTTGATTCCCCTAGGTCTCTAGTTTTCAAAAATGCACAGGTTTGGTAGGTTTCCCTAGGTGCCGGCTGAGCTAGAGGACAAAATCTACAGGTAGGCACTTTGCAAAAAACACCTCTGTTTTCTTTAAAAAAATGTGATGTGTCCACGTTGTGTTTTGGGGCATTTCCTGTCACGGGCGCTAGGCCTACCCACACAAGTGAGGTATCATTTTTATCGGGAGACTTGGGGGAACGCTGGGTGGAAGGAAATTTGTGGCTCCTCTCAGATTCCAGAACTTTCTTTCACCGAAATGTGAGGAAAACATGTTTTTTTAGCCAAATTTTGATGTTTGCAATGGATTCTGGGTAACAGAACCTGGTCAGAGCCCCACAAGTCACCCCATCTTGGATTCCCCTAGGTCTCTAGTTTTAAAAAATGCACAGGTTTGGTAGGTTTCCCTAGGTGCCGGCTGAGCTAGAGGCCAAAATCTACAGGTAGGCACTTTGCAAAAAACACCTCTGTTTTCTTTAAAAAAATGTGATGTGTCCACGTTGTGTTTTGGGGCATTTCCTGTCACGGGCACTAGGCCTACCCACACAAGTGAGGAATCATTTTTATCGGGAGACTTGGGGGAACGCTGGGTGGAAGGACATTTGTGGCTCCTCTCAGATTCCAGAACTTTCTGTCACCGAAATGTGAGGAAAACATGTTTTTTTAGCCAAATGTTGAGGTTTGCAATGGATTCTGGGTAACAGAACCTGGTCAGAGCCCCACAAGTCACCCCATCTTGGATTCCCCTAGGTCTCTAGTTTTAAAAAATGTACCGGTTTGGTAGGTTTCCCTAGGTGCCGGCTGAGCTAGAGGCCAAAATCTACAGGTAGGCACTTTGCAAAAAACACCTCTGTTTTCTTTCAAAAAATTTGATGTGTCCACGTTGTGTTTTGGGGCATTTCCTGTCACGGGCGTTAGGCCTACACACACAAGTGAGGTATCATTTTTATCGTGAGACTTAGGGGAACGCTGGGTGGAAGGAAATTTGTGGCTCCTCTCAGATTCCAGAACTTTCTGTCACCGAAATGTGAGGAAAACATGTTTGTTTAGCCAAATGTTGAGGTTTGCAATGGATTCTGGGTAACAGAACCTGGTCAGAGCCCCACAAGTCACCCCATCTTGGATTCCCCTAGGTCTCTAGTTTTCAAAAATGCACAGGTTTGGTAGGTTTCCCTAGGTGCCGGCTGAGCTAGAGGCCAAAATCTACAGGTAGGCACTTTGCAAAAAACACCTCTGTTTTCTTTCAAAAAATGTGATGTGTCCACGTTGTGTTTTGGGGCATTTCCTGTCACGGGCGCTAGGCCTACCCACACAAGTGAGGCAGCATTTTTATCGGTAGACTTGGGGGAACGTTGGGTGGATGGAAATTTGTGGCTCCTCTCAGGTTCCAGAACTTTCTGTCACCGAAATGTGAGGAAAACATGTTTTTTTAGCCAAATTTTGAGGTTTGCAATGGATTCTGGGTAACAGAAGCTGGTCAGAGCCCCACAAGTCACCCCATCTTGGATTCCCCTAGGTCTCTAGTTTTAAAAAATGTACAGATTTGGTAGGTTTCCCTAGGTGCCGGCTGAGCTAGAGGCCAAAATCTACAGGTAGGCACTTTGCAAAAAACACCTCTGTTTTCTTTCAAAAAATGTGATGTGTCCACGTTGTGTTTTGGGGCATATCCTGTCACGGGCGTTAGGCCTACCCACACAAGTGAGGTATCATTTTTATCGGGAGACTTGGGGGAACGCTGGGTGGAAGGAAATTTGTGGCTCCTCTCAGATTCCAGAACTTTCTGTCACCGAAATGTAAGGAAAACATGTTTTTTTAGCCAAATGTTGAGGTTTGCAATGGATTCTGGGTAACAGAACCTGGTCAGAGCCCCACAAGTCACCCCATCTTGGATTCCCCTAGGTCTCTAGTTTTCAAAAATGTACCGGTTTGGTAGGTTTCCCTAGGTGCCGGCTGAGCTAGAGGCCAAAATCTACAGGTAGGCACTTTGCAAAAAACACCTCTGTTTTCTTTCAAAAAATTTGATGTGTCCACGTTGTGTTTTGGGGCATTTCCTGTCACGGGCGTTAGGCCTACACACGCAAGTGAGGTATCATTTTTATCGTGAGACTTAGGGGAACGCTGGGTGGAAGGAAATTTGTGGCTCCTCTCAAATTCCAGAACTTTCTGTCACCGAAATGTGAGGAAAACATGTTTTTTTAGCCAAATGTTGAGGTTTGCAATGGATTCGGGGTAACAAAACCTGGTCAGAGCCCCACAAGTCACCCCATCTTGGATTCCCCTAAGTCTCTAGTTTTCAAAAATGCACAGGTTTGGTAGGTTTCCCTAGGTGCCGGCTGAGCTAGAGGCCAAAATCTACAGGTAGGCACTTTGCAAAAAACACCTCTGTTTTCTTTAAAAAAATGTGATGTGTCCACGTTGTGTTTTGGGGCATTTCCTGTCACGGGCGCTAGGCCTACCCACACAAGTGAGGTATCATTTTTATCGGGAGACTTGGGGGAACGCTGGGTGGAAGGAAATTTGTGGCTCCTCTCAGATTCCAGAACTTTCTGTCACCGAAATGTGAGGAAAACATGTTTTTTTAGGCAAATTTTGATGTTTGCAATGGATTCTGGGTAACAGAACCTGGTCAGAGCCCCACAAGTCACCCCATCTTGGATTCCCCTAGGTCTCTAGTTTTCAAAAATGCACAGGTTTGGTAGGTTTCCCTAGGTGCCGGCTGAGGAGCTAGAGGCCAAAATCTACAGGTAGGCACTTTGCAAAAAACACCTCTGTTTTCTTTCAAAAAATGTGATGTGTCCACCGTGTGTTTTGGGGCATATCCTGTCACGGGCGTTAGGCCTACCCACACAAGTGAGGTATCATTTTTATCGGGAGACTTGGGGGAACGCTGGGTGGAAGGACATTTGTGGCTCCTCTCAGATTCCAGAACTTTCTGTCACCGAAATGTGAGGAAAACATGTTTTTTTAGCCAAATGTTGAGGTTTGCAATGGATTCTGGGTAACAGAACCTGGTCAGAGCCCCACAAGTCACCCCATCTTGGATTCCCCTAGGTCTCTAGTTTTCAAAAATGCACAGGTTTGGTAGGTTTCCCTAGGTGCCGGCTGAGGAGCTAGAGGCTAAAATCTACAGGTAGGCACTTTGCAAAAAACACCTCTGTTTTCTTTCAAAAAATGTGATGTGTCCACGTTGTGTTTTGGGGCATTTCCTGTCACGGGCGCTAGGCCTACCCACACAAGTGAGGTAGCATTTTTATCGGGAGACTTGGGGGAACGTTGGGTGGATGGAAATTTGTGGCTCCTCTCAGGTTCCAGAACTTTCTGTCACCGAAATGTGAGGAAAACATGTTTTTTTAGCCAAATTTTGAGGTTTGCAATGGATTCTGGGTAACAGAAGCTGGTCAGAGCCCCACAAGTCACCCCATCTTGGATTCCCCTAGGTCTCTAGTTTTAAAAAATGTACAGGTTTGGTAGGTTTCCCTAGGTGCCGGCTGAGCTAGAGGCCAAAATCTACAGGTAGGCACTTTGCAAAAAACACCTCTGTTTTCTTTCAAAAAATGTGATGTGTCCACGTTGTGTTTTGGGGCATATCCTGTCACGGGCGTTAGGCCTACCCACACAAGTGAGGTATCATTTTTATCGGGAGACTTGGGGGAACGCTGGGTGGAAGGACATTTGTGGCTCCTCTCAGATTCCAGAACTTTCTGTCACCGAAATGTGAGGAAAACATGTTTTTTTAGCCAAATGTTGAGGTTTGCAATGGATTCTGGGTAACAGAACCTGGTCAGAGCCCCACAAGTCACCCCATCTTGGATTCCCCTAGGTCTCTAGTTTTAAAAAATGTACCGGTTTGGTAGGTTTCCCTAGGTGCCGGCTGAGCTAGAGGCCAAAATCTACAGGTAGGCACTTTGCAAAAAACACCTCTGTTTTCTTTCAAAAAATGTGATGTGTCCACGTTGTGTTTTGGGGCATTTCCTATCACGGGCGTTAGGCCTACACACACAAGTGAGGTATCATTTTTATCGTGAGACTTAGGGGAACGCTGGGTGGAAGGAAATTTGTGGCTCCTCTCAGATTCCAGAACTTTCTGTCACCGAAATGTGAGGAAAACATGTTTGTTTAGCCAAATGTTGAGGTTTGCAATGGATTCTGGGTAACAGAACCTGGCCAGAGCCCCACAAGTCACCCCATCTTGGATTCCCCTAGGTCTCTAGTTTTCAAAAATGCACAGGTTTGGTAGGTTTCCCTAGGTGCCGGCTGAGCTAGAGGCCAAAATCTACAGGTAGGCACTTTGCAAAAAACACCTCTGTTTTCTTTAAAAAAATGTGATGTGTCCACGTTGTGTTTTGGGGCATTTCCTGTCACGGGCGCTAGGCCTACCCACACAAGTGAGGTATCAATTTTATCGGGAGACTTGGGGGAACGCTGGGTGGAAGGAAATTTGTGGCTCCTCTCAGATTCCAGAACTTTCTGTCACCGAAATGTGAGGAAAACATGTTTGTTTAGCCAAATGTTGAGGTTTGCAATGGATTCTGGGTAACAGAACCTGGCCAGAGCCCCACAAGTCACCCCATCTTGGATTCCCCTAGGTCTCTAGTTTTCAAAAATGCACAGGTTTGGTAGGTTTCCCTAGGTGCCGGCTGAGCTAGAGGCCAAAATCTACAGGTAGGCACTTTGCAAAAAACACCTCTGTTTTCTTTAAAAAAATGTGATGTGTCCACGTTGTGTTTTGGGGCATTTCCTGTCACGGGCGCTAGGCCTACCCACACAAGTGAGGTATCAATTTTATCGGGAGACTTGGGGGAACGCTGGGTGGAAGGAAATTTGTGGCTCCTCTCAGATTCCAGAACTTTCTGTCACCGAAATGTGAGGAAAACATGTTTTTTTAGCCAAATGTTGAGGTTTGCAATGGATTCTGGGTAACAGAACCTGGTCAGAGCCCCACAAGTCACCCCATCTTGGATTCCCCTAGGTCTCTAGTTTTCAAAAATGCACAGGTTTGGTAGGTTTCCCTAGGTGCCGGCTGAGGAGCTATAGGCCAAAATCTACAGGTAGGCACTTTGCAAAAAACACCTCTGTTTTCTTTCAAAAAATGTGATGTGTCCACGTTGTGTTTTGGGGCATTTCCTGTCACGGGCGCTAGGCCTACCCACACAAGTGAGGTATCATTTTTATCGGGAGACTTGGGGGAACGCTGGGTGGAAGGACATTTGGGGCTCGTCTCAGATTCCAGAACTTTCTGTCACCGAAATGTGAGGAAAACATGTTTTTTTAGCCAAATTATGAGGTTTGCAATGGATTCTGGGTAACAGAACTTGGTCAGAGCCCCACAAGTCACCCCATCTTGTATTCCCCTAGGTCTCTAGTTTTCAAAAATGCACAGGTTTGGTAGGTTTCACTAGGTGCCGGCTGAGCTAGAGGCCAAAATCTACAGGTAGGCACTTTGCAAAAAACACCTCTGTTTTCTTTCAAAAAATGTGATGTGTCCACGTTGTGTTTTGGGGCATTTCCTGTCACGGGCGCTAGGCCTACCCACACAAGTGAGGTATCATTTTTATCGGAGACTTGGGGGAACGTTGGGTGGATGGACATTTGTGGCTCCTCTCAGGTTCCAGAACTTTCTGTCACCGAAATGTGAGGAAAACATGTTTTTTTAGCCAAATGTTGAGGTTTGCAATGGATTCTGGGTAACAGAACCTGGTCAGAGCCCCACAAATCACCCCATCTTGGATTCCCCTAGGTCTCTAGTTTTCAAAAATGCACAGGTTTGGTAGGTTTCCCTAGGTGCCGGCTGAGCTAGAGGCCAAAATCTACAGGTAGGCACTTTGCAAAAAACACCTCTGTTTTCTTAAAAAAAAAATGGATGTGTCCACGTTGTGTTTTGGGGCATTTCCTGTCACGGGCGCTAGGCCTACCCACACAAGTGAGGTATCATTTTTATCGGGAGACTTGGGGGAACGCTGGGTGGAAGGAAATTTGTGGCTCCTCTCAGATTCCAGAACTTTCTGTCACCGAAATGTGAGGAAAACATGTTTTTTTAGCCAAATTTTGATGTTTGCAATGGATTCTGGGTAACAGAACCTGGTCAGAGCCCCACAAGTCACCCCATCTTGGATTCCCCTAGGTCTCTAGTTTTAAAAAATGCACAGGTTTGGTAGGTTTCCCTAGGTGCTGGCTGAGGAGCTAGAGGCCAAAATCTACAGGTAGGCACTTTGCAAAAAACACCTCTGTTTTCTTTAAAAAAATGTGATGTGTCCACGTTGTGTTTTGGGGCATTTCCTGTCACGGGCGCTAGGCCTACCCACACAAGTGAGGTATCATTTTTATCGGGAGACTTGGGGGAACGTTGGGTGGATGGAAATTTGTGGCTCCTCTCAGGTTCCAGAACTTTCTGTCACCGAAATGTGAGGAAAACATGTTTTTTTAGCCAAATTTTGAGGTTTGCAATGGATTCTGGGTAACAGAAGCTGGTCAGAGCCCCACAAGTCACCCCTTCTTGGATTCCCCTAGGTCTCTAGTTTTAAAAAATGTACAGGTTTGGTAGGTTTCCCTAGGTGCCGGCTGAGCTAGAGGCCAAAATCTACAGGTAGGCACTTTGCAAAAAACACCTCTGTTTTCTTTAAAAAAATGTGATGTGTCCACGTTGTGTTTTGGGGCATATCCTGTCACGGGCGTTAGGCCTACCCACACAAGTGAGGTAACATTTTTATCGGGAGACTTGGGGGAACGCTGGGTGGAAGGAAATTTGTGGCTCCTCTCAGATTCCAGAACTTTCTGTCACCGAAATGTGAGGAAAACATGTTTTTTTAGCCAAATGTTGAGGTTTGCAATGGATTCTGGGTAACATAACCTGGTCAGAGCCCCACAAGTCACCCCATCTTGGATTCCCCTAGGTCTCTAGTTTTAAAAAATGTACCGGTTTGGTAGGTTTCCCTAGGTGCCGGCTGAGCTAGAGGCCAAAATCTACAGGTAGGCACTTTGCAAAAAACACCTCTGTTTTCTTTCCAAAAATTTGATGTGTCCACGTTGTGTTTTGGGGCATTTCCTGTCACGGGCGTTAGGCCTACACACACAAGTGAGGTATCGTTTTTATCATGAGACTTAGGGGAACGCTGGGTGGAAGGAAATTTGTGGCTCCTCTCAGGTTCCAGAACTTTCTGTCACCGAAATGTGAGGAAAACATGTTTGTTTAGCATAATGTTGAGGTTTGCAATGGATTCTGGGTAACAGAACCTGGTCAGAGCCCCACAAGTCACCCCATCTTGGATTCCCCTAGGTCTCTAGTTTTCAAAAATGTACAGGTTTGGTAGGTTTCCCTAGGTGCCGGCTGAGCTAGAGGCCAAAATCTACAGGTAGGCACTTTGCAAAAAACACCTCTGTTTTCTTTTAAAAAATTTGATGTGTCCACGTTGTGTTTTGGGGCATTTCCTGTCACGGGCGTTAGGCCTACACACACAAGTGAGGTATCATTTTTATCGTGAGACTTAGGGGAACGCTGGGTGGAAGGAAATTTGTGGCTCTTCTCAGATTCCAGAACTTTCTGTCACCGAAATGTGAGGAAAACATTTTTTTTAGCCAAATTTTGAGGTTTGCAAAGGATTCTGGGTAACAGAACCTGGTCAGAGCCCCACAAGTCACCCCATCTTGGATTCCCCTAGGTCTCTAGTTTTCAAAAATGTACAGGTTTGGTAGGTTTCCCTAGGTGCCGGCTGAGCTAGAGGCCAAAATCTACAGGTAGGCACTTTGCAAAAAACACCTCTGTTTTCTTTCAAAAAATGTGATGTGTCCACGTTGTGTTTTGGGGCATATCCTGTCACGGGCGCTAGGCCTACCCACACAAGTGAGGTATCATTTTTATCAGGAGAATTAGGGGAACGCTGGGTGGAAGGAAATTCGTGGCTCCTCTCAGATTACAGAACTTTCAGTCACCGAAATGTGAGGAAAACATTTTTTTTAGCCAAATTTTGAGGTTTGCAAAGGATTCTGGGTAACAGAACCTGGTCAGAGCCCCACAAGTCACCCCATCTTGGATTCCCCTAGGTCTCTAGTTTTCAAAAATGTACAGGTTTGGTAGGTTTCCCTAGGTGCCGGCTGAGCTAGAGGCCAAAATCTACAGGTAGGCACTTTGCAAAAAACACCTCTGTTTTCTTTCAAAAAATGTGATGTGTCCATGTTGTGTTTTGGGGCATTTCCTGTCACGGGCGCTAGGCCTACCCACACAAGTGAGGTATCATTTTTATCGGGAGACTTGGGGGAACGCTGGGTGGAAGGAAATTTGTGGCTCCTCTCAGATTCCAGAACTTTCTGTCACCGAAATGTGAGGAAAACATGTTTTTTTAGCCAAATTTTGAGGTTTGCAAAGGATTCTGGGTAACAGAACTTGGTCAGAGCCCCAGAAGTCACCCCATCTTGGATTCCCCTAGGTCTCTAGTTTTAAAAAATGCACAGGTTTGGTAGGTTTCCCTAGGTGCCGGCTGAGCTAGAGGCCAAAATCTACAGGTAGGCACTTTGCAAAAAACACCTCTGTTTTCTTTCAAAAAATGTGATGTGTCCACGTTGTGTTTTGGGGCATTTCCTGTCACGGGCGCTAGGCCTACCCACACAAGTGAGGTATCATTTTTATCGGGAGGCTTGGGGGAACGCTGGGTGGAAGGAAATTTGTGGCTCCTCTCAGATTCCAGAACTTTCTGTCACCGAAATGTGAGGAAAACATGTTTTTTTAGCCACATTTTGAGGTTTGCAATGGATTCTGGGTAACAGAACCTGGTCAGAGCCCCACAAGTCACCCCATCTTGGATTCCCCTAGGTCTCTAGTTTTCAAAAATGCACAGGTTTGGTAGGTTTCCCTAGGTGCCGGCTGAGCTAGAGGCCAAAATCTACAGGTAGGCACTTTGCAAAAAACACCTCTGTTTTCTTTCAAAAAATGTGATGTGTCCACGTTGTGTTTTGGGGCATATCCTGTCACGGGCGCTAGGCCTACCCACACAAGTGAGGTATCATTTTTATCGGGAGAATTAGGGGAACGCTAGGTGGAAGGAAATTCGTGGCTCCTCTCAGATTACAGAACTTTCAGTCACCGAAATGTGAGGAAAACATTTTTTTTAGCCAAATTTTGAGGTTTGCAAAGGATTCTGGGTAACAGAACCTGGTCAGAGCCCCACAAGTCACCCCATCTTGGATTCCCCTAGGTCTCTAGTTTTCAAAAATGTACAGGTTTGGTAGGTTTCCCTAGGTGCCGGCTGAGCTAGAGGCCAAAATCTACAGGTAGGCACTTTGCAAAAAACACCTCTGTTTTCTTTAAAAAAATGTGATGTGTCCACATTGTGTTTTGAGGCAGTTCCTGTCACGGGCGCTAGGCCTACCCACACAAGTGAGGTATCATTTTTATCGGGAGACTTGGGGGAACGCTGGGTGGAAGGAAATTTGTGGCTCCTCTCAGATTCCAGAACTTTCTGTCACCGAAATGTGAGGAAAACATGTTTTTTTAGCCAAATTATGAGGTTTGCAATGGATTCTGGGTAACAGAACTTGGTCAGAGCCCCACAAGTCACCTTATCTTGGATTCCCCTAGGTCTCTAGTTTTCAAAAATGTACAGGTTTGGTAGGTTTCCCTAGGTGCCGGCTGAGCTAGAGGCCAAAATCTACAGGTAGGCACTTTGCAAAAAACACCTCTGTTTTCTTTCAAAAAATTTGATGTGTCCACGTTGTGTTTTGGGGCATTTCCTGTCACGGGCGTTAGGCCTACACACACAAGTGAGGTATCATTTTTATCGTGAGACTTAGGGGAACGCTGGGTGGAAGGAAATTTGTGGCTCTTCTCAGATTCCAGAACTTTCTGTCACCGAAATGTGAGGAAAACATTTTTTTTAGCAAAATTTTGAGGTTTGCAAAGGATTCTGGGTAACAGAACCTGGTCAGAGCCCCACAAGTCACCCCATCTTGGATTCCCCTAGGTCTCTAGTTTTCAAAAATGTACAGGTTTGGTAGGTTTCCCTAGGTGCCGGCTGAGCTAGAGGCCAAAATCTACAGGTAGGCACTTTGCAAAAAACACCTCTGTTTTCTTTCAAAAAATGTGATGTGTCCACGTTGTGTTTTGGGGCATATCCTGTCACGGGCGCTAGGCCTACCCACACAAGTGAGGTATCATTTTTATCGGGAGAATTAGGGGAACGCTGGGTGGAAGGAAATTCGTGGCTCCTCTCAGATTACAGAACTTTCTGTCACCGAAATGTGAGGAAAACATTTTTTTTAGCCAAATTTTGAGGTTTGCAAAGGATTCTGGGTAACAGAACCTGGTCAGAGCCCCACAAGTCACCCCATCTTGGATTTCCCTAGGTCTCTAGTTTTCAAAAATGTACAGGTTTGGTAGGTTTCCCTAGGTGCCGGCTGAGCTAGAGGCCAAAATCTACAGGTAGGCACTTTGCAAAAAACACCTCTGTTTTCTTTCAAAAAATGTGATGTGTCCACGTTGTGTTTTGAGGCAGTTCCTGTCACGGGCGCTAGGCCTACCCACACAAGTGAGGTATCATTTTTATCGGGAGACTTGGGGGAACGCTGGGTGGAAGGAAATTTGTGGCTCCTCTCAGATTCCAGAACTTTCTGTCACCGAAATGTGAGGAAAACATGTTTTTTTAGCCAAATTATGAGGTTTGCAATGGATTCTGGGTAACAGAACTTGGTCAGAGCCCCACAAGTCACCTCATCTTGGATTCCCCTAGGTCTCTAGTTTTCAAAAATGCACAGGTTTGGTAGGTTTCCCTAGGTGCCGGCTGAGCTAGAGGCCAAAATCTACAGGTAGGCACTCTGCAAAAAACACCTCTGTTTTCTTTCAAAAAATGTGATGTGTCCATGTTGTGTTTTGGGGCATTTCCTGTCACGGGCGCTAGGCCTACCCACACAAGTGAGGTATCATTTTTATCGGGAGACTTGGGGGAACGCTGGGTGGAAGGAAATTTGTGGCTCCTCTCAGATTCCAGAACTTTCTGTCACCGAAATGTGAGGAAAACATGTTTTTTTAGCCAAATTTTGAGGTTTGCAAAGGATTCTGGGTAACAGAACTTGGTCAGAGCCCCAGAAGTCACCCCATCTTGGATTCCCATAGGTCTCTAGTTTTAAAAAATGCACAGGTTTGGTAGGTTTCCCTAGGTGCCGGCTGAGCTAGAGGCCAAAATCTACAGGTAGGCACTTTGCAAAAAACACCTCTGTTTTCTTTCAAAAAATGTGATGTGTCCACGTTGTGTTTTGGGGCATTTCCTGTCACGGGCGCTAGGCCTACCCACACAAGTGAGGTATCATTTTTATCGGGAGGCTTGGGGGAACGCTGGGTGGAAGGAAATTTGTGGCTCCTCTCAGATTCCAGAACTTTCTGTCACCGAAATGAGAGGAAAACATGTTTTTTTAGCCACATTTTGAGGTTTGCAATGGATTCTGGGTAACAGAACCTGGTCAGAGCCCCACAAGTCACCCCATCTTGGATTCCCCTAGGTCTCTAGTTTTCAAAAATGTACAGGTTTGGTAGGTTTCCCTAGGTGCCGGCTGAGCTAGAGGCCAAAATCTACAGGTAGGCACTTTGCAAAAAACACCTCTGTTTTCTTTCAAAAAATGTGATGTGTCCACGTTGTGTTTTGGGGCATATCCTGTCACGGGCGCTAGGCCTACCCACACAAGTGAGGTATCATTTTTATCGGGAGAATTAGGGGAACGCTGGGTGGAAGGAAATTCGTGGCTCCTCTCAGATTACAGAACTTTCTGTCACCGAAATGTGAGGAAAACATTTTTTTTAGCCAAATTTTGAGGTTTGCAAAGGATTCTGGGTAACAGAACCTGGTCAGAGCCCCACAAGTCACCCCATCTTGGATTCCCCTAGGTCTCTAGTTTTCAAAAATGTACAGGTTTGGTAGGTTTCCCTAGGTGCCGGCTGAGCTAGAGGCCAAAATCTACAGGTAGGCACTTTGCAAAAAACACCTCTGTTTTCTTTCAAAAAATGTGATGTGTCCACGTTGTGTTTTGAGGCAGTTCCTGTCACGGGCGCTAGGCCTACCCACACAAGTGAGGTATCATTTTTATCGGGAGACTTGGGGGAACGCTGGGTGGAAGGAAATTTGTGGCTCCTCTCAGATTCCAGAACTTTCTGTCACCGAAATGTGAGGAAAACATGTTTTTTTAGCCAAATTATGAGGTTTGCAATGGATTCTGGGTAACAGAACTTGGTCAGAGCCCCACAAGTCACCTCATCTTGGAATCCCCTAGGTCTCTAGTTTTCAAAAATGCACAGGTTTGGTAGGTTTCCCTAGGTGCCGGCTGAGCTAGAGGCCAAAATCTACAGGTAGGCACTCTGCAAAAAACACCTCTGTTTTCTTTAAAAAAATGTGATGTGTCCATGTTGTGTTTTGGGACATTTCCTGTCACGGGCGCTAGGCCTACCCACACAAGTGAGGTATCATTTTTATCGGGAGACTTGGGGGAACGCTGGGTGGAAGGAAATTTGTGGCTCCTCTCAGATTCCAGAACTTTCTGTCACCGAAATGTGAGGAAAACATGTTTTTTTAGCCAAATTTTGAGGTTTGCAAAGGATTCTGGGTAACAGAACTTGGTCAGAGCCCCAGAAGTCACCCCATCTTGGATTCCCCTAGGTCTCTAGTTTTAAAAAATGCACAGGTTTGGTAGGTTTCCCTAGGTGCCGGCTGAGCTAGAGGCCAAAATCTACAGGTAGGCACTTTGCAAAAAACACCTCTGTTTTCTTTCAAAAAATGTGATGTGTCCACGTTGTGTTTTGGGGCATATCCTGTCACGGGCGCTAGGCCTACCCACACAAGTGAGGTATCATTTTTATCAGGAGAATTAGGGGAACGCTGGGTGGAAGGAAATTTGTGGCTCCTCTCAGATTACAGAACTTTCTGTCACCGAAATGTGAGGAAAACATTTTTTTTAGCCAAATTTTGAGGTTTGCAAAGGATTCTGGGTAACAGAACCTGGTCAGAGCCCCACAAGTCACCCCATCTTGGATTCCCCTAGGTCTCTAGTTTTCAAAAATGTACAGGTTTGGTAGGTTTCCCTAGGTGCCGGCTGAGCTAGAGGCCAAAATCTACAGGTAGGCACTTTGCAAAAAACACCTCTGTTTTCTTTAAAAAAATGTGATGTGTCCACGTTGTGTTTTGAGGCAGTTCCTGTCACGGGCGCTAGGCCTACCCACACAAGTGAGGTATCATTTTTATCGGGAGACTTGGGGGAACGCTGGGTGGAAGGAAATTTGTGGCTCCTCTCAGATTCCAGAACTTTCTGTCACCGAAATGTGAGGAAAACATGTTTTTTTAGCCAAATTATGAGGTTTGCAATGGATTCTGGGTAACAGAACTTGGTCAGAGCCCCACAAGTCACCTCATCTTGGAATCCCCTAGGTCTCTAGTTTTCAAAAATGCACAGGTTTGGTAGGTTTCCCTAGGTGCCGGCTGAGCTAGAGGCCAAAATCTACAGGTAGGCACTCTGCAAAAAACACCTCTGTTTTCTTTCAAAAAATGTGATGTGACCATGTTGTGTTTTGGGGCATTTCCTGTCACGGGCGCTAGGCCTACCCACACAAGTGAGGTATCATTTTTATCGGGAGACTTGGGGGAACGCTGGGTGGAAGGAAATTTGTGGCTCCTCTCAGATTCCAGAACTTTCTGTCACCGAAATGTGAGGAAAACATGTTTTTTTAGCCAAATTTTGAGGTTTGCAAAGGATTCTGGGTAACAGAACTTGGTCAGAGCCCCAGAAGTCACCCCATCTTGGATTCCCCTAGGTCTCTAGTTTTAAAAAATGCACAGGTTTGGTAGGTTTCCCTAGGTGCCGGCTGAGCTAGAGGCCAAAATCTACAGGTAGGCACTTTGCAAAAAACACCTCTGTTTTCTTTCAAAAAATGTGATGTGTCCACGTTGTGTTTTGGGGCATATCCTGTCACGGGCGCTAGGCCTACCCACACAAGTGAGGTATCATTTTTATCAGGAGAATTAGGGGAACGCTGGGTGGAAGGAAATTCGTGGCTCCTCTCAGATTACAGAACTTTCTGTCACCGAAATGTGAGGAAAACATTTTTTTTAGCCAAATTTTGAGGTTTGCAAAGGATTCTGGGTAACAGAACCTGGTCAGAGCCCCACAAGTCACCCCATCTTGGATTCCCCTAGGTCTCTAGTTTTCAAAAATGTACAGGTTTGGTAGGTTTCCCTAGGTGCCGGCTGAGCTAGAGGCCAAAATCTACAGGTAGGCACTTTGCAAAAAACACCTCTGTTTTCTTTCAAAAAATGTGATGTGTCCATGTTGTGTTTTGGGGCATTTCCTGTCACGGGCGCTAGGCCTACCCACACAAGTGAGGTATCATTTTTATCGGGAGACTTGGGGGAACGCTGGGTCGAAGGAAATTTGTGGCTCCTCTCAGATTCCAGAACTTTCTGTCACCGAAATGTGAGGAAAACATGTTTTTTTAGCCAAATTTTGAGGTTTGCAAAGGATTCTGGGTAACAGAACTTGGTCAGAGCCCCAGAAGTCACCCCATCTTGGATTCCCCTAGGTCTCTAGTTTTAAAAAATGCACAGGTTTGGTAGGTTTCCCTAGGTGCCGGCTGAGCTAGAGGCCAAAATCTACAGGTAGGCACTTTGCAAAAAACACCTCTGTTTTCTTTCAAAAAATGTGATGTGTCCACGTTGTGTTTTGGGGCATTTCCTGTCACGGGCGCTAGGCCTACCCACACAAGTGAGGTATCATTTTTATCGGGAGGCTTGGGGGAACGCTGGGTGGAAGGAAATTTGTGGCTCCTCTCAGATTCCAGAACTTTCTGTCACCGAAATGTGAGGAAAACATGTTTTTTTAGCCACATTTTGAGGTTTGCAATGGATTCTGGGTAACAGAACCTGGTCAGAGCCCCACAAGTCACCCCATCTTGGATTCCCCTAGGTCTCTAGTTTTCAAAAATGTACAGGTTTGGTAGGTTTCCCTAGGTGCCGGCTGAGCTAGAGGCCAAAATCTACAGGTAGGCACTTTGCAAAAAACACCTCTGTTTTCTTTCAAAAAATGTGATGTGTCCACGTTGTGTTTTGGGGCATATCCTGTCACGGGCGCTAGGCCTACCCACACAAGTGAGGTATCATTTTTATCGGGAGAATTAGGGGAACGCTAGGTGGAAGGAAATTCGTGGCTCCTCTCAGATTACAGAACTTTCTGTCACCGAAATGTGAGGAAAACATTTTTTTTAGCCAAATTTTGAGGTTTGCAAAGGATTCTGGGTAACAGAACCTGGTCAGAGCCCCACAAGTCACCCCATCTTGGATTCCCCTAGGTCTCTAGTTTTCAAAAATGTACAGGTTTGGTAGGTTTCCCTAGGTGCCGGCTGAGCTAGAGGCCAAAATCTACAGGTAGGCACTTTGCAAAAAACACCTCTGTTTTCTTTCAAAAAATGTGATGTGTCCACGTTGTGTTTTGAGGCAGTTCCTGTCACGGGCGCTAGGCCTACCCACACAAGTGAGGTATCATTTTTATCGGGAGACTTGGGGGAACGCTGGGTGGAAGGAAATTTGTGGCTCCTCTCAGATTCCAGAACTTTCTGTCACCGAAATGTGAGGAAAACATGTTTTTTTAGCCAAATTATGAGGTTTGCAATGGATTCTGGGTAACAGAACTTGGTCAGAGCCCCACAAGTCACCTTATCTTGGATTCCCCTAGGTCTCTAGTTTTCAAAAATGTACAGGTTTGGTAGGTTTCCCTAGGTGCCGGCTGAGCTAGAGGCCAAAATCTACAGGTAGGCACTTTGCAAAAAACACCTCTGTTTTCTTTCAAAAAATTTGATGTGTCCACGTTGTGTTTTGGGGCATTTCCTGTCACGGGCGTTAGGCCTACACACACAAGTGAGGTATCATTTTTATCGTGAGACTTAGGGGAACGCTGGGTGGAAGGAAATTTGTGGCTCTTCTCAGATTCCAGAACTTTCTGTCACCGAAATGTGAGGAAAACATTTTTTTTAGCCAAATTTTGAGGTTTGCAAAGGATTCTGGGTAACAGAACCTGGTCAGAGCCCCACAAGTCACCCCATCTTGGATTCCCCTAGGTCTCTAGTTTTCAAAAATGTACAGGTTTGGTAGGTTTCCCTAGGTGCCGGCTGAGCTAGAGGCCAAAATCTACAGGTAGGCACTTTGCAAAAAACACCTCTGTTTTCTTTCAAAAAATGTGATGTGTCCACGTTGTGTTTTGGGGCATATCCTGTCACGGGCGCTAGGCCTACCCACACAAGTGAGGTATCATTTTTATCGGGAGAATTAGGGGAACGCTGGGTGGAAGGAAATTCGTGGCTCCTCTCAGATTACAGAACTTTCTGTCACCGAAATGTGAGGAAAACATTTTTTTTAGCCAAATTTTGAGGTTTGCAAAGGATTCTGGGTAACAGAACCTGGTCAGAGCCCCACAAGTCACCCCATCTTGGATTCCCCTAGGTCTCTAGTTTTCAAAAATGTACAGGTTTGGTAGGTTTCCCTAGGTGCCGGCTGAGCTAGAGGCCAAAATCTACAGGTAGGCACTTTGCAAAAAACACCTCTGTTTTCTTTCAAAAAATGTGATGTGTCCACGTTGTGTTTTGAGGCAGTTCCTGTCACGGGCGCTAGGCCTACCCACACAAGTGAGGTATCATTTTTATCGGGAGACTTGGGGGAACGCTGGGTGGAAGGAAATATGTGGCTCCTCTCAGATTCCAGAACTTTCTGTCACCGAAATGTGAGGAAAACATGTTTTTTTAGCCAAATTATGAGGTTTGCAATGGATTCTGGGTAACAGAACTTGGTCAGAGCCCCACAAGTCACCTCATCTTGGATTCCCCTAGGTCTCTAGTTTTCAAAAATGCACAGGTTTGGTAGGTTTCCCTAGGTGCCGGCTGAGCTAGAGGCCAAAATCTACAGGTAGGCACTCTGCAAAAAACACCTCTGTTTTCTTTCAAAAAATGTGATGTGTCCATGTTGTGTTTTGGGGCATTTCCTGTCACGGGCGCTAGGCCTACCCACACAAGTGAGGTATCATTTTTATCGGGAGACTTGGGGGAACGCTGGGTGGAAGGAAATTTGTGGCTCCTCTCAGATTCCAGAACTTTCTGTCACCGAAATGTGAGGAAAACATGTTTTTTTAGCCAAATTTTGAGGTTTGCAAAGGATTCTGGGTAACAGAACTTGGTCAGAGCCCCAGAAGTCACCCCATCTTGGATTCCCCTAGGTCTCTAGTTTTAAAAAATGCACAGGTTTGGTAGGTTTCCCTAGGTGCCGGCTGAGCTAGAGGCCAAAATCTACAGGTAGGCACTTTGCAAAAAACACCTCTGTTTTCTTTCAAAAAATGTGATGTGTCCACGTTGTGTTTTGGGGCATTTCCTGTCACGGGCGCTAGGCCTACCCACACAAGTGAGGTATCATTTTTATCGGGAGGCTTGGGGGAACGCTGGGTGGAAGGAAATTTGTGGCTCCTCTCAGATTCCAGAACTTTCTGTCACCGAAATGTGAGGAAAACATGTTTTTTTAGCCACATTTTGAGGTTTGCAATGGATTCTGGGTAACAGAACCTGGTCAGAGCCCCACAAGTCACCCCATCTTGGATTCCCCTAGGTCTCTAGTTTTCAAAAATGTACAGGTTTGGTAGGTTTCCCTAGGTGCCGGCTGAGCTAGAGGCCAAAATCTACAGGTAGGCACTTTGCAAAAAACACCTCTGTTTTCTTTCAAAAAATGTGATGTGTCCACGTTGTGTTTTGGGGCATATCCTGTCACGGGCGCTAGGCCTACCCACACAAGTGAGGTATCATTTTTATCGGGAGAATTAGGGGAACACTGGGTGGAAGGAAATTCGTGGCTCCTCTCAGATTACAGAACTTTCTGTCACCGAAATGTGAGGAAAACATTTTTTTTAGCCAAATTTTGAGGTTTGCAAAGGATTCTGGGTAACAGAACCTGGTCAGAGCCCCACAAGTCACCCCATCTTGGATTCCCCTAGGTCTCTAGTTTTCAAAAATGTACAGGTTTGGTAGGTTTCCCTAGGTGCCGGCTGAGCTAGAGGCCAAAATCTACAGGTAGGCACTTTGCAAAAAACACCTCTGTTTTCTTTAAAAAAATGTGATGTGTCCACGTTGTGTTTTGAGGCAGTTCCTGTCACGGGCGCTAGGCCTACCCACACAAGTGAGGTATCATTTTTATCGGGAGACTTGGGGGAACGCTGGGTGGAAGGAAATTTGTGGCTCCTCTCAGATTCCAGAACTTTCTGTCACCGAAATGTGAGGAAAACATGTTTTTTTAGCCAAATTATGAGGTTTGCAATGGATTCTGGGTAACAGAACTTGGTCAGAGCCCCACAAGTCACCTCATCTTGGATTCCCCTAGGTCTCTAGTTTTCAAAAATGCACAGGTTTGGTAGGTTTCCCTAGGTGCCGGCTGAGCTAGAGGCCAAAATCTACAGGTAGGCACTCTGCAAAAAACACCTCTGTTTTCTTTCAAAAAATGTGATGTGTCCATGTTGTGTTTTGGGGCATTTCCTGTCACGGGCGCTAGGCCTACCCACACAAGTGAGGTATCATTTTTATCGGGAGACTTGGGGGAACGCTGGGTGGAAGGAAATTTGTGGCTCCTCTCAGATTCCAGAACTTTCTGTCACCGAAATGTGAGGAAAACATGTTTTTTTAGCCAAATTTTGAGGTTTGCAAAGGATTCTGGGTAACAGAACTTGGTCAGAGCCCCAGAAGTCACCCCATCTTGGATTCCCCTAGGTCTCTAGTTTTAAAAAATGCACAGGTTTGGTAGGTTTCCCTAGGTGCCGGCTGAGCTAGAGGCCAAAATCTACAGGTAGGCACTTTGCAAAAAACACCTCTGTTTTCTTTCAAAAAATGTGATGTGTCCACGTTGTGTTTTGGGGCATTTCCTGTCACGGGCGCTAGGCCTACCCACACAAGTGAGGTATCATTTTTATCGGGAGGCTTGGGGGAACGCTGGGTGGAAGGAAATTTGTGGCTCCTCTCAGATTCCAGAACTTTCTGTCACCGAAATGTGAGGAAAACATGTTTTTTTAGCCACATTTTGAGGTTTGCAATGGATTCTGGGTAACAGAACCTGGTCAGAGCCCCACAAGTCACCCCATCTTGGATTCCCCTAGGTCTCTAGTTTTCAAAAATGTACAGGTTTGGTAGGTTTCCCTAGGTGCCGGCTGAGCTAGAGGCCAAAATCTACAGGTAGGCACTTTGCAAAAAACACCTCTGTTTTCTTTCAAAAAATTTGATGTGTCCACGTTGTGTTTTGGGGCATTTCCTGTCACGGGCGTTAGTCCTACACACACAAGTGAGGTATCATTTTTATCGTGAGACTTAGGGGAACGCTGGGTGGAAGGAAATTTGTGGCTCCTCTCAGATTCCAGAACTTTCTGTCACCGAAATGTGAGGAAAACATTTTTTTTTAGCCAAATTTTGAGGTTTGCAAAGGATTCTGGGTAACAGAACCTGGTCAGAGCCCCACAAGTCACCCCATCTTGGATTCCCCTAGGTCTCTAGTTTTCAAAAATGTACAGGTTTGGTAGGTTTCCGTAGGTGCCGGCTGAGCTAGAGGCCAAAATCTACAGGTAGGCACTTTGCAAAAAACACCTCTGTTTTCTTTAAAAAAATGTGATGTGTCCACGTTGTGTTTTGGGGCATTTCCTGTCACGGGCGCTAGGCCTACCCACACAAGTGAGGTATCATTTTTATCGGGAGACTTGGGGGAACGCTGGGTGGAAGGAAATTTGTGGCTCCTCTCAGATTCCAGAACTTTCTGTCATCGAAATGTGAGGAAAACATGTTTTTTTAGCCAAATTATGAGGTTTGCAGTGGATTCTGGGTAACAGAACTTGGTCAGAGCCCCACAAGTCACCCCATCATGGATTCCCCTAGGTCTCTAGTTTTCAAAAATGCACAGGTTGGTAGGTTTCGCTAGGTGCCGGCTGAGCTAGAGGCCAAAATCTACAGGTAGGCACTTTGCAAAAAACACCTCTGTTTTCTTTCAAAAAATGTGATGTGTCCACGTTGTGTTTTGGGGCATTTCCTGTCACGGGCGCTAGGCCTACCCACACAAGTGAGGTATCATTTTTATCGGGAGACTTGGGGGAACGCTGGGTGGAAGGAAATTTGTGGCTCCTCTCAGATTCCAGAACTTTCTGTCACCGAAATGTGAGGAAAACATGTTTTTTTAGCCAAATTTTGAGGTTTGCAATGGATTCTGGGTAACAGAACCTGGTCAGAGCCCCACAAGTCACCCCATCTTGGATTCCCCTAGATCTCTAGTTTTCAAAAATGCACAGGTTTGGTAGGTTTCCCTAGGTGCCGGCTGAGCTAGAGGCCAAAATCTACAGGTAGGCACTTTGCAAAAAACACCTCTGTTTTCTTTCAAAAAATGTGATGTGTCCACGTTGTGTTTTGGGGCATTTCCTGTCACGCGCGCTAGGCCTACCCACACAAGTGAGGTATCATTTTTATCGGGAGACTTGGGGGAACGCTGGGTGGAAGGAAATTTGTGGCTCCTCTCAGATTCCAGAACATTCTGTCACCGAAATGTGAGGAAAACATGTTTTTTTAGCCAAATTATGAGGTTTGCAATGGATTCTGGGTAACAGAACTTGGTCAGAGCCCCACAAGTCACCTCATCTTGGATTCCCCTAGGTCTCTAGTTTTCAAAAATGCACAGGTTTGGTAGGTTTCCCTAGGTGCCGGCTGAGCTAGAGGCCAAAATCTACAGGTAGGCACTCTGCAAAAAACACCTCTGTTTTCTTTCAAAAAATGTGATGTGTCCATGTTGTGTTTTGGGGCATTTCCTGTCACGGGCGCTAGGCCTACCCACACAAGTGAGGTATCATTTTTATCGGGAGACTTGGGGGAACGCTGGGTGGAAGGAAATTTGTGGCTCCTCTCAGATTCCAGAACTTTCTGTCACCGAAATGTGAGGAAAACATGTTTTTTTAGCCAAATTTTGAGGTTTGCAAAGGATTCTGGGTAACAGAACTTGGTCAGAGCCCCAGAAGTCACCCCATCTTGGATTCCCCTATGTCTCTAGTTTTAAAAAATGCACAGGTTTGGTAGGTTTCCCTAGGTGCCGGCTGAGCTAGAGGCCAAAATCTACAGGTAGGCACTTTGCAAAAAACACCTCTGTTTTCTTTCAAAAAATGTGATGTGTCCACGTTGTGTTTTGGGGCATTTCCTGTCACGGGCGCTAGGCCTACCCACACAAGTGAGGTATAATTTTTATCGGGAGGCTTGGGGGAACGCTGGGTGGAAGGAAATTTGTGGCTCCTCTCAGATTCCAGAACTTTCTGTCACCGAAATGTGAGGAAAACATGTTTTTTTAGCCACATTTTGAGGTTTGCAATGGATTCTGGGTAACAGAACCTGGTCAGAGCCCCACAAGTCACCCCATCTTGGATTCCCCTAGGTCTCTAGTTTTCAAAAATGTACAGGTTTGGTAGGTTTCCCTAGGTGCCGGCTGAGCTAGAGGCCAAAATCTACAGGTAGGCACTTTGCAAAAAACACCTCTGTTTTCTTTCAAAAAATTTGATGTGTCCACGTTGTGTTTTGGGGCATTTCCTGTCACGGGCGTTAGTCCTACACACACAAGTGAGGTATCATTTTTATCGTGAGACTTAGGGGAACGCTGGGTGGAAGGAAATTTGTGGCTCCTCTCAGATTCCAGAACTTTCTGTCACCGAAATGTGAGGAAAACATTTTTTTTTAGCCAAATTTTGAGGTTTGCAAAGGATTCTGGGTAACAGAACCTGGTCAGAGCCCCACAAGTCACCCCATCTTGGATTCCCCTAGGTCTCTAGTTTTCAAAAATGTACAGGTTTGGTAGGTTTCCCTAGGTGCCGGCTGAGCTAGAGGCCAAAATCTACAGGTAGGCACTTTGCAAAAACCACCTCTGTTTTCTTTAAAAAAATGTGATGTGTCCACGTTGTGTTTTGGGGCATTTCCTGTCACGGGCG
Organism: Pleurodeles waltl; assembly: GCF_031143425.1. Taxonomy (NCBI): domain Eukaryota; kingdom Metazoa; phylum Chordata; class Amphibia; order Caudata; family Salamandridae; genus Pleurodeles; species Pleurodeles waltl. The sequence continues at coordinate 255,621 of NW_027149874.1, read as the reverse complement.
CTAGGCCTACCCACACAAGTGAGGTATCATTTTTATCGGGAGACTTGGGGGAACGCTGGGTGGAAGGAAATTTGTGGCTCCTCTCAGATTCCAGAACTTTCTGTCATCGAAATGTGAGGAAAACATGTTTTTTTAGCCAAATTATGAGGTTTGCAGTGGATTCTGGGTAACAGAACTTGGTCAGAGCCCCACAAGTCACCCCATCATGGATTCCCCTAGGTCTCTAGTTTTCAAAAATGCACAGGTTGGTAGGTTTCGCTAGGTGCCGGCTGAGCTAGAGGCCAAAATCTACAGGTAGGCACTTTGCAAAAAACACCTCTGTTTTCTTTCAAAAAATGTGATGTGTCCACGTTGTGTTTTGGGGCATTTCCTGTCACGGGCGCTAGGCCTACCCACACAAGTGAGGTATCATTTTTATCGGGAGACTTGGGGGAACGCTGGGTGGAAGGAAATTTGTGGCTCCTCTCAGATTCCAGAACTTTCTGTCACCGAAATGTGAGGAAAACATGTTTTTTTAGCCAAATTTTGAGGTTTGCAATGGATTCTGGGTAACAGAACCTGGTCAGAGCCCCACAAGTCACCCCATCTTGGATTCCCCTAGGTCTCTAGTTTTCAAAAATGCACAGGTTTGGTAGGTTTCCCTAGGTGCCGGCTGAGCTAGAGGCCAAAATCTACAGGTAGGCACTTTGCAAAAAACACCTCTGTTTTCTTTCAAAAAATGTGATGTGTCCACGTTGTGTTTTGGGGCATTTCCTGTCACGCGCGCTAGGCCTACCCACACAAGTGAGGTATCATTTTTATCGGGAGACTTGGGGGAACGCTGGGTGGAAGGAAATTTGTGGCTCCTCTCAGATTCCAGAACATTCTGTCACCGAAATGTGAGGAAAACATGTTTTTTTAGCCAAATTTTGAGGTTTGCAATGGATTCTGGGTAACAGAACCTGGTCAGAGCCCCACAAGTCACCCCATCTTGGATTCCCCTAGGTCTCTAGTTTTCAAAAATGTACAGGTTTGGTAGGTTTCCCTAGGTGCCGGCTGAGTTAGAGGCCAAAATCTACAGGTAGGCACTTTGCAAAAAACACTTCTGTTTTCTTTCAAAAAATTTGATGTGTCCACGTTGTGTTTTGGGGCATTTCCTGTCACGGGCGCTAGGCCTACCCACACAAGTGAGGTATCATTTTTATCGGGAGACTTGGGGGAACGCTGGGTGGAAGGAAATTTGTGGCTCCTCTGAGATTCCAGAACTTTCTGTCACCGAAATGTGAGGAAAACATGTTTTTTTAGCCAAATTATGAGGTTTGCAATGGATTCTGGGTAACAGAACTTGGTCAGAGCCCCACAAGTCACCTCATCTTGGATTCCCCTTGGTCTCTAGTTTTCAAAAATGCACAGGTTTGGTAGGTTTCCCTAGGTGCCGGCTGAGCTAGAGGCCAAAATCTACAGGTAGGCACTTTGCAAAAAACACCTCTGTTTTCTTTAAAAAAATGTGATGTGTCCACGTTGTGTTTTGGGGCATTTCCTGTCACGGGCGCTAGGCCTACCCACACAAGTGAGGTATCATTTTTATCGGAGACTTGGGGGAACGTTGGGTGGATGGACATTTGTGGCTCCTCTCAGGTTCCAGAACTTTCTGTCACCGAAATGTGAGGAAAACATGTTTTTTTAGCCAAATGTTGAGGTTTGCAATGGATTCTGGGTAACAGAACCTGGTCAGAGCCCCACAAATCACCCCATCTTGGATTCCCCTAGGTCTCTAGTTTTCAAAAATGCACAGGTTTGGTAGGTTTCCCTAGGTGCCGGCTGAGCTAGAGGCCAAAATCTACAGGTAGGCACTTTGCAAAAAACACCTCTGTTTTCTTTAAAAAAATGTGATGTGTCCACGTTGTGTTTTGGGGCATTTCCTGTCACGGGCGCTAGGCCTACCCACACAAGTGAGGTATCATTTTTATCGGGAGACTTGGGGGAACGCTGGGTGGAAGGAAATTTGTGGCTCCTCTCAGATTCCAGAACTTTCTGTCACCGAAATGTGAGGAAAACATGTTTTTTTAGCCAAATTTTGAGGTTTGCAATGGATTCTGGGTAACAGAACCTGGTCAGAGCCCCACAAGTCACCCCATCTTGGATTCCCCTAGGTCTCTAGTTTTCAAAAATGCACAGGTTTGGTAGGTTTCCCTAGGTGCCGGCTGAGCTAGAGGCCAAAATCTACAGGTAGGCACTTTGCAAAAAACACCTCTGTTTTCTTTCAAAAAATGTGATGTGTCCACGTTGTGTTTTGGGGCATATCCTGTCACGGGCGTTAGGCCTACCCACACAAGTGAGGGATCATTTTTATCGGGAGACTTGGGGGAACGCTGGGTGGAAGGAAATTTGTGGCTCCTCTCAGATTCCAGAACTTTCTGTCACCGAAATGTGAGGAAAACATGTTTTTTTAGCCAAATTTTGAGGTTTGCAATGGATTCTGGGTAACAGAACCTGGTCAGAGCCCCACAAGTCACCCCATCTTGGATTCCCCTAGGTCTCTAGTTTTAAAAAATGTACAGGTTTGGTAGGTTTCCCTAGGTGCCGGCTGAGCTAGAGGTCAAAATCTACAGGTAGGCACTGTGCAAAAAACACCTCTGTTTTCTTTAAAAAAATGTGATGTGTCCACGTTGTGTTTTGGGGCATATCCTGTCACGGGCGTTAGGCCTACCCACACAAGTGAGGTATCATTTTTATCGGGAGACTTGGGGGAACGCTGGGTGGAAGGAAATTCGTGGCTCCTCTCAGATTCCAGAACTTTCTGTCACCGAAATGTGAGGAAAACATGTTTTTTTAGCCAAATGTTGAGGTTTGGAATGGATTCTGGGTAACAGAACCTGGTCAGAGCCCCACAAGTCACCCCATCTTGGATTCCCCTAGGTCTCTAGTTTTCAAAAATGTACCGGTTTGGTAGGTTTCCCTAGGTGCCGGCTGAGCTAGAGGCCAAAATCTACAGGTAGGCACTTTGCAAAAAACACCTCTGTTTTCTTTCAAAAAATTTGATGTGTCCACGTTGTGTTTTGGGGCATTTCCTGTCACGGGCGTTAGGCCTACACACGCAAGTGAGGTATAATTTTTATCGTGAGACTTAGGGGAACGCTGGGTGGAAGGAAATTTGTGGCTCCTCTCAGATTCCAGAACTTTCTATCACCGAAATGTGAGGAAAACATGTTTTTTTAGCCAAATGTTGAGGTTTGCAATGGATTCTGGGTAACAGAACCTGGTCAGAGCCCCACAAGTCACCCCATCTTGGATTCCCCTAGGTCTCTAGTTTTCAAAAATGCACAGGTTTGGTAGGTTTCCCTAGGTGCCGGCTGAGCTAGAGGACAAAATCTACAGGTAGGCACTTTGCAAAAAACACCTCTGTTTTCTTTCAAAAAATGTGATGTGTCCACGTTGTGTTTTGGGGCATTTCCTGTCACGGGCGCTAGGCCTACCCACACAAGTGAGGTATCATTTTTATCGGGAGACTTGGGGGAACGCTGGGTGGAAGGAAATTTGTGGCTCCTCTCAGATTCCAGAACTTTCTGTCACCGAAATGTGAGGAAAACATGTTTTTTTAGCCAAATTTTGATGTTTGCAATGGATTCTGGGTAACAGAACCTGGTCAGAGCCCCACAAGTCACCCCATCTTGGATTCCCCTAGGTCTCTAGTTTTAAAAAATGCACAGGTTTGGTAGGTTTCCCTAGGTGCCGGCTGAGGAGCTAGAGGCCAAAATCTACAGGTAGGCACTTTGTAAAAAACACCTCTGTTTTCTTTCAAAAAATGTGATGTGTCCACGTTGTGTTTTGGGGCATTTCCTGTCACGGGCGCTAGGCCTACCCACACAAGTGAGGTATCATTTTTATCGGGAGACTTGGGGGAACGTTGGGTGGATGGAAATTTGTGGCTCCTCTCAGGTTCCAGAACTGTCTGTCACCGAAATGTGAGGAAAACATGTTTTTTTAGCCAAATTTTGAGGTTTGCAATGGATTCTGGGTAACAGAAGCTGGTCAGAGCCCCACAAGTCACCCCTTCTTGGATTCACCTAGGTCTCTAGTTTTAAAAAATGTACAGTTTTGGTAGGTTTCCCTAGGTGCCGGCTGAGCTAGAGGCCAAAATCTACAGGTAGGCACTTTGCAAAAAACACCTCTGTTTTCTTTAAAAAAATGTGATGTGTCCACGTTGTGTTTTGGGGCATATCCTGTCACGGGCGTTAGGCCTACCCACACAAGTGAGGTAACATTTTTATCGGGAGACTTGGGGGAACGCTGGGTGGAAGGAAATTTGTGGCTCCTCTCAGATTCCAGAACTTTCTGCCACCGAAATGTGAGGAAAACATGTTTTTTTAGCCAAATGTTGAGGTTTGCAATGGATTCTGGGTAACATAACCTGGTCAGAGCCCCACAAGTCACCCCATCTTGGATTCCCCTAGGTCTCTAGTTTTAAAAAATGTACCGGTTTGGTAGGTTTCCCTATGTGCCGGCTGAATTAGAGGCCAAAATCTACAGGTAGGCACTTTGCAAAAAACACCTCTGTTTTCTTTCAAAAAATTTGATGTGTCCACGTTGTGTTTTGGGGCATTTCCTGTCACGGGCGTTAGGCCTACACACACAAGTGAGGTATCATTTTTATCGTGAGACTTAGGGGAACGCTGGGTGGAAGGAAATTTGTGGCTCCTCTCAGGTTCCAGAACTTTCTGTCACCGAAATGTGAGGAAAACATGTTTGTTTAGCCAAATGTTGAGGTTTGCAATGGATTCTGGGTAACAGAACCTGGTCAGAGCCCCACAAGTCACCCCATCTTGGATTTCCCTAGGTCTCTAGTTTTCAAAAATGTACAGGTTTGGTAGGTTTCCCTAGGTGCCGGCTGAGCTAGAGGCCAAAATCTACAGGTAGGCACTTTGCAAAAAACACCTCTGTTTTCTTTCAAAAAATTTGATGTGTCCACGTTGTGTTTTGGGGCATTTCCTGTCACGGGCGTTAGGCCTACACACACAAGTGAGGTATCATTTTTATCGTGAGACTTAGGGGAACGCTGGGTGGAAGGAAATTTGTGGCTCTTCTCAGATTCCAGAACTTTCTGTCACCGAAATGTGAGGAAAACATTTTTTTTTAGCCAAATTTTGAGGTTTGCAAAGGATTCTGGGTAACAGAACCTGGTCAGAGCCCCACAAGTCACCCCATCTTGGATTCCCCTAGGTCTCTAGTTTTCAAAAATGTACAGGTTTGGTAGGTTTCCCTAGGTGCCGGCTGAGCTAGAGTCCAAAATCTACAGGTAGGCACTTTGCAAAAAACAACTCTGTTTTCTTTCAAAAAATGTGATGTGTCCACGTTGTGTTTTGGGGCATATCCTGTCACGGGCGCTAGGCCTACCCACACAAGTGAGGTATCATTTTTATCGGGAGAATTAGGGGAACGCTGGGTGGAAGGAAATTTGTGGCTCCTCTCAGATTACAGAACTTTCTGTCACCGAAATGTGAGGAAAACATTTTTTTTAGCCAAATTTTGAGGTTTGCAAAGGATTCTGGGTAACAGAACCTGGTCAGAGCCCCACAAGTCACCCCATCTTGGATTCCCCTAGGTCTCTAGTTTTCAAAAATGTACAGGTTTGGTAGGTTTCCCTAGGTGCCGGCTGAGCTAGAGGCCAAAATCTACAGGTAGGCACTTTGCAAAAAACACCTCTGTTTTCTTCCAAAAAATGTGATGTGTCCACGTTGTGTTTTGAGGCAGTTCCTGTCACGGGCGCTAGGCCTACCCACACAAGTGAGGTATCATTTTTATCGGGAGACTTGGGGGAACGCTGGGTGGAAGGAAATTTGTGGCTCCTCTCAGATTCCAGAACTTTCTGTCACCGAAATGTGAGGAAAACATGTTTTTTTAGCCAAATTAGGAGGTTTGCAATGGATTCTGGGTAACAGAACTTGGTCAGAGCCCCACAAGTCACCTCATCTTGGATTCCCCTAGGTCTCTAGTTTTCAAAAATGCACAGGTTTGGTAGGTTTCCCTAGGTGCCGGCTGAGCTAGAGGCCAAAATCTACAGGTAGGCACTTTGCAAAAAACACCTCTGTTTTCTTTAAAAAAATGTGATGTGTCCACGTTGTGTTTTGGGGCATTTCCTGTCACGGGCGCTAGGCCTACCCACACAAGTGAGGTATCATTTTTATCGGGAGACTTGGGGGAACGCTGGGTGGAAGGAAATTTGTGGCTCCTCTCAGATTCCAGAACTTTCTGTCACCGAAATGTGAGGAAAACATGTTTTTTTAGCTAAATTTTGAGGTTTGCAAAGGATTCTGGGTAACAGAACTTGGTCAGAGCCCCAGAAGTCACCCCATCTTGGATTCCCCTAGGTCTCTAGTTTTCAAAAATGCACAGGTTTGGTAGGTTTCCCTAGGTGCCGGCTGAGCTAGAGGCCAAAATCTACAGGTAGGCACTTTGCAAAAAACACCTCTGTTTTCTTTCAAAAAATGTGATGTGTCCACGTTGTGTTTTGGGGCATTTCCTGTCACGGGCGCTAGGCCTACCCACACAAGTGAGGTATGATTTTTATCGGGAGGCTTGGGGGAACGCTGGGTGGAAGGAAATTTGTGGCTCCTCTCAGATTCCAGAACTTTCTGTCACCGAAATGTGAGGAAAACATGTTTTTTAGCCACATTTTGAGGTTTGCAATGGATTCTGGGTAACAGAACCTGGTCAGAGCCCCACAAGTCACCCCATCTTGGATTCCCCTAGGTCTCTAGTTTTCAAAAATGTACAGGTTTGGTAGGTTTCCCTAGGTGCCGGCTGAGCTAGAGGCCAAAATCTACAGGTAGGCACTTTGCAAAAAACACCTCTGTTTTCTTTCAAAAAATTTGATGTGTCCACGTTGTGTTTTGGGGCATTTCCTGTCACGGGCGTTAGGCCTACACACACAAGTGAGGTATCATTTTTATCGTGAGACTTAGGGGAACGCTGGGTGGAAGGAAATTTGTGGCTCCTCTCAGATTCCAGAACTTTCTGTCACCGAAATGTGAGGAAAACATTTTTTTTTAGCCAAATTTTGAGGTTTGCAAAGGATTCTGGGTAACAGAACCTGGTCAGAGCCCCACAAGTCACCCCATCTTGGATTCCCCTAGGTCTCTAGTTTTCAAAAATGTACAGGTTTGGTAGGTTTCCCTAGGTGCCGGCTGAGCTAGAGGCCAAAATCTACAGGTAGGCACTTTGCAAAAAACACCTCTGTTTTCTTTAAAAAAATGTGATGTGTCCACGTTGTGTTTTGGGGCATTTCCTGTCACGGGCGCTAGGCCTACCCACACAAGTGAGGTATCATTTTTATCGGGAGACTTGGGGGAACGCTGGGTGGAAGGAAATTTGTGGCTCCTCTCAGATTCCAGAACTTTCTGTCACCGAAATGTGAGGAAAACATGTTTTTTTAGCCAAATTTTGAGGTTTGCAATGGATTCTGGGTAACAGAACCTGGTCAGAGCCCCACAAGTCACCCCATCTTGGATTCCCCTAGGTCTCTAGTTTTCAAAAATGCACAGGTTTGGTAGGTTTCCCTAGGTGCCGGCTGAGCTAGAGGCCAAAATCTACAGGTAGGCACTTTGCAAAAAACACCTCTGTTTTCTTTCAAAAAATGTGATGTGTCCACGTTGTGTTTTGGGGCATTTCCTGTCACGGGCGCTAGGCCTACCCACACAAGTGAGGTATCATTTTTATCGTGAGACTTAGGGGAACGCTGGGTGGAAGGAAATTTGTGGCTCCTCTCAGATTCCAGAACTTTCTGTCACCGAAATGTGAGGAAAACATGTTTTTTTAGCCAAATGTTGAGGTTTGCAATGGATTCTGGGTAACAGAACCTGGTCAGAGCCCCACAAGTCACCCCATCTTGGATTCCCCTAGGTCTCTAGTTTTCAAAAATGCACAGGTTTGGTACGTTTCCCTAGGTGCCGGCTGAGCTAGAGGACAAAATCTACAGGTAGGCACTTTGCAAAAAACACCTCTGTTTTCTTTAAAAAAATGTGATGTGTCCACGTTGTGTTTTGGGGCATTTCCTGTCACGGGCGCTAGGCCTACCCACACAAGTGAGGTATCATTTTTATCGGGAGACTTGGGGGAACGCTGGGTGGAAGGAAATTTGTGGCTCCTCTCAGATTCCAGAACTTTCTGTCACCGAAATGTGAGGAAAACATGTTTTTTTAGCCAAATTTTGATGTTTGCAATGGATTCTGGGTAACAGAACCTGGTCAGAGCCCCACAAGTCACCCCATCTTGGATTCCCCTAGGTCTCTAGTTTTAAAAAATGCACAGGTTTGGTAGGTTTCCCTAGGTGCCGGCTGAGGAGCTAGAGGCCAAAATCTACAGGTAGGCACTTTGCAAAAAACACCTCTGTTTTCTTTAAAAAAATGTGATGTGTCCACGTTGTGTTTTGGGGCATATCCTGTCACGGGCGTTAGGCCTACCCACACAAGTGAGGTAACATTTTTATCGGGAGACTTGGGGGAACGCTGGGTGGAAGGAAATTTGTGGCTCCTCTCAGATTCCAGAACTTTCTGCCACCGAAATGTGAGGAAAACATGTTTTTTTAGCCAAATGTTGAGGTTTGCAATGGATTCTGGGTAACATAACCTGGTCAGAGCCCCACAAGTCACCCCATCTTGGATTCCCCTAGGTCTCTAGTTTTAAAAAATGTACCGGTTTGGTAGGTTTCCCTAGGTGCCGGCTGAGCTAGAGGCCAAAATCTACAGGTAGGCACTTTGCAAAAAACACCTCTGTTTTCTTTCAAAAAATTTGATGTGTCCACGTTGTGTTTTGGGGCATTTCCTGTCACGGGCGTTAGGCCTACACACACAAGTGAGGTATCATTTTTATCGTGAGACTTAGGGGAACGCTGGGTGGAAGGAAATTTGTGGCTCTTCTCAGATTCCAGAACTTTCTGTCACCGAAATGTGAGGAAAACATTTTTTTTTAGCCAAATTTTGAGGTTTACAAAGGATTCTGGGTAACAGAACCTGGTCAGAGCCCCACAAGTCACCCCATGTTGGATTCCCCTAGGTCTCTAGTTTTCAAAAATGTACAGGTTTGGTAGGTTTCCCTAGGTGCCGGCTGAGCTAGAGTCCAAAATCTACAGGTAGGCACTTTGCAAAAAACACCTCTGTTTTCTTTCAAAAAATGTGATGTGTCCACGTTGTGTTTTGGGGCATATCCTGTCATGGGCGCTAGGCCTACCCACACAAGTGAGGTATCATTTTTATCGGGAGAATTAGGGGAACGCTGGGTGGAAGGAAATTTGTGGCTCCTCTCAGATTACAGAACTTTCTGTCACCGAAATGTGAGGAAAACATTTTTTTTAGCCAAATTTTGAGGTTTGCAAAGGATTCTGGGTAACAGAACCTGGTCAGAGCCCCACAAGTCACCCCATCTTGGATTCCCCTAGGTCTCTAGTTTTCAAAAATGTACAGGTTTGGTAGGTTTCCCTAGGTGCCGGCTGAGCTAGAGGCCAAAATCTACAGGTAGGCACTTTGCAAAAAACACCTCTGTTTTCTTCCAAAAAATGTGATGTGTCCACGTTGTGTTTTGAGGCAGTTCCTGTCACGGGCGCTAGGCCTACCCACACAAGTGAGGTATCATTTTTATCGGGAGACTTGGGGGAACGCTGGGTGGAAGGAAATTTGTGGCTCCTCTCAGATTCCAGAACTTTCTGTCACCGAAATGTGAGGAAAACATGTTTTTTAGCCACATTTTGAGGTTTGCAATGGATTCTGGGTAACAGAACCTGGTCAGAGCCCCACAAGTCACCCCATCTTGGATTCCCCTAGGTCTCTAGTTTTCAAAAATGTACAGGTTTGGTAGGTTTCCCTAGGTGCCGGCTGAGCTAGAGGCCAAAATCTACAGGTAGGCACTTTGCAAAAAACACCTCTGTTTTCTTTCAAAAAATTTGATGTGTCCACGTTGTGTTTTGGGGCATTTCCTGTCACGGGCGTTAGGCCTACACACACAAGTGAGGTATCATTTTTATCGTGAAACTTAGGGGAACGCTGGGTGGAAGGAAATTTGTGGCTCCTCTCAGATTCCAGAACTTTCTGTCACCGAAATGTGAGGAAAACATTTTTTTTTAGCCAAATTTTGAGGTTTGCAAAGGATTCTGGGTAACAGAACCTGGTCAGAGCCCCACAAGTCACCCCATCTTGGATTCCCCTAGGTCTCTAGTTTTCAAAAATGTACAGGTTTGGTAGGTTTCCCTAGGTGCCGGCTGAGCTAGAGGCCAAAATCTACAGGTAGGCACTTTGCAAAAAACACCTCTGTTTTCTTTAAAAAAATGTGATGTGTCCACGTTGTGTTTTGGGGCATTTCCTGTCACGGGCGCTAGGCCTACCCACACAAGTGAGGTATCATTTTTATCGGGAGACTTGGGGGAACGCTGGGTGGAAGGAAATGTGTGGCTCCTCTCAGATTCCAGAACTTTCTGTCACCGAAATGTGAGGAAAACATGTTTTTTTAGCCAAATTTTGAGGTTTGCAATGGATTCTGGGTAACAGAACCTGGTCAGAGCCCCACAAGTCACCCCATCTTGGATTCCCCTATGTCTCTAGTTTTCAAAAATGCACAGGTTTGGTAGGTTTCCCTAGGTGCCGGCTGAGCTAGAGGCCAAAATCTACAGGTAGGCACTTTGCAAAAAACACCTCTGTTTTCTTTCAAAAAATGTGATGTGTCCACGTTGAGTTTTGGGGCATTTCCTGTCACGGGCGCTAGGCCTACCCACACAAGTGAGGTATCATTTTTATCGGGAGACTTGGGGGAACGCTGGGTGGAAGGAAATTTGTGGCTCCTCTCAGATTCCAGAACATTCTGTCACCGAAATGTGAGGAAAACATGTTTTTTTAGCCAAATTTTGAGGTTTGCAATGGATTCTGGGTAACAGAACCTGGTCAGAGCCCCACAAGTCACCCCATCTTGGATTCCCCTAGGTCTCTAGTTTTCAAAAATGTACAGGTTTGGTAGGTTTCCCTAGGTGCCGGCTGAGTTAGAGGCCAAAATCTACAGGTAGGCACTTTGCAAAAAACACTTCTGTTTTCTTTCAAAAAATTTGATGTGTCCACGTTGTGTTTTGGGGCATATCCTGTCACGGGCGCTAGGCCTACCCACACAAGTGAGGTATCATTTTTATCGGGAGACTTGGGGGAACGCTGGGTGGAAGGAAATTTGTGGCTCCTCTGAGATTCCAGAACTTTCTGTTACCGAAATGTGAGGAAAACATGTTTTTTTAGCCAAATTATGAGGTTTGCAATGGATTCTGGGTAACAGAACTTGGTCAGAGCCCCACAAGTCACCCCATCTTGGATTCCCCTAGGTCTCTAGTTTTCAAAAATGCACAGGTTTGGTAGGTTTCCCTAGGCGCCGGCTGAGCTAGAGGCCAAAATCTACAGGTAGGCACTTTGCAAAAAACACCTCTGTTTTCTTTCAAAAAATGTGATGTGTCCACGTTGTGTTTTGGGGCATTTCCTGTCACGGGCGTTAGGCCTACCCACACAAGTGAGGTATCATTTTTATCGGGAGACTTGGGGGAACGCTGGGTGGAAGGAAATTTGTGGCTCCTCTCAGATTCCAGAACTTTCTGTCACCGAAATGTGAGGAAAACATGTTTTTTTTAGCCAAATTATGAGGTTTGCAATGGATTCTGGGTAACAGAACTTAGTCAGAGCCCCACAAGTCACCCCATCTTGGATTCCCCTAGGTCTCTAGTTTTCAAAAATGCACAGGTTTGGTAGGTTTCCCTAGGTGCCGGCTGAGCTAGAGGCCAAAATCTACAGGTAGGCACTTTGCAAAAAACACCTCTGTTTTCTTTCAAAAAATGTGATGTGTCCACGTTGTGTTTTGGGGCATTTCCTGTCACGGGCGCTAGGCCTACCCACACAAGTGAGGTATCATTTTTATCGGGAGACTTGGGGGAACGCTGGGTGGAAGGAAATTTGTGGCTCTTCTCAGATTCCAGAACTTTCTGTCACCGAAATGTGAGGAAAACATGTTTTTTTAGCCAAATGTTGAGGCTTGCAATGGATTCTGGGTAACAGAACCTGGTCAGAGCCCCACAAGTCACCCCATCTTGGATTCCCCTAGGTCTCTAGTTTTCAAAAATGTACAGGTTTGGTAGGTTTCCCTAGGTGCCGGCTGAGCTAGAGGCCAAAATCTACAGGTAGGCACTTTGCAAAAAACACCTCTGTTTTCTTTCAAAAAATGTGATGTGTCCACGTTGTGTTTTGGGGCATTTCCTGTCACGGGCGCTAGGCCTACCCACACAAGTGAGGTATCATTTTTATCGGGAGACTTGGGGGAACGCTAGGTGGAAGGAAATTTGTGGCTCCTCTGAGATTCCAGAACTTTCTGTCACCGAAATGTGAGGAAAACATGTTTTTTTAGCCAAATTATGAGGTTTGCAATGGATTCTGGGTAACAGAACTTGATCAGAGCCCCACAAGTCACCTCATCTTGGATTCCCCTAGGTCTCTAGTTTTCAAAAATGCACAGGTTTGGTAGGTTTCCCTAGGTGCCGGCTGAGCTAGAGGCCAAAATCTACAGGTAGGCACTTTGCAAAAAACACCTCTGTTTTCTTTCAAAAAATGTGATGTGTCCACGTTGTGTTTTGGGGCATTTCCTGTCACGGGCGTTAGGCCTACACACACAAGTGAGGTATCATTTTTATCGTGAGACTTAGGGGAACGCTGGGTGGAAGGAAATTTGTGGCTCTTCTCAGATTCCAGAACTTTCTGTCACCGAAATGTGAGGAAAACATTTTTTTTTAGCCAAATTTTGAGGTTTACAAAGGATTCTGGGTAACAGAACCTGGTCAGAGCCCCACAAGTCACCCCATGTTGGATTCCCCTAGGTCTCTAGTTTTCAAAAATGTACAGGTTTGGTAGGTTTCCCTAGGTGCCGGCTGAGCTAGAGTCCAAAATCTACAGGTAGGCACTTTGCAAAAAACACCTCTGTTTTCTTTCAAAAAATGTGATGTGTCCACGTTGTGTTTTGGGGCATATCCTGTCATGGGCGCTAGGCCTACCCACACAAGTGAGGTATCATTTTTATCGGGAGAATTAGGGGAACGCTGGGTGGAAGGAAATTTGTGGCTCCTCTCAGATTACAGAACTTTCTGTCACCGAAATGTGAGGAAAACATTTTTTTTAGCCAAATTTTGAGGTTTGCAAAGGATTCTGGGTAACAGAACCTGGTCAGAGCCCCACAAGTCACCCCATCTTGGATTCCCCTAGGTCTCTAGTTTTCAAAAATGTACAGGTTTGGTAGGTTTCCCTAGGTGCCGGCTGAGCTAGAGGCCAAAATCTACAGGTAGGCACTTTGCAAAAAACACCTCTGTTTTCTTCCAAAAAATGTGATGTGTCCACGTTGTGTTTTGAGGCAGTTCCTGTCACGGGCGCTAGGCCTACCCACACAAGTGAGGTATCATTTTTATCGGGAGACTTGGGGGAACGCTGGGTGGAAGGAAATTTGTGGCTCCTCTCAGATTCCAGAACTTTCTGTCACCGAAATGTGAGGAAAACATGTTTTTTTAGCCAAATTATGAGGTTTGCAATGGATTCTGGGTAACAGAACTTGGTCAGAGCCCCACAAGTCACCTCATCTTGGCTTCCCCTAGGTCTCTAGTTTTCAAAAATGCACAGGTTTGGTAGGTTTCCCTAGGTGCCGGCTGAGCTAGAGGCCAAAATCTACAGGTAGGCACTTTGCAAAAAACACCTCTGTTTTCTTTCAAAAAATGTGATGTGTCCACGTTGTGTTTTGGGGCATTTCCTGTCACGGGCGCTAGGCCTACCCACACAAGTGAGGTATCATTTTTATCGGGAGACTTGGGGGAACGCTGGGTGGAAGGAAATTTGTGGCTCCTCTCAGATTCCAGAACTTTCTGTCACCGAAATGTGAGGAAAACATGTTTTTTTAGCCAAATTTTGAGGTTTGCAAAGGATTCTGGGTAACAGAACTTGGTCAGAGCCCCAGAAGTCACCCCATCTTGGATTCCCCTAGGTCTCTAGTTTTCAAAAATGCACAGGTTTGGTAGGTTTCCCTAGGTGCCGGCTGAGCTAGAGGCCAAAATCTACAGGTAGGCACTTTGCAAAAAACACCTCTGTTTTCTTTCAAAAAATGTGATGTGTCCACGTTGTGTTTTGGGGCATTTCCTGTCACGGGCGCTAGGCCTACCCACACAAGTGAGGTATGATTTTTATCGGGAGGCTTGGGGGAACGCTGGGTGGAAGGAAATTTGTGGCTCCTCTCAGATTCCAGAACTTTCTGTCACCGAAATGTGAGGAAAACATGTTTTTTAGCCACATTTTGAGGTTTGCAATGGATTCTGGGTAACAGAACCTGGTCAGAGCCCCACAAGTCACCCCATCTTGGATTCCCCTAGGTCTCTAGTTTTCAAAAATGTACAGGTTTGGTAGGTTTCCCTAGGTGCCGGCTGAGCTAGAGGCCAAAATCTACAGGTAGGCACTTTGCAAAAAACACCTCTGTTTTCTTTCAAAAAATTTGATGTGTCCACGTTGTGTTTTGGGGCATTTCCTGTCACGGGCGTTAGGCCTACACACACAAGTGAGGTATCATTTTTATCGTGAAACTTAGGGGAACGCTGGGTGGAAGGAAATTTGTGGCTCCTCTCAGATTCCAGAACTTTCTGTCACCGAAATGTGAGGAAAACATTTTTTTTTAGCCAAATTTTGAGGTTTGCAAAGGATTCTGGGTAACAGAACCTGGTCAGAGCCCCACAAGTCACCCCATCTTGGATTCCCCTAGGTCTCTAGTTTTCAAAAATGTACAGGTTTGGTAGGTTTCCCTAGGTGCCGGCTGAGCTAGAGGCCAAAATCTACAGGTAGGCACTTTGCAAAAAACACCTCTGTTTTCTTTAAAAAAATGTGATGTGTCCACGTTGTGTTTTGGGGCATTTCCTGTCACGGGCGCTAGGCCTACCCACACAAGTGAGGTATCATTTTTATCGGGAGACTTGGGGGAACGCTGGGTGGAAGGAAATGTGTGGCTCCTCTCAGATTCCAGAACTTTCTGTCACCGAAATGTGAGGAAAACATGTTTTTTTAGCCAAATTTTGAGGTTTGCAATGGATTCTGGGTAACAGAACCTGGTCAGAGCCCCACAAGTCACCCCATCTTGGATTCCCCTATGTCTCTAGTTTTCAAAAATGCACAGGTTTGGTAGGTTTCCCTAGGTGCCGGCTGAGCTAGAGGCCAAAATCTACAGGTAGGCACTTTGCAAAAAACACCTCTGTTTTCTTTCAAAAAATGTGATGTGTCCACGTTGAGTTTTGGGGCATTTCCTGTCACGGGCGCTAGGCCTACCCACACAAGTGAGGTATCATTTTTATCGGGAGACTTGGGGGAACGCTGGGTGGAAGGAAATTTGTGGCTCCTCTCAGATTCCAGAACATTCTGTCACCGAAATGTGAGGAAAACATGTTTTTTTAGCCAAATTTTGAGGTTTGCAATGGATTCTGGGTAACAGAACCTGGTCAGAGCCCCACAAGTCACCCCATCTTGGATTCCCCTAGGTCTCTAGTTTTCAAAAATGTACAGGTTTGGTAGGTTTCCCTAGGTGCCGGCTGAGTTAGAGGCCAAAATCTACAGGTAGGCACTTTGCAAAAAACACTTCTGTTTTCTTTCAAAAAATTTGATGTGTCCACGTTGTGTTTTGGGGCATATCCTGTCACGGGCGCTAGGCCTACCCACACAAGTGAGGTATCATTTTTATCGGGAGACTTGGGGGAACGCTGGGTGGAAGGAAATTTGTGGCTCCTCTGAGATTCCAGAACTTTCTGTTACCGAAATGTGAGGAAAACATGTTTTTTTAGCCAAATTATGAGGTTTGCAATGGATTCTGGGTAACAGAACTTGGTCAGAGCCCCACAAGTCACCCCATCTTGGATTCCCCTAGGTCTCTAGTTTTCAAAAATGCACAGGTTTGGTAGGTTTCCCTAGGCGCCGGCTGAGCTAGAGGCCAAAATCTACAGGTAGGCACTTTGCAAAAAACACCTCTGTTTTCTTTCAAAAAATGTGATGTGTCCACGTTGTGTTTTGGGGCATTTCCTGTCACGGGCGTTAGGCCTACCCACACAAGTGAGGTATCATTTTTATCGGGAGACTTGGGGGAACGCTGGGTGGAAGGAAATTTGTGGCTCCTCTCAGATTCCAGAACTTTCTGTCACCGAAATGTGAGGAAAACATGTTTTTTTTAGCCAAATTATGAGGTTTGCAATGGATTCTGGGTAACAGAACTTAGTCAGAGCCCCACAAGTCACCCCATCTTGGATTCCCCTAGGTCTCTAGTTTTCAAAAATGCACAGGTTTGGTAGGTTTCCCTAGGTGCCGGCTGAGCTAGAGGCCAAAATCTACAGGTAGGCACTTTGCAAAAAACACCTCTGTTTTCTTTCAAAAAATGTGATGTGTCCACGTTGTGTTTTGGGGCATTTCCTGTCACGGGCGCTAGGCCTACCCACACAAGTGAGGTATCATTTTTATCGGGAGACTTGGGGGAACGCTGGGTGGAAGGAAATTTGTGGCTCTTCTCAGATTCCAGAACTTTCTGTCACCGAAATGTGAGGAAAACATGTTTTTTTAGCCAAATGTTGAGGCTTGCAATGGATTCTGGGTAACAGAACCTGGTCAGAGCCCCACAAGTCACCCCATCTTGGATTCCCCTAGGTCTCTAGTTTTCAAAAATGTACAGGTTTGGTAGGTTTCCCTAGGTGCCGGCTGAGCTAGAGGCCAAAATCTACAGGTAGGCACTTTGCAAAAAACACCTCTGTTTTCTTTCAAAAAATGTGATGTGTCCACGTTGTGTTTTGGGGCATTTCCTGTCACGGGCGCTAGGCCTACCCACACAAGTGAGGTATCATTTTTATCGGGAGACTTGGGGGAACGCTAGGTGGAAGGAAATTTGTGGCTCCTCTGAGATTCCAGAACTTTCTGTCACCGAAATGTGAGGAAAACATGTTTTTTTAGCCAAATTATGAGGTTTGCAATGGATTCTGGGTAACAGAACTTGATCAGAGCCCCACAAGTCACCTCATCTTGGATTCCCCTAGGTCTCTAGTTTTCAAAAATGCACAGGTTTGGTAGGTTTCCCTAGGTGCCGGCTGAGCTAGAGGCCAAAATCTACAGGTAGGCACTTTGCAAAAAACACCTCTGTTTTCTTTCAAAAAATGTGATGTGTCCACGTTGTGTTTTGGGGCATTTCCTGTCACGGGCGTTAGGCCTACACACACAAGTGAGGTATCATTTTTATCGTGAGACTTAGGGGAACGCTGGGTGGAAGGAAATTTGTGGCTCTTCTCAGATTCCAGAACTTTCTGTCACCGAAATGTGAGGAAAACATTTTTTTTTAGCCAAATTTTGAGGTTTACAAAGGATTCTGGGTAACAGAACCTGGTCAGAGCCCCACAAGTCACCCCATGTTGGATTCCCCTAGGTCTCTAGTTTTCAAAAATGTACAGGTTTGGTAGGTTTCCCTAGGTGCCGGCTGAGCTAGAGTCCAAAATCTACAGGTAGGCACTTTGCAAAAAACACCTCTGTTTTCTTTCAAAAAATGTGATGTGTCCACGTTGTGTTTTGGGGCATATCCTGTCATGGGCGCTAGGCCTACCCACACAAGTGAGGTATCATTTTTATCGGGAGAATTAGGGGAACGCTGGGTGGAAGGAAATTTGTGGCTCCTCTCAGATTACAGAACTTTCTGTCACCGAAATGTGAGGAAAACATTTTTTTTAGCCAAATTTTGAGGTTTGCAAAGGATTCTGGGTAACAGAACCTGGTCAGAGCCCCACAAGTCACCCCATCTTGGATTCCCCTAGGTCTCTAGTTTTCAAAAATGTACAGGTTTGGTAGGTTTCCCTAGGTGCCGGCTGAGCTAGAGGCCAAAATCTACAGGTAGGCACTTTGCAAAAAACACCTCTGTTTTCTTCCAAAAAATGTGATGTGTCCACGTTGTGTTTTGAGGCAGTTCCTGTCACGGGCGCTAGGCCTACCCACACAAGTGAGGTATCATTTTTATCGGGAGACTTGGGGGAACGCTGGGTGGAAGGAAATTTGTGGCTCCTCTCAGATTCCAGAACTTTCTGTCACCGAAATGTGAGGAAAACATGTTTTTTTAGCCAAATTATGAGGTTTGCAATGGATTCTGGGTAACAGAACTTGGTCAGAGCCCCACAAGTCACCTCATCTTGGCTTCCCCTAGGTCTCTAGTTTTCAAAAATGCACAGGTTTGGTAGGTTTCCCTAGGTGCCGGCTGAGCTAGAGGCCAAAATCTACAGGTAGGCACTTTGCAAAAAACACCTCTGTTTTCTTTCAAAAAATGTGATGTGTCCACGTTGTGTTTTGGGGCATTTCCTGTCACGGGCGCTAGGCCTACCCACACAAGTGAGGTATCATTTTTATCGGGAGACTTGGGGGAACGCTGGGTGGAAGGAAATTTGTGGCTCCTCTCAGATTCCAGAACTTTCTGTCACCGAAATGTGAGGAAAACATGTTTTTTTAGCCAAATTTTGAGGTTTGCAAAGGATTCTGGGTAACAGAACTTGGTCAGAGCCCCAGAAGTCACCCCATCTTGGATTCCCCTAGGTCTCTAGTTTTCAAAAATGCACAGGTTTGGTAGGTTTCCCTAGGTGCCGGCTGAGCTAGAGGCCAAAATCTACAGGTAGGCACTTTGCAAAAAACACCTCTGTTTTCTTTCAAAAAATGTGATGTGTCCACGTTGTGTTTTGGGGCATTTCCTGTCACGGGCGCTAGGCCTACCCACACAAGTGAGGTATGATTTTTATCGGGAGGCTTGGGGGAACGCTGGGTGGAAGGAAATTTGTGGCTCCTCTCAGATTCCAGAACTTTCTGTCACCGAAATGTGAGGAAAACATGTTTTTTAGCCACATTTTGAGGTTTGCAATGGATTCTGGGTAACAGAACCTGGTCAGAGCCCCACAAGTCACCCCATCTTGGATTCCCCTAGGTCTCTAGTTTTCAAAAATGTACAGGTTTGGTAGGTTTCCCTAGGTGCCGGCTGAGCTAGAGGCCAAAATCTACAGGTAGGCACTTTGCAAAAAACACCTCTGTTTTCTTTCAAAAAATTTGATGTGTCCACGTTGTGTTTTGGGGCATTTCCTGTCACGGGCGTTAGGCCTACACACACAAGTGAGGTATCATTTTTATCGTGAAACTTAGGGGAACGCTGGGTGGAAGGAAATTTGTGGCTCCTCTCAGATTCCAGAACTTTCTGTCACCGAAATGTGAGGAAAACATTTTTTTTTAGCCAAATTTTGAGGTTTGCAAAGGATTCTGGGTAACAGAACCTGGTCAGAGCCCCACAAGTCACCCCATCTTGGATTCCCCTAGGTCTCTAGTTTTCAAAAATGTACAGGTTTGGTAGGTTTCCCTAGGTGCCGGCTGAGCTAGAGGCCAAAATCTACAGGTAGGCACTTTGCAAAAAACACCTCTGTTTTCTTTAAAAAAATGTGATGTGTCCACGTTGTGTTTTGGGGCATTTCCTGTCACGGGCGCCAGGCCTACCCACACAAGTGAGGTATCATTTTTATCGGGAGACTTGGGGGAACGCTGGGTGGAAGGAAATGTGTGGCTCCTCTCAGATTCCAGAACTTTCTGTCACCGAAATGTGAGGAAAACATGTTTTTTTAGCCAAATTTTGAGGTTTGCAATGGATTCTGGGTAACAGAACCTGGTCAGAGCCCCACAAGTCACCCCATCTTGGATTCCCCTATGTCTCTAGTTTTCAAAAATGCACAGGTTTGGTAGGTTTCCCTAGGTGCCGGCTGAGCTAGAGGCCAAAATCTACAGGTAGGCACTTTGCAAAAAACACCTCTGTTTTCTTTCAAAAAATGTGATGTGTCCACGTTGAGTTTTGGGGCATTTCCTGTCACGGGCGCTAGGCCTACCCACACAAGTGAGGTATCATTTTTATCGGGAGACTTGGGGGAACGCTGGGTGGAAGGAAATTTGTGGCTCCTCTCAGATTCCAGAACATTCTGTCACCGAAATGTGAGGAAAACATGTTTTTTTAGCCAAATTTTGAGGTTTGCAATGGATTCTGGGTAACAGAACCTGGTCAGAGCCCCACAAGTCACCCCATCTTGGATTCCCCTAGGTCTCTAGTTTTCAAAAATGTACAGGTTTGGTAGGTTTCCCTAGGTGCCGGCTGAGTTAGAGGCCAAAATCTACAGGTAGGCACTTTGCAAAAAACACTTCTGTTTTCTTTCAAAAAATTTGATGTGTCCACGTTGTGTTTTGGGGCATATCCTGTCACGGGCGCTAGGCCTACCCACACAAGTGAGGTATCATTTTTATCGGGAGACTTGGGGGAACGCTGGGTGGAAGGAAATTTGTGGCTCCTCTGAGATTCCAGAACTTTCTGTTACCGAAATGTGAGGAAAACATGTTTTTTTAGCCAAATTATGAGGTTTGCAATGGATTCTGGGTAACAGAACTTGGTCAGAGCCCCACAAGTCACCCCATCTTGGATTCCCCTAGGTCTCTAGTTTTCAAAAATGCACAGGTTTGGTAGGTTTCCCTAGGCGCCGGCTGAGCTAGAGGCCAAAATCTACAGGTAGGCACTTTGCAAAAAACACCTCTGTTTTCTTTCAAAAAATGTGATGTGTCCACGTTGTGTTTTGGGGCATTTCCTGTCACGGGCGTTAGGCCTACCCACACAAGTGAGGTATCATTTTTATCGGGAGACTTGGGGGAACGCTGGGTGGAAGGAAATTTGTGGCTCCTCTCAGATTCCAGAACTTTCTGTCACCGAAATGTGAGGAAAACATGTTTTTTTTAGCCAAATTATGAGGTTTGCAATGGATTCTGGGTAACAGAACTTAGTCAGAGCCCCACAAGTCACCCCATCTTGGATTCCCCTAGGTCTCTAGTTTTCAAAAATGCACAGGTTTGGTAGGTTTCCCTAGGTGCCGGCTGAGCTAGAGGCCAAAATCTACAGGTAGGCACTTTGCAAAAAACACCTCTGTTTTCTTTCAAAAAATGTGATGTGTCCACGTTGTGTTTTGGGGCATTTCCTGTCACGGGCGCTAGGCCTACCCACACAAGTGAGGTATCATTTTTATCGGGAGACTTGGGGGAACGCTGGGTGGAAGGAAATTTGTGGCTCTTCTCAGATTCCAGAACTTTCTGTCACCGAAATGTGAGGAAAACATGTTTTTTTAGCCAAATGTTGAGGCTTGCAATGGATTCTGGGTAACAGAACCTGGTCAGAGCCCCACAAGTCACCCCATCTTGGATTCCCCTAGGTCTCTAGTTTTCAAAAATGTACAGGTTTGGTAGGTTTCCCTAGGTGCCGGCTGAGCTAGAGGCCAAAATCTACAGGTAGGCACTTTGCAAAAAACACCTCTGTTTTCTTTCAAAAAATGTGATGTGTCCACGTTGTGTTTTGGGGCATTTCCTGTCACGGGCGCTAGGCCTACCCACACAAGTGAGGTATCATTTTTATCGGGAGACTTGGGGGAACGCTAGGTGGAAGGAAATTTGTGGCTCCTCTGAGATTCCAGAACTTTCTGTCACCGAAATGTGAGGAAAACATGTTTTTTTAGCCAAATTATGAGGTTTGCAATGGATTCTGGGTAACAGAACTTGATCAGAGCCCCACAAGTCACCTCATCTTGGATTCCCCTAGGTCTCTAGTTTTCAAAAATGCACAGGTTTGGTAGGTTTCCCTAGGTGCCGGCTGAGCTAGAGGCCAAAATCTACAGGTAGGCACTTTGCAAAAAACACCTGTTTTCGTTCAAAAAATGTGATGTGTCCACGTTGTGTTTTGGGGCATTTCCTGTCACGGGCGCTAGGCCTACCCACACAAGTGAGGTATCATTTTTATCGGGAGACTTGGGGGAACGCTGGGTGGAAGGAAATTTGTGGCTCCTCTCAGATTCCAGAACTTTCTGTCACCGAAATGTGAGGAAAACATGTTTTTTTAGCCAAATTTTGAGGTTTGCAAAGGATTCTGGGTAACAGAACTTGGTCAGAGCCCCACAAGTCACCCCATCTTGGATTCCCCTAGGTCCCTAGTTTTCAAAAATGTACAGGTTTGGTAGGTTTCCCTAGGTGCCGGCTGAGCTAGAGGCCAAAATCTACAGGTAGGCACTTTGCAAAAAACACCTCTGTTTTCTTTCAAAAAATTTGATGTGTCCACGTTGTGTTTTGGGGCATTTCCTGTCACGGGCGTTAGGCCTACCCACACAAGTGAGGTATCATTTTTATCGTGAGACTTAGGGGAACGCTGGGTGGCAGGAAATTTGTGGCTCCTCTCAGATTCCAGAACTTTCTGTCACCGAAATGTGAGGAAAACATTTTTTTTAGGCAAATTTTGAGGTTCGCAAAGGATTCTGGGTAACAGAACCTGGTCAGAGCCCCACAAGTCACCCCATCTTGGATTCCCCTAGGTCTCTAGTTTTCAAAAATGTACAGGTTTGGTAGGTTTCCCTAGGCGCCGGCTGAGCTAGAGGCCAAAATCTACAGGTAGGCACTTTGCAAAAAACACCTCTGTTTTCTTTCAAAAAATGTGATGTGTCCACGTTGTGTTTTGGGGCATTTCCTGTCACGGGCGTTAGGCCTACCCACACAAGTGAGGTATCATTTTTATCGGGAGACTTGGGGGAACGCTGGGTGGAAGGAAATTTGAGGCTCCTCTCAGATTCCAGAACTTTCTGTCACCGAAATGTGAGGAAAACATGTTTTTTTTAGCCAAATTATGAGGTTTGCAATGGATTCTGGGTAACAGAACTTAGTCAGAGCCCCACAAGTCACCCCATCTTGGATTCCCCTAGGTCTCTAGTTTTCAAAAATGCACAGGTTTGGTAGTTTTCCCTAGGTGCCGGCTGAGCTAGAGGCCAAAATCTACAGGTAGGCACTTTGCAAAAAACACCTCTGTTTTCTTTCAAAAAATGTGATGTGTCCACCTTGTGTTTTGGGGCATTTCCTGTCACGGGCGCTAGGCCTACCCACACAAGTGAGGTATCATTTTTATCGGGAGACTTGGGGGAACGCTGGGTGGAAGGAAATTTGTGGCTCTTCTCAGATTCCAGAACTTTCTGTCACCGAAATGTGAGGAAAACATGTTTTTTTAGCCAAATGTTGAGGTTTGCAATGGATTCTGGGTAACAGAACCTGGTCAGAGCCCCACAAGTCACCCCATCTTGGATTCCCCTAGGTCTCTAGTTTTAAAAAATGTACAGGTTTGGTAGGTTTCCCTAGGTGCCGGCTGAGCTAGAGGCCAAAATCTACAGGTAGGCACTTTGCAAAAAACACCTCTGTTTTCTTTCAAAAAATGTGATGTGTCCACGTTGTGTTTTGGGGCATTTCCTGTCACGGGCGCTAGGCCTACCCACACAAGTGAGGTATCATTTTTATCAGGAGACTTGGGGGAACGCTAGGTGGAAGGAAATTTGTGGCTCCTCTGAGATTCCAGAACTTTCTGTCACCGAAATGTGAGGAAAACATGTTTTTTTAGCCAAATTATGAGGTTTGCAATGGATTCTGGGTAACAGAACTTGATCAGAGCCCCACAAGTCACCTCATCTTGGATTCCCCTAGGTCTCTAGTTTTCAAAAATGCACAGGTTTGGTAGGTTTCCCTAGGTGCCGGCTGAGCTAGAGGCCAAAATCTACAGGTAGGCACTTTGCAAAAAACACCTGTTTTCGTTCAAAAAATGTGATGTGTCCACGTTGTGTTTTGGGGCATTTCCTGTCACGGGCGCTAGGCCTACCCACACAAGTGAGGTATCATTTTTATCGGGAGACTTGGGGGAACGCTGGGTGGAAGGAAATTTGTGGCTCCTCTCAGATTCCAGAACTTTCTGTCACCGAAATGTGAGGAAAACATGTTTTTTTAGCCAAATTTTGAGGTTTGCAAAGGATTCTGGGTAACAGAACTTGGTCAGAGCCCCACAAGTCACCCCATCTTGGATTCCCCTAGGTCCCTAGTTTTCAAAAATGTACAGGTTTGGTAGGTTTCCCTAGGTGCCGGCTGAGCTAGAGGCCAAAATCTACAGGTAGGCATTTTGCAAAAAACACCTCTGTTTTCTTTCAAAAAATGTGATGTGTCCACGTTGTGTTTTGGGGCATTTCCTGCCACGGGCGTTAGGCCTACCCACACAAGTGAGGTATCATTTTTATCGGGAGACTTGGGGGAACGCTGGGTGGAAGGAAATTTGTGGCTCCTCTCAGATTCCAGAACTTTCTGTCACCGAAATGTGAGGAAAACATGTTTTTTTAGCCAAATGTTGAGGTTTGCAATGGATTCTGGGTAACAGAACCTGGTCAGAGCCCCACAAGTCACCCCATCTTGGATTCCCCTAGGTCTCTAGTTACAGGTTTGGTAGGTTTCCCTAGGTGCCGGCTGAGCTAGAGGCCAAAATCTACAGGTAGGCACTTTGCAAAAAACACCTCTGTTTTCTTTCAAAAAATTTGATGTGTCCACGTTGTGTTTTGGGGCATTTCCTGTCACGGGCGTTAGGCCTACCCACACAAGTGAGGTATCATTTTTATCGTGAGACTTAGGGGAACGCTGGGTGGCAGGAAATTTGTGGCTCCTCTCAGATTCCAGAACTTTCTGTCACCGAAATGTGAGGAAAACATTTTTTTTAGGCAAATTTTGAGGTTCGCAAAGGATTCTGGGTAACAGAACCTGGTCAGAGCCCCACAAGTCACCCCATCTTGGATTCCCCTAGGTCTCTAGTTTTCAAAAATGTACAGGTTTGGTAGGTTTCCCTAGGTGCCGGCTGAGCTAGAGGCCAAAATCTACAGGTAGGCACTTTGCAAAAAACACCTCTGTTTTCTTTCAAAAAATGTGATGTGTCCACGTTGTGTTTTGGGGCATTTCCTGTCACGGGCGCTAGGCCTACCCACACAAGTGAGGTATCATTTTTATCGGGAGACTTGGGGGAACGCTGGGTGGAAGGAAATTTGTGGCTCCTCTCAGATTCCAGAACTTTCTGTCACCGAAATGTGAGGAAAACATGTTTTTTTAGCCAAATTTTGAGGTTTGCAATGGATTCTGTGTAACAGAACCTGGTCAGAGCCCCACAAGTCACCCCATCTTGGATTCCCCTAGGTCTCTAGTTTTCAAAAATGCACAGGTTTGGTCGGTTTCCCTAGGTGCCGGCTGAGTTAGAGGCCAAAATCTACAGGTAGGCACTTTGCAAAAAACACCTCTGTTTTCTTTCAAAAAATTTGATGTGTCCACGTTGTGTTTTGGGGCATTTCCTGTCACGGGCGCTAGGCCTACCCACACAAGTGAGGTATCATTTTTATCGGGAGACTTGGGGGAACGTTGGGTGGAAGGAAATTTGGGGCTCCTCTCAGATTCCAGAACTTTCTGTCTTCGAAATGTGAGGAAAACATGTTTTTTTAGCCAAATTATGAGGTTTGCAATGGACTCTGGGTAACAGAACTTGGTCAGAGCCCCACAAGTCACCCCATCTTGGATTCCCCTAGGACTCTAGTTTTCAAAAATGCAGAGGTTTGGTAGGTTTCCCTAGGTGCCGGCTGAGCTAGAGGCCAAAATCTACAGGTAGGCACTTTGCAAAAAACACCTCTGTTTTCTTTCAAAAAATGTGATGTGTCCACGTTGTGTTTTGGGGCATTTCCTGTCACGGGCGTTAGGCCTACCCACACAAGTGAGGTATCATTTTTATCGGGTGACCTGGGGGAACGCTGGGTGGAAGGAAATTTGTGGCTCCTCTCAGATTCCAGAACTTTCTGTCACCGAAATGTGAGGAAAACATGTTTTTTTAGCCAAATGTTGAGGTTTGCAATGGATTCTGGGTAACAGAACCTGGTCAGAGCCCCACAAGTCACCCCATCTTGGATTCCCCTAGGTCTCTAGTTTTCAAAAATGTACAGGTTTGGTAGGTTTCCCTAGGTGCCGGCTGAGCTAGAGGCCAAAATCTACAGGCACTTTGCAAAAAACACCTCTGTTTTCTTTCAAAAAATGTGATGTGTCCACGTTGTGTTTTGGGGCATTTCCTGTCACGGGCGTTAGGCCTACCCACACAAGTGAGGTATCATTTTTATCGGGAGACCTGGGGGAACGCTGGGTGGAAGGAAATTTGTGGCTCCTCTCAGATTCCAGAACTTTCTGTCACCGAAATGTGAGGAAAACATGTTTTTTTAGCCAAATGTTGAGGTTTGCAATGGATTCTGGGTAACAGAACCTGGTCAGAGCCCCACAAGTCACCCCATCTTGGATTCCCCTAGGTCTCTAGTTTTCAAAAATGTACAGGTTTGGTAGGTTTCCCTAGGTGCCGGCTGAGCTAGAGGCCAAAATCTACAGGCACTTTGCAAAAAACACCTCTGTTTTCTTTCAAAAAATGTGATGTGTCCACGTTGTGTTTTGGGGCATTTCCTGTCACGGGCGTTAGGCCTACCCACACAAGTGAGGTATCATTTTTATCGGGAGACTTGGGGGAACGCTGGGGGGAAGGAAATTTGTGGCTCCTCTAAGATTCCAGAACTTTCTGTCACCGAAATGTGAGGAAAACATGTTTTTTTAGCCAAATTATGAGTTTTGCAATGGATTCTGGGTAACAGAACTTGGTCAGAGCCCCACAAGTCACCTCATCTTGGATTCCCCTAGGTCTCTAGTTTTAAAAAATG
The DNA here is from genome assembly GCF_031143425.1 of Pleurodeles waltl. Lineage (NCBI taxonomy): Eukaryota > Metazoa > Chordata > Amphibia > Caudata > Salamandridae > Pleurodeles > Pleurodeles waltl. Next base: position 228,980 of record NW_027149874.1, on the reverse strand, counting down.
CACAGGTTTGGTAGGTTTCCCTAGGTGCCGGCTGAGCTAGAGGCCAAAATCTACAGGTAGGCACTTTGCAAAAAACACCTCTGTTTTCTTTCAAAAAATGTGATGTGTCCACGTTGTGTTTTGGGGCATTTCCTGTCACGGGCGCTAGGCCTACCCACACAAGTGAGGTATCATTTTTATCGGGAGACTTGGGGGAACGCTGGGTGGAAGGAAATTTGTGGCTCCTCTCAGATTCCAGAACTTTCTGTCACCGAAATGTGAGGAAAACATGTTTTTTTAGCCAAATGTTGAGGTTTGCAAAGGATTCTGGGTAACAGAACCTGGTCAGAGCCCCACAAGTCACCCCATCTTGGATTCCCCTAGGTCTCTAGTTACAGGTTTGGTAGGTTTCCCTAGGTGCCGGCTGAGCTAGAGGCCAAAATCTGCAGGTAGGCACTTTGCAAAAAACACCTCTGTTTTCTTTCAAAAAATTTGATGTGTCCACGTTGTGTTTTGGGGCATTTCCTGTCACAGGCGTTAGGCCTACCCACACAAGTGAGGTATCATTTTTATCGTGAGACTTAGGGGAACGCTGGGTGGCAGGAAATTTGTGGCTCCTCTCAGATTCCAGAACTTTCTGTCACCGAAATGTGAGGAAAACATTTTTTTTAGGCAAATTTTGAGGTTTGCAAAGGATTCTGGGTAACAGAACCTGGTCAGAGCCCCACAAGTCACCCCATCTTGGATTCCCCTAGGTCTCTAGTTTTCAAAAATGTACAGGTTTGGTAGGTTTCCCTAGGTGCCGGCTGAGCTAGAGGCCAAAATCTACAGGTAGGCACTTTGCAAAAAACACCTCTGTTTTCTTTAAAAAAATGTGATGTGTCCACGTTGTGTTTTGGGGCATTTCCTGTCACGGGCGCTAGGCCTACCCACACAAGTGAGGTATCATTTTTATCGGGAGACTTGGGGGAACGCTGGGTGGAAGGAAATTTGTGGCTCCTCTCAGATTCCAGAACTTTCTGTCACCGAAATGTGAGGAAAACATGTTTTTTTAGCCAAATTTTGAGGTTTGCAATGGATTCTGTGTAACAGAACCTGGTCAGAGCCCCACAAGTCACCCCATCTTGGATTCCCCTAGGTCTCTAGTTTTCAAAAATGCACAGGTTTGGTAGGTTTCCCTAGGTGCCGGCTGAGTTAGAGGCCAAAATCTACAGGTAGGCACTTTGCAAAAAACACCTCTGTTTTCTTTCAAAAAATGTGATGTGTCCACGTTGTGTTTTGGGGCATTTCCTGTCACGGGCGTTAGGCCTACCCACACAAGTGAGGTATCATTTTTATCGGGAGACTTGGGGGAACGCTGGGGGGAAGGAAATTTGTGGCTCCTCTGAGATTCCAGAACTTTCTGTCACCGAAATGTGAGGAAAACATGTTTTTTTAGCCAAATTATGAGTTTTGCAATGGATTCTGGGTAACAGAACTTGGTCAGAGCCCCACAAGTCACCTCATCTTGGATTCCCCTAGGTCTCTAGTTTTAAAAAATGCACAGGTTTGGTAGGTTTCCCTAGGTGCCGGCTGAGCTAGAGGCCAAAATCTACAGGTAGGCACTTTGCAAAAAACACCTCTGTTTTCTTTCAAAAAATGTGATGTGTCCACGTTGTGTTTTGGGGCATTTCCTGTCACGGGCGCTAGGCCTACCCACACAAGTGAGGTATCATTTTTATCGGGAGACTTGGGGGAACGCTGGGTGGAAGGAAATTTGTGGCTCCTCTCAGATTCCAGAACTTTCTGTCACCGAAATGTGAGGAAAACATGTTTTTTTAGCCAAATTATGAGGTTTGCAATGGATTCTGGGTAACAGAACCTGGTCAGAGCCCCACAAGTCACCCCATCTTGGATTCCCCTAGGTCTCTAGTTTTCAAAAATGTACAGGTTTGGTAGGTTTCCCTAGGTGCCGGCTGAGCTAGAGGCCAAAATCTACAGGTAGGCACTTTGCAAAAAACACCTCTGTTTTCTTTCAAAAAATGTGATGTGTCCACGTTGTGTTTTGGGGCATATCCTGTCACGGGCGCTAGGCCTACCCACACAAGTGAGGTATCATTTTTATCGGGAGAATTAGGGGAACGCTGGGTGGAAGGAAATTCGTGGCTCCTCTCAGATTACAGAACTTTCTGTCACCGAAATGTGAGGAAAACATTTTTTTTAGCCAAATTTTGAGGTTTGCAAAGGATTCTGGGTAACAGAACCTGGTCAGAGCCCCACAAGTCACCCCATCTTGGATTCCCCTAGGTCTCTAGTTTTCAAAAATGTACAGGTTTGGTAGGTTTCCCTAGGTGCCGGCTGAGCTAGAGGCCAAAATCTACAGGTAGGCACTTTGCAAAAAACACCTCTGTTTTCTTTCAAAAAATGTGATGTGTCCACGTTGTGTTTTGAGGCAGTTCCTGTCACGGGCGCTAGGCCTACCCACACAAGTGAGGTATCATTTTTATCGGGAGACTTGGGGGAACGCTGGGTGGAAGGAAATTTGTGGCTCCTCTCAGATTCCAGAACTTTCTGTCACCGAAATGTGAGGAAAACATGTTTTTTTAGCCAAATTATGAGGTTTGCAATGGATTCTGGGTAACAGAACTTGGTCAGAGCCCCACAAGTCACCTCATCTTGGATTCCCCTAGGTCTCTAGTTTTCAAAAATGCACAGGTTTGGTAGGTTTCCCTAGGTGCCGGCTGAGCTAGAGGCCAAAATCTACAGGTAGGCACTCTGCAAAAAACACCTCTGTTTTCTTTCAAAAAATGTGATGTGTCCATGTTGTGTTTTGGGGCATTTCCTGTCACGGGCGCTAGGCCTACCCACACAAGTGAGGTATCATTTTTATCGGGAGACTTGGGGGAACGCTGGGTGGAAGGAAATTTGTGGCTCCTCTCAGATTCCAGAACTTTCTGTCACCGAAATGTGAGGAAAACATGGTTTTTTAGCCAAATTTTGAGGTTTGCAAAGGATTCTGGGTAACAGAACTTGGTCAGAGCCCCAGAAGTCACCCCATCTTGGATTCCCCTAGGTCTCTAGTTTTAAAAAATGCACAGGTTTGGTAGGTTTCCCTAGGTGCCGGCTGAGCTAGAGGCCAAAATCTACAGGTAGGCACTTTGCAAAAAACACCTCTGTTTTCTTTCAAAAAATGTGATGTGTCCACGTTGTGTTTTGGGGCATTTCCTGTCACGGGCGCTAGGCCTACCCACACAAGTGAGGTATCATTTTTATCGGGAGGCTTGGGGGAACGCTGGGTGGAAGGAAATTTGTGGCTCCTCTCAGATTCCAGAACTTTCTGTCACCGAAATGTGAGGAAAACATGTTTTTTTAGCCACATTTTGAGGTTTGCAATGGATTCTGGGTAACAGAACCTGGTCAGAGCCCCACAAGTCACCCCATCTTGGATTCCCCTAGGTCTCTAGTTTTCAAAAATGTACAGGTTTGGTAGGTTTCCCTAGGTGCCGGCTGAGCTAGAGGCCAAAATCTACAGGTAGGCACTTTGCAAAAAACACCTCTGTTTTCTTTCAAAAAATGTGATGTGTCCACGTTGTGTTTTGGGGCATATCCTGTCACGGGCGCTAGGCCTACCCACACAAGTGAGGTATCATTTTTATCGGGAGAATTAGGGGAACGCTAGGTGGAAGGAAATTCGTGGCTCCTCTCAGATTACAGAACTTTCTGTCACCGAAATGTGAGGAAAACATTTTTTTTAGCCAAATTTTGAGGTTTGCAAAGGATTCTGGGTAACAGAACCTGGTCAGAGCCCCACAAGTCACCCCATCTTGGATTCCCCTAGGTCTTTGGTTTAAAAAATGTACAGGTTTGGTAGGTTTCCCTAGGTGCCGGCTGAGCTAGAGGCCAAAATCTACAGGTAGGCACTTTGCAAAAAACACCTCTGTTTTCTTTCAAAAAATGTGATGTGTCCACGTTGTGTTTTGAGGCAGTTCCTGTCACGGGCGCTAGGCCTACCCACACAAGTGAGGTATCATTTTTATCGGGAGACTTGGGGGAACGCTGGGTGGAAGGAAATTTGTGGCTCCTCTCAGATTCCAGAACTTTCTGTCACCGAAATGTGAGGAAAACATGTTTTTTTAGCCAAATTATGAGGTTTGCAATGGATTCTGGGTAACAGAACTTGGTCAGAGCCCCACAAGTCACCTTATCTTGGATTCCCCTAGGTCTCTAGTTTTCAAAAATGTACAGGTTTGGTAGGTTTCCCTAGGTGCCGGCTGAGCTAGAGGCCAAAATCTACAGGTAGGCACTTTGCAAAAAACACCTCTGTTTTCTTTCAAAAAATTTGATGTGTCCACGTTGTGTTTTGGGGCATTTCCTGTCACGGGCGTTAGGCCTACACACACAAGTGAGGTATCATTTTTATCGTGAGACTTAGGGGAACGCTGGGTGGAAGGAAATTTGTGGCTCTTCTCAGATTCCAGAACTTTCTGTCACCGAAATGTGAGGAAAACATTTTTTTTAGCCAAATTTTGAGGTTTGCAAAGGATTCTGGGTAACAGAACCTGGTCAGAGCCCCACAAGTCACCCCATCTTGGATTCCCCTAGGTCTCTAGTTTTCAAAAATGTACAGGTTTGGTAGGTTTCCCTAGGTGCCGGCTGAGCTAGAGGCCAAAATCTACAGGTAGGCACTTTGCAAAAAACACCTCTGTTTTCTTTCAAAAAATGTGATGTGTCCACGTTGTGTTTTGGGGCATATCCTGTCACGGGCGCTAGGCCTACCCACACAAGTGAGGTATCATTTTTATCGGGAGAATTAGGGGAACGCTGGGTGGAAGGAAATTCGTGGCTCCTCTCAGATTACAGAACTTTCTGTCACCGAAATGTGAGGAAAACATTTTTTTTAGCCAAATTTTGAGGTTTGCAAAGGATTCTGGGTAACAGAACCTGGTCAGAGCCCCACAAGTCACCCCATCTTGGATTCCCCTAGGTCTCTAGTTTTCAAAAATGCACAGGTTTGGTAGGTTTCCCTAGGTGCCGGCTGAGCTAGAGGCCAAAATCTACAGGTAGGCACTCTGCAAAAAACACCTCTGTTTTCTTTCAAAAAATGTGATGTGTCCATGTTGTGTTTTGGGGCATTTCCTGTCACGGGCGCTAGGCCTACCCACACAAGTGAGGTATCATTTTTATCGGGAGACTTGGGGGAACGCTGGGTGGAAGGAAATTTGTGGCTCCTCTCAGATTCCAGAACTTTCTGTCACCGAAATGTGAGGAAAACATGGTTTTTTAGCCAAATTTTGAGGTTTGCAAAGGATTCTGGGTAACAGAACTTGGTCAGAGCCCCAGAAGTCACCCCATCTTGGATTCCCCTAGGTCTCTAGTTTTAAAAAATGCACAGGTTTGGTAGGTTTCCCTAGGTGCCGGCTGAGCTAGAGGCCAAAATCTACAGGTAGGCACTTTGCAAAAAACACCTCTGTTTTCTTTCAAAAAATGTGATGTGTCCACGTTGTGTTTTGGGGCATTTCCTGTCACGGGCGCTAGGCCTACCCACACAAGTGAGGTATCATTTTTATCGGGAGGCTTGGGGGAACGCTGGGTGGAAGGAAATTTGTGGCTCCTCTCAGATTCCAGAACTTTCTGTCACCGAAATGTGAGGAAAACATGTTTTTTTAGCCACATTTTGAGGTTTGCAATGGATTCTGGGTAACAGAACCTGGTCAGAGCCCCACAAGTCACCCCATCTTGGATTCCCCTAGGTCTCTAGTTTTCAAAAATGTACAGGTTTGGTAGGTTTCCCTAGGTGCCGGCTGAGCTAGAGGCCAAAATCTACAGGTAGGCACTTTGCAAAAAACACCTCTGTTTTCTTTCAAAAAATGTGATGTGTCCACGTTGTGTTTTGGGGCATTTCCTGTCACGGGCGCTAGGCCTACCCACACAAGTGAGGTATCATTTTTATCGGGAGACTTGGGGGAACGCTGGGTGGAAGGAAATTTGTGGCTCCTCTCAGATTCCAGAACTTTCTGTCACCGAAATGTGAGGAAAACATGTTTTTTTAGCCAAATTATGAGGTTTGCAATGGATTCTGGGTAACAGAACTTGGTCAGAGCCCCACAAGTCACCTCATCTTGGATTCCCCTAGGTCTCTAGTTTTCAAAAATGCACAGGTTTGGTAGGTTTCCCTAGGTGCCGGCTGAGCTAGAGGCCAAAATCTACAGGTAGGCACTCTGCAAAAAACACCTCTGTTTTCTTTCAAAAAATGTGATGTGTCCATGTTGTGTTTTGGGGCATTTCCTGTCACGGGCGCTAGGCCTACCCACACAAGTGAGGTATCATTTTTATCGGGAGACTTGGGGGAACGCTGGGTGGAAGGAAATTTGTGGCTCCTCTCAGATTCCAGAACTTTCTGTCACCGAAATGTGAGGAAAACATGGTTTTTTAGCCAAATTTTGAGGTTTGCAAAGGATTCTGGGTAACAGAACTTGGTCAGAGCCCCAGAAGTCACCCCATCTTGGATTCCCCTAGGTCTCTAGTTTTAAAAAATGCACAGGTTTGGTAGGTTTCCCTAGGTGCCGGCTGAGCTAGAGGCCAAAATCTACAGGTAGGCACTTTGCAAAAAACACCTCTGTTTTCTTTCAAAAAATGTGATGTGTCCACGTTGTGTTTTGGGGCATTTCCTGTCACGGGCGCTAGGCCTACCCACACAAGTGAGGTATCATTTTTATCGGGAGGCTTGGGGGAACGCTGGGTGGAAGGAAATTTGTGGCTCCTCTCAGATTCCAGAACTTTCTGTCACCGAAATGTGAGGAAAACATGTTTTTTTAGCCACATTTTGAGGTTTGCAATGGATTCTGGGTAACAGAACCTGGTCAGAGCCCCACAAGTCACCCCATCTTGGATTCCCCTAGGTCTCTAGTTTTCAAAAATGTACAGGTTTGGTAGGTTTCCCTAGGTGCCGGCTGAGCTAGAGGCCAAAATCTACAGGTAGGCACTTTGCAAAAAACACCTCTGTTTTCTTTCAAAAAATGTGATGTGTCCACGTTGTGTTTTGGGGCATATCCTGTCACGGGCGCTAGGCCTACCCACACAAGTGAGGTATCATTTTTATCGGGAGAATTAGGGGAACGCTAGGTGGAAGGAAATTCGTGGCTCCTCTCAGATTACAGAACTTTCTGTCACCGAAATGTGAGGAAAACATTTTTTTTAGCCAAATTTTGAGGTTTGCAAAGGATTCTGGGTAACAGAACCTGGTCAGAGCCCCACAAGTCACCCCATCTTGGATTCCCCTAGGTCTCTAGTTTTCAAAAATGTACAGGTTTGGTAGGTTTCCCTAGGTGCCGGCTGAGCTAGAGGCCAAAATCTACAGGTAGGCACTTTGCAAAAAACACCTCTGTTTTCTTTCAAAAAATGTGATGTGTCCACGTTGTGTTTTGAGGCAGTTCCTGTCACGGGCGCTAGGCCTACCCACACAAGTGAGGTATCATTTTTATCGGGAGACTTGGGGGAACGCTGGGTGGAAGGAAATTTGTGGCTCCTCTCAGATTCCAGAACTTTCTGTCACCGAAATGTGAGGAAAACATGTTTTTTTAGCCAAATTATGAGGTTTGCAATGGATTCTGGGTAACAGAACTTGGTCAGAGCCCCACAAGTCACCTTATCTTGGATTCCCCTAGGTCTCTAGTTTTCAAAAATGTACAGGTTTGGTAGGTTTCCCTAGGTGCCGGCTGAGCTAGAGGCCAAAATCTACAGGTAGGCACTTTGCAAAAAACACCTCTGTTTTCTTTCAAAAAATTTGATGTGTCCACGTTGTGTTTTGGGGCATTTCCTGTCACGGGCGTTAGGCCTACACACACAAGTGAGGTATCATTTTTATCGTGAGACTTAGGGGAACGCTGGGTGGAAGGAAATTTGTGGCTCTTCTCAGATTCCAGAACTTTCTGTCACCGAAATGTGAGGAAAACATTTTTTTTAGCCAAATTTTGAGGTTTGCAAAGGATTCTGGGTAACAGAACCTGGTCAGAGCCCCACAAGTCACCCCATCTTGGATTCCCCTAGGTCTCTAGTTTTCAAAAATGTACAGGTTTGGTAGGTTTCCCTAGGTGCCGGCTGAGCTAGAGGCCAAAATCTACAGGTAGGCACTTTGCAAAAAACACCTCTGTTTTCTTTCAAAAAATGTGATGTGTCCACGTTGTGTTTTGGGGCATATCCTGTCACGGGCGCTAGGCCTACCCACACAAGTGAGGTATCATTTTTATCGGGAGAATTAGGGGAACGCTGGGTGGAAGGAAATTCGTGGCTCCTCTCAGATTACAGAACTTTCTGTCACCGAAATGTGAGGAAAACATTTTTTTTAGCCAAATTTTGAGGTTTGCAAAGGATTCTGGGTAACAGAACCTGGTCAGAGCCCCACAAGTCACCCCATCTTGGATTCCCCTAGGTCTCTAGTTTTCAAAAATGTACAGGTTTGGTAGGTTTCCCTAGGTGCCGGCTGAGCTAGAGGCCAAAATCTACAGGTAGGCACTTTGCAAAAAACACCTCTGTTTTCTTTCAAAAAATGTGATGTGTCCACGTTGTGTTTTGAGGCAGTTCCTGTCACGGGCGCTAGGCCTACCCACACAAGTGAGGTATCATTTTTATCGGGAGACTTGGGGGAACGCTGGGTGGAAGGAAATTTGTGGCTCCTCTCAGATTCCAGAACTTTCTGTCACCGAAATGTGAGGAAAACATGTTTTTTTAGCCAAATTATGAGGTTTGCAATGGATTCTGGGTAACAGAACTTGGTCAGAGCCCCACAAGTCACCTCATCTTGGATTCCCCTAGGTCTCTAGTTTTCAAAAATGCACAGGTTTGGTAGGTTTCCCTAGGTGCCGGCTGAGCTAGAGGCCAAAATCTACAGGTAGGCACTCTGCAAAAAACACCTCTGTTTTCTTTCAAAAAATGTGATGTGTCCATGTTGTGTTTTGGGGCATTTCCTGTCACGGGCGCTAGGCCTACCCACACAAGTGAGGTATCATTTTTATCGGGAGACTTGGGGGAACGCTGGGTGGAAGGAAATTTGTGGCTCCTCTCAGATTCCAGAACTTTCTGTCACCGAAATGTGAGGAAAACATGTTTTTTTTAGCCAAATTTTGAGGTTTGCAAAGGATTCTGGGTAACAGAACTTGGTCAGAGCCCCAGAAGTCACCCCATCTTGGATTCCCCTAGGTCTCTAGTTTTAAAAAATGCACAGGTTTGGTAGGTTTCCCTAGGTGCCGGCTGAGCTAGAGGCCAAAATCTACAGGTAGGCACTTTGCAAAAAACACCTCTGTTTTCTTTCAAAAAATGTGATGTGTCCACGTTGTGTTTTGGGGCATTTCCTGTCACGGGCGCTAGGCCTACCCACACAAGTGAGGTATCATTTTTATCGGGAGGCTTGGGGGAACGCTGGGTGGAAGGAAATTTGTGGCTCCTCTCAGATTCCAGAACTTTCTGTCACCGAAATGTGAGGAAAACATGTTTTTTTAGCCACATTTTGAGGTTTGCAATGGATTCTGGGTAACAGAACCTGGTCAGAGCCCCACAAGTCACCCCATCTTGGATTCCCCTAGGTCTCTAGTTTTCAAAAATGTACAGGTTTGGTAGGTTTCCCTAGGTGCCGGCTGAGCTAGAGGCCAAAATCTACAGGTAGGCACTTTGCAAAAAAACACCTCTGTTTTCTTTCAAAAAATGTGATGTGTCCACGTTGTGTTTTGGGGCATATCCTGTCACGGGCGCTAGGCCTACCCACACAAGTGAGGTATCATTTTTATCGGGAGAATTAGGGGAACGCTGGGTGGAAGGAAATTCGTGGCTCCTCTCAGATTACAGAACTTTCTGTCACCGAAATGTGAGGAAAACATTTTTTTTAGCCAAATTTTGAGGTTTGCAAAGGATTCTGGGTAACAGAACCTGGTCAGAGCCCCACAAGTCACCCCATCTTGGATTCCCCTAGGTCTCTAGTTTTCAAAAATGTACAGGTTTGGTAGGTTTCCCTAGGTGCCGGCTGAGCTAGAGGCCAAAATCTACAGGTAGGCACTTTGCAAAAAACACCTCTGTTTTCTTTAAAAAAATGTGATGTGTCCACGTTGTGTTTTGAGGCAGTTCCTGTCACGGGCGCTAGGCCTACCCACACAAGTGAGGTATCATTTTTATCGGGAGACTTGGGGGAACGCTGGGTGGAAGGAAATTTGTGGCTCCTCTCAGATTCCAGAACTTTCTGTCACCGAAATGTGAGGAAAACATGTTTTTTTAGCCAAATTATGAGGTTTGCAATGGATTCTGGGTAACAGAACTTGGTCAGAGCCCCACAAGTCACCTCATCTTGGATTCCCCTAGGTCTCTAGTTTTCAAAAATGCACAGGTTTGGTAGGTTTCCCTAGGTGCCGGCTGAGCTAGAGGCCAAAATCTACAGGTAGGCACTCTGCAAAAAACACCTCTGTTTTCTTTCAAAAAATGTGATGTGTCCATGTTGTGTTTTGGGGCATTTCCTGTCACGGGCGCTAGGCCTACCCACACAAGTGAGGTATCATTTTTATCGGGAGACTTGGGGGAACGCTGGGTGGAAGGAAATTTGTGGCTCCTCTCAGATTCCAGAACTTTCTGTCACCGAAATGTGAGGAAAACATGTTTTTTTAGCCAAATTTTGAGGTTTGCAAAGGATTCTGGGTAACAGAACTTGGTCAGAGCCCCAGAAGTCACCCCATCTTGGATTCCCCTAGGTCTCTAGTTTTAAAAAATGCACAGGTTTGGTAGGTTTCCCTAGGTGCCGGCTGAGCTAGAGGCCAAAATCTACAGGTAGGCACTTTGCAAAAAACACCTCTGTTTTCTTTCAAAAAATGTGATGTGTCCACGTTGTGTTTTGGGGCATTTCCTGTCACGGGCGCTAGGCCTACCCACACAAGTGAGGTATCATTTTTATCGGGAGGCTTGGGGGAACGCTGGGTGGAAGGAAATTTGTGGCTCCTCTCAGATTCCAGAACTTTCTGTCACCGAAATGTGAGGAAAACATGTTTTTTTAGCCACATTTTGAGGTTTGCAATGGATTCTGGGTAACAGAACCTGGTCAGAGCCCCACAAGTCACCCCATCTTGGATTCCCCTAGGTCTCTAGTTTTCAAAAATGTACAGGTTTGGTAGGTTTCCCTAGGTGCCGGCTGAGCTAGAGGCCAAAATCTACAGGTAGGCACTTTGCAAAAAACACCTCTGTTTTCTTTCAAAAAATGTGATGTGTCCACGTTGTGTTTTGGGGCATATCCTGTCACGGGCGCTAGGCCTACCCACACAAGTGAGGTATCATTTTTATCGGGAGAATTAGGGGAACGCTGGGTGGAAGGAAATTCGTGGCTCCTCTCAGATTACAGAACTTTCTGTCACCGAAATGTGAGGAAAACATTTTTTTTAGCCAAATTTTGAGGTTTGCAAAGGATTCTGGGTAACAGAACCTGGTCAGAGCCCCACAAGTCACCCCATCTTGGATTCCCCTAGGTCTCTAGTTTTCAAAAATGTACAGGTTTGGTAGGTTTCCCTAGGTGCCGGCTGAGCTAGAGGCCAAAATCTACAGGTAGGCACTTTGCAAAAAACACCTCTGTTTTCTTTAAAAAAATGTGATGTGTCCACGTTGTGTTTTGAGGCAGTTCCTGTCACGGGCGCTAGGCCTACCCACACAAGTGAGGTATCATTTTTATCGGGAGACTTGGGGGAACGCTGGGTGGAAGGAAATTTGTGGCTCCTCTCAGATTCCAGAACTTTCTGTCACCGAAATGTGAGGAAAACATGTTTTTTTAGCCAAATTATGAGGTTTGCAATGGATTCTGGGTAACAGAACTTGGTCAGAGCCCCACAAGTCACCTCATCTTGGAATCCCCTAGGTCTCTAGTTTTCAAAAATGCACAGGTTTGGTAGGTTTCCCTAGGTGCCGGCTGAGCTAGAGGCCAAAATCTACAGGTAGGCACTCTGCAAAAAACACCTCTGTTTTCTTTCAAAAAATGTGATGTGTCCATGTTGTGTTTTGGGACATTTCCTGTCACGGGCGCTAGGCCTACCCACACAAGTGAGGTATCATTTTTATCGGGAGACTTGGGGGAACGCTGGGTGGAAGGAAATTTGTGGCTCCTCTCAGATTCCAGAACTTTCTGTCACCGAAATGTGAGGAAAACATGTTTTTTTAGCCAAATTTTGAGGTTTGCAAAGGATTCTGGGTAACAGAACTTGGTCAGAGCCCCAGAAGTCACCCCATCTTGGATTCCCCTAGGTCTCTAGTTTTAAAAAATGCACAGGTTTGGTAGGTTTCCCTAGGTGCCGGCTGAGCTAGAGGCCAAAATCTACAGGTAGGCACTTTGCAAAAAACACCTCTGTTTTCTTTCAAAAAATGTGATGTGTCCACGTTGTGTTTTGGGGCATATCCTGTCACGGGCGCTAGGCCTACCCACACAAGTGAGGTATCATTTTTATCAGGAGAATTAGGGGAACGCTGGGTGGAAGGAAATTCGTGGCTCCTCTCAGATTACAGAACTTTCTGTCACCGAAATGTGAGGAAAACATTTTTTTAGCCAAATTTTGAGGTTTGCAAAGGATTCTGGGTAACAGAACCTGGTCAGAGCCCCACAAGTCACCCCATCTTGGATTCCCCTAGGTCTCTAGTTTTCAAAAATGTACAGGTTTGGTAGGTTTCCCTAGGTGCCGGCTGAGCTAGAGGCCAAAATCTACAGGTAGGCACTTTGCAAAAAACACCTCTGTTTTCTTTAAAAAAATGTGATGTGTCCACGTTGTGTTTTGAGGCAGTTCCTGTCACGGGCGCTAGGCCTACCCACACAAGTGAGGTATCATTTTTATCGGGAGACTTGGGGGAACGCTGGGTGGAAGGAAATTTGTGGCTCCTCTCAGATTCCAGAACTTTCTGTCACCGAAATGTGAGGAAAACATGTTTTTTTAGCCAAATTATGAGGTTTGCAATGGATTCTGGGTAACAGAACTTGGTCAGAGCCCCACAAGTCACCTCATCTTGGAATCCCCTAGGTCTCTAGTTTTCAAAAATGCACAGGTTTGGTAGGTTTCCCTAGGTGCCGGCTGAGCTAGAGGCCAAAATCTACAGGTAGGCACTCTGCAAAAAACACCTCTGTTTTCTTTCAAAAAATGTGATGTGACCATGTTGTGTTTTGGGGCATTTCCTGTCACGGGCGCTAGGCCTACCCACACAAGTGAGGTATCATTTTTATCGGGAGACTTGGGGGAACGCTGGGTGGAAGGAAATTTGTGGCTCCTCTCAGATTCCAGAACTTTCTGTCACCGAAATGTGAGGAAAACATGTTTTTTTAGCCAAATTTTGAGGTTTGCAAAGGATTCTGGGTAACAGAACTTGGTCAGAGCCCCAGAAGTCACCCCATCTTGGATTCCCCTAGGTCTCTAGTTTTAAAAAATGCACAGGTTTGGTAGGTTTCCCTAGGTGCCGGCTGAGCTAGAGGCCAAAATCTACAGGTAGGCACTTTGCAAAAAACACCTCTGTTTTCTTTCAAAAAATGTGATGTGTCCACGTTGTGTTTTGGGGCATATCCTGTCACGGGCGCTAGGCCTACCCACACAAGTGAGGTATCATTTTTATCAGGAGAATTAGGGGAACGCTGGGTGGAAGGAAATTCGTGGCTCCTCTCAGATTACAGAACTTTCTGTCACCGAAATGTGAGGAAAACATTTTTTTTAGCCAAATTTTGAGGTTTGCAAAGGATTTTGGGTAACAGAACCTGGTCAGAGCCCCACAAGTCACCCCATCTTGGATTCCCCTAGGTCTCTAGTTTTCAAAAATGTACAGGTTTGGTAGGTTTCCCTAGGTGCCGGCTGAGCTAGAGGCCAAAATCTACAGGTAGGCACTTTGCAAAAAACACCTCTGTTTTCTTTCAAAAAATGTGATGTGTCCATGTTGTGTTTTGGGGCATTTCCTGTCACGGGCGCTAGGCCTACCCACACAAGTGAGGTATCATTTTTATCGGGAGACTTGGGGGAACGCTGGGTGGAAGGAAATTTGTGGCTCCTCTCAGATTCCAGAACTTTCTGTCACCGAAATGTGAGGAAAACATGTTTTTTTAGCCAAATTTTGAGGTTTGCAAAGGATTCTGGGTAACAGAACTTGGTCAGAGCCCCAGAAGTCACCCCATCTTGGATTCCCCTAGGTCTCTAGTTTTAAAAAATGCACAAGTTTGGTAGGTTTCCCTAGGTGCCGGCTGAGCTAGAGGCCAAAATCTACAGGTAGGCACTTTGCAAAAAACACCTCTGTTTTCTTTCAAAAAATGTGATGTGTCCACGTTGTGTTTTGGGGCATTTCCTGTCACGGGCGCTAGGCCTACCCACACAAGTGAGGTATCATTTTTATCGGGAGGCTTGGGGGAACGCTGGGTGGAAGGAAATTTGTGGCTCCTCTCAGATTCCAGAACTTTCTGTCACCGAAATGTGAGGAAAACATGTTTTTTTAGCCACATTTTGAGGTTTGCAATGGATTCTGGGTAACAGAACCTGGTCAGAGCCCCACAAGTCACCCCATCTTGGATTCCCCTAGGTCTCTAGTTTTCAAAAATGTACAGGTTTGGTAGGTTTCCCTAGGTGCCGGCTGAGCTAGAGGCCAAAATCTACAGGTAGGCACTTTGCAAAAAACACCTCTGTTTTCTTTCAAAAAATGTGATGTGTCCACGTTGTGTTTTGGGGCATATCCTGTCACGGGCGCTAGGCCTACCCACACAAGTGAGGTATCATTTTTATCGGGAGAATTAGGGGAACGCTAGGTGGAAGGAAATTCGTGGCTCCTCTCAGATTACAGAACTTTCTGTCACCGAAATGTGAGGAAAACATTTTTTTTAGCCAAATTTTGAGGTTTGCAAAGGATTCTGGGTAACAGAACCTGGTCAGAGCCCCACAAGTCACCCCATCTTGGATTCCCCTAGGTCTCTAGTTTTCAAAAATGTACAGGTTTGGTAGGTTTCCCTAGGTGCCGGCTGAGCTAGAGGCCAAAATCTACAGGTAGGCACTTTGCAAAAAACACCTCTGTTTTCTTTCAAAAAATGTGATGTGTCCACGTTGTGTTTTGAGGCAGTTCCTGTCACGGGCGCTAGGCCTACCCACACAAGTGAGGTATCATTTTTATCGGGAGACTTGGGGGAACGCTGGGTGGAAGGAAATTTGTGGCTCCTCTCAGATTCCAGAACTTTCTGTCACCGAAATGTGAGGAAAACATGTTTTTTTAGCCAAATTATGAGGTTTGCAATGGATTCTGGGTAACAGAACTTGGTCAGAGCCCCACAAGTCACCTTATCTTGGATTCCCCTAGGTCTCTAGTTTTCAAAAATGTACAGGTTTGGTAGGTTTCCCTAGGTGCCGGCTGAGCTAGAGGCCAAAATCTACAGGTAGGCACTTTGCAAAAAACACCTCTGTTTTCTTTCAAAAAATTTGATGTGTCCACGTTGTGTTTTGGGGCATTTCCTGTCACGGGCGTTAGGCCTACACACACAAGTGAGGTATCATTTTTATCGTGAGACTTAGGGGAACGCTGGGTGGAAGGAAATTTGTGGCTCTTCTCAGATTCCAGAACTTTCTGTCACCGAAATGTGAGGAAAACATTTTTTTTAGCCAAATTTTGAGGTTTGCAAAGGATTCTGGGTAACAGAACCTGGTCAGAGCCCCACAAGTCACCCCATCTTGGATTCCCCTAGGTCTCTAGTTTTCAAAAATGTACAGGTTTGGTAGGTTTCCCTAGGTGCCGGCTGAGCTAGAGGCCAAAATCTACAGGTAGGCACTTTGCAAAAAACACCTCTGTTTTCTTTCAAAAAATGTGATGTGTCCACGTTGTGTTTTGGGGCATATCCTGTCACGGGCGCTAGGCCTACCCACACAAGTGAGGTATCATTTTTATCGGGAGAATTAGGGGAACGCTGGGTGGAAGGAAATTCGTGGCTCCTCTCAGATTACAGAACTTTCTGTCACCGAAATGTGAGGAAAACATTTTTTTTAGCCAAATTTTGAGGTTTGCAAAGGATTCTGGGTAACAGAACCTGGTCAGAGCCCCACAAGTCACCCCATCTTGGATTCCCCTAGGTCTCTAGTTTTCAAAAATGTACAGGTTTGGTAGGTTTCCCTAGGTGCCGGCTGAGCTAGAGGCCAAAATCTACAGGTAGGCACTTTGCAAAAAACACCTCTGTTTTCTTTCAAAAAATGTGATGTGTCCACGTTGTGTTTTGAGGCAGTTCCTGTCACGGGCGCTAGGCCTACCCACACAAGTGAGGTATCATTTTTATCGGGAGACTTGGGGGAACGCTGGGTGGAAGGAAATTTGTGGCTCCTCTCAGATTCCAGAACTTTCTGTCACCGAAATGTGAGGAAAACATGTTTTTTTAGCCAAATTATGAGGTTTGCAATGGATTCTGGGTAACAGAACTTGGTCAGAGCCCCACAAGTCACCTCATCTTGGAATCCCCTAGGTCTCTAGTTTTCAAAAATGCACAGGTTTGGTAGGTTTCCCTAGGTGCCGGCTGAGCTAGAGGCCAAAATCTACAGGTAGGCACTCTGCAAAAAACACCTCTGTTTTCTTTCAAAAAATGTGATGTGACCATGTTGTGTTTTGGGGCATTTCCTGTCACGGGCGCTAGGCCTACCCACACAAGTGAGGTATCATTTTTATCGGGAGACTTGGGGGAACGCTGGGTGGAAGGAAATTTGTGGCTCCTCTCAGATTCCAGAACTTTCTGTCACCGAAATGTGAGGAAAACATGTTTTTTTAGCCAAATTTTGAGGTTTGCAAAGGATTCTGGGTAACAGAACTTGGTCAGAGCCCCAGAAGTCACCCCATCTTGGATTCCCCTAGGTCTCTAGTTTTAAAAAATGCACAGGTTTGGTAGGTTTCCCTAGGTGCCGGCTGAGCTAGAGGCCAAAATCTACAGGTAGGCACTTTGCAAAAAACACCTCTGTTTTCTTTCAAAAAATGTGATGTGTCCACGTTGTGTTTTGGGGCATATCCTGTCACGGGCGCTAGGCCTACCCACACAAGTGAGGTATCATTTTTATCAGGAGAATTAGGGGAACGCTGGGTGGAAGGAAATTCGTGGCTCCTCTCAGATTCCAGAACTTTCTGTCACCGAAATGTGAGGAAAACATTTTTTTTAGCCAAATTTTGAGGTTTGCAAAGGATTCTGGGTAACAGAACCTGGTCAGAGCCCCACAAGTCACCCCATCTTGGATTCCCCTAGGTCTCTAGTTTTCAAAAATGTACAGGTTTGGTAGGTTTCCCTAGGTGCCGGCTGAGCTAGAGGCCAAAATCTACAGGTAGGCACTTTGCAAAAAACACCTCTGTTTTCTTTCAAAAAATGTGATGTGTCCATGTTGTGTTTTGGGGCATTTCCTGTCACGGGCGCTAGGCCTACCCACACAAGTGAGGTATCATTTTTATCGGGAGACTTGGGGGAACGCTGGGTGGAAGGAAATTTGTGGCTCCTCTCAGATTCCAGAACTTTCTGTCACCGAAATGTGAGGAAAACATGTTTTTTTAGCCAAATTTTGAGGTTTGCAAAGGATTCTGGGTAACAGAACTTGGTCAGAGCCCCAGAAGTCACCCCATCTTGGATTCCCCTAGGTCTCTAGTTTTAAAAAATGCACAGGTTTGGTAGGTTTCCCTAGGTGCCGGCTGAGCTAGAGGCCAAAATCTACAGGTAGGCACTTTGCAAAAAACACCACTGTTTTCTTTCAAAAAATGTGATGTGTCCACGTTGTGTTTTGGGGCATTTCCTGTCACGGGCGCTAGGCCTACCCACACAAGTGAGGTATCATTTTTATCGGGAGGCTTGGGGGAACGCTGGGTGGAAGGAAATTTGTGGCTCCTCTCAGATTCCAGGACTTTCTGTCACCGAAATGTGAGGAAAACATGTTTTTTTAGCCACATTTTGAGGTTTGCAATGGATTCTGGGTAACAGAACCTGGTCAGAGCCCCACAAGTCACCCCATCTTGGATTCCCCTAGGTCTCTAGTTTTCAAAAATGTACAGGTTTGGTAGGTTTCCCTAGGTGCCGGCTGAGCTAGAGGCCAAAATCTACAGGTAGGCACTTTGCAAAAAACACCTCTGTTTTCTTTCAAAAAATGTGATGTGTCCACGTTGTGTTTTGGGGCATATCCTGTCACGGGCGCTAGGCCTACCCACACAAGTGAGGTATCATTTTTATCGGGAGAATTAGGGGAACGCTAGGTGGAAGGAAATTCGTGGCTCCTCTCAGATTACAGAACTTTCTGTCACCGAAATGTGAGGAAAACATTTTTTTTAGCCAAATTTTGAGGTTTGCAAAGGATTCTGGGTAACAGAACCTGGTCAGAGCCCCACAAGTCACCCCATCTTGGATTCCCCTAGGTCTCTAGTTTTCAAAAATGTACAGGTTTGGTAGGTTTCCCTAGGTGCCGGCTGAGCTAGAGGCCAAAATCTACAGGTAGGCACTTTGCAAAAAACACCTCTGTTTTCTTTCAAAAAATGTGATGTGTCCACGTTGTGTTTTGAGGCAGTTCCTGTCACGGGCGCTAGGCCTACCCACACAAGTGAGGTATCATTTTTATCGGGAGACTTGGGGGAACGCTGGGTGGAAGGAAATTTGTGGCTCCTCTCAGATTCCAGAACTTTCTGTCACCGAAATGTGAGGAAAACATGTTTTTTTAGCCAAATTATGAGGTTTGCAATGGATTCTGGGTAACAGAACTTGGTCAGAGCCCCACAAGTCACCTTATCTTGGATTCCCCTAGGTCTCTAGTTTTCAAAAATGTACAGGTTTGGTAGGTTTCCCTAGGTGCCGGCTGAGCTAGAGGCCAAAATCTACAGGTAGGCACTTTGCAAAAAACACCTCTGTTTTCTTTCAAAAAATTTGATGTGTCCACGTTGTGTTTTGGGGCATTTCCTGTCACGGGCGTTAGGCCTACACACACAAGTGAGGTATCATTTTTATCGTGAGACTTAGGGGAACGCTGGGTGGAAGGAAATTTGTGGCTCTTCTCAGATTCCAGAACTTTCTGTCACCGAAATGTGAGGAAAACATTTTTTTTAGCCAAATTTTGAGGTTTGCAAAGGATTCTGGGTAACAGAACCTGGTCAGAGCCCCACAAGTCACCCCATCTTGGATTCCCCTAGGTCTCTAGTTTTCAAAAATGTACAGGTTTGGTAGGTTTCCCTAGGTGCCGGCTGAGCTAGAGGCCAAAATCTACAGGTAGGCACTTTGCAAAAAACACCTCTGTTTTCTTTCAAAAAATGTGATGTGTCCACGTTGTGTTTTGGGGCATATCCTGTCACGGGCGCTAGGCCTACCCACACAAGTGAGGTATCATTTTTATCGGGAGAATTAGGGGAACGCTGGGTGGAAGGAAATTCGTGGCTCCTCTCAGATTACAGAACTTTCTGTCACCGAAATGTGAGGAAAACATTTTTTTTAGCCAAATTTTGAGGTTTGCAAAGGATTCTGGGTAACAGAACCTGGTCAGAGCCCCACAAGTCACCCCATCTTGGATTCCCCTAGGTCTCTAGTTTTCAAAAATGTACAGGTTTGGTAGGTTTCCCTAGGTGCCGGCTGAGCTAGAGGCCAAAATCTACAGGTAGGCACTTTGCAAAAAACACCTCTGTTTTCTTTCAAAAAATGTGATGTGTCCACGTTGTGTTTTGAGGCAGTTCCTGTCACGGGCGCTAGGCCTACCCACACAAGTGAGGTATCATTTTTATCGGGAGACTTGGGGGAACGCTGGGTGGAAGGAAATTTGTGGCTCCTCTCAGATTCCAGAACTTTCTGTCACCGAAATGTGAGGAAAACATGTTTTTTTAGCCAAATTATGAGGTTTGCAATGGATTCTGGGTAACAGAACTTGGTCAGAGCCCCACAAGTCACCTCATCTTGGAATCCCCTAGGTCTCTAGTTTTCAAAAATGCACAGGTTTGGTAGGTTTCCCTAGGTGCCGGCTGAGCTAGAGGCCAAAATCTACAGGTAGGCACTCTGCAAAAAACACCTCTGTTTTCTTTCAAAAAATGTGATGTGACCATGTTGTGTTTTGGGGCATTTCCTGTCACGGGCGCTAGGCCTACCCACACAAGTGAGGTATCATTTTTATCGGGAGACTTGGGGGAACGCTGGGTGGAAGGAAATTTGTGGCTCCTCTCAGATTCCAGAACTTTCTGTCACCGAAATGTGAGGAAAACATGTTTTTTTAGCCAAATTTTGAGGTTTGCAAAGGATTCTGGGTAACAGAACTTGGTCAGAGCCCCAGAAGTCACCCCATCTTGGATTCCCCTAGGTCTCTAGTTTTAAAAAATGCACAGGTTTGGTAGGTTTCCCTAGGTGCCGGCTGAGCTAGAGGCCAAAATCTACAGGTAGGCACTTTGCAAAAAACACCTCTGTTTTCTTTCAAAAAATGTGATGTGTCCACGTTGTGTTTTGGGGCATATCCTGTCACGGGCGCTAGGCCTACCCACACAAGTGAGGTATCATTTTTATCAGGAGAATTAGGGGAACGCTGGGTGGAAGGAAATTCGTGGCTCCTCTCAGATTACAGAACTTTCTGTCACCGAAATGTGAGGAAAACATTTTTTTTAGCCAAATTTTGAGGTTTGCAAAGGATTCTGGGTAACAGAACCTGGTCAGAGCCCCACAAGTCACCCCATCTTGGATTCCCCTAGGTCTCTAGTTTTCAAAAATGTACAGGTTTGGTAGGTTTCCCTAGGTGCCGGCTGAGCTAGAGGCCAAAATCTACAGGTAGGCACTTTGCAAAAAACACCTCTGTTTTCTTTCAAAAAATGTGATGTGTCCATGTTGTGTTTTGGGGCATTTCCTGTCACGGGCGCTAGGCCTACCCACACAAGTGAGGTATCATTTTTATCGGGAGACTTGGGGGAACGCTGGGTGGAAGGAAATTTGTGGCTCCTCTCAGATTCCAGAACTTTCTGTCACCGAAATGTGAGGAAAACATGTTTTTTTAGCCAAATTTTGAGGTTTGCAAAGGATTCTGGGTAACAGAACTTGGTCAGAGCCCCAGAAGTCACCCCATCTTGGATTCCCCTAGGTCTCTAGTTTTAAAAAATGCACAGGTTTGGTAGGTTTCCCTAGGTGCCGGCTGAGCTAGAGGCCAAAATCTACAGGTAGGCACTTTGCAAAAAACACCTCTGTTTTCTTTCAAAAAATGTGATGTGTCCACGTTGTGTTTTGGGGCATTTCCTGTCACGGGCGCTAGGCCTACCCACACAAGTGAGGTATCATTTTTATCGGGAGGCTTGGGGGAACGCTGGGTGGAAGGAAATTTGTGGCTCCTCTCAGATTCCAGAACTTTCTGTCACCGAAATGTGAGGAAAACATGTTTTTTTAGCCACATTTTGAGGTTTGCAATGGATTCTGGGTAACAGAACCTGGTCAGAGCCCCACAAGTCACCCCATCTTGGATTCCCCTAGGTCTCTAGTTTTCAAAAATGTACAGGTTTGGTAGGTTTCCCTAGGTGCCGGCTGAGCTAGAGGCCAAAATCTACAGGTAGGCACTTTGCAAAAAACACCTCTGTTTTCTTTCAAAAAATGTGATGTGTCCACGTTGTGTTTTGGGGCATATCCTGTCACGGGCGCTAGGCCTACCCACACAAGTGAGGTATCATTTTTATCGGGAGAATTAGGGGAACGCTAGGTGGAAGGAAATTCGTGGCTCCTCTCAGATTACAGAACTTTCTGTCACCGAAATGTGAGGAAAACATTTTTTTTAGCCAAATTTTGAGGTTTGCAAAGGATTCTGGGTAACAGAACCTGGTCAGAGCCCCACAAGTCACCCCATCTTGGATTCCCCTAGGTCTCTAGTTTTCAAAAATGTACAGGTTTGGTAGGTTTCCCTAGGTGCCGGCTGAGCTAGAGGCCAAAATCTACAGGTAGGCACTTTGCAAAAAACACCTCTGTTTTCTTTCAAAAAATGTGATGTGTCCACGTTGTGTTTTGAGGCAGTTCCTGTCACGGGCGCTAGGCCTACCCACACAAGTGAGGTATCATTTTTATCGGGAGACTTGGGGGAACGCTGGGTGGAAGGAAATTTGTGGCTCCTCTCAGATTCCAGAACTTTCTGTCACCGAAATGTGAGGAAAACATGTTTTTTTAGCCAAATTATGAGGTTTGCAATGGATTCTGGGTAACAGAACTTGGTCAGAGCCCCACAAGTCACCTTATCTTGGATTCCCCTAGGTCTCTAGTTTTCAAAAATGTACAGGTTTGGTAGGTTTCCCTAGGTGCCGGCTGAGCTAGAGGCCAAAATCTACAGGTAGGCACTTTGCAAAAAACACCTCTGTTTTCTTTCAAAAAATTTGATGTGTCCACGTTGTGTTTTGGGGCATTTCCTGTCACGGGCGTTAGGCCTACACACACAAGTGAGGTATCATTTTTATCGTGAGACTTAGGGGAACGCTGGGTGGAAGGAAATTTGTGGCTCTTCTCAGATTCCAGAACTTTCTGTCACCGAAATGTGAGGAAAACATTTTTTTTAGCCAAATTTTGAGGTTTGCAAAGGATTCTGGGTAACAGAACCTGGTCAGAGCCCCACAAGTCACCCCATCTTGGATTCCCCTAGGTCTCTAGTTTTCAAAAATGTACAGGTTTGGTAGGTTTCCCTAGGTGCCGGCTGAGCTAGAGGCCAAAATCTACAGGTAGGCACTTTGCAAAAAACACCTCTGTTTTCTTTCAAAAAATGTGATGTGTCCACGTTGTGTTTTGGGGCATATCCTGTCACGGGCGCTAGGCCTACCCACACAAGTGAGGTATCATTTTTATCGGGAGAATTAGGGGAACGCTGGGTGGAAGGAAATTCGTGGCTCCTCTCAGATTACAGAACTTTCTGTCACCGAAATGTGAGGAAAACATTTTTTTTAGCCAAATTTTGAGGTTTGCAAAGGATTCTGGGTAACAGAACCTGGTCAGAGCCCCACAAGTCACCCCATCTTGGATTCCCCTAGGTCTCTAGTTTTCAAAAATGTACAGGTTTGGTAGGTTTCCCTAGGTGCCGGCTGAGCTAGAGGCCAAAATCTACAGGTAGGCACTTTGCAAAAAACACCTCTGTTTTCTTTCAAAAAATGTGATGTGTCCACGTTGTGTTTTGAGGCAGTTCCTGTCACGGGCGCTAGGCCTACCCACACAAGTGAGGTATCATTTTTATCGGGAGACTTGGGGGAACGCTGGGTGGAAGGAAATTTGTGGCTCCTCTCAGATTCCAGAACTTTCTGTCACCGAAATGTGAGGAAAACATGTTTTTTTAGCCAAATTATGAGGTTTGCAATGGATTCTGGGTAACAGAACTTGGTCAGAGCCCCACAAGTCACCTCATCTTGGAATCCCCTAGGTCTCTAGTTTTCAAAAATGCACAGGTTTGGTAGGTTTCCCTAGGTGCCGGCTGAGCTAGAGGCCAAAATCTACAGGTAGGCACTCTGCAAAAAACACCTCTGTTTTCTTTCAAAAAATGTGATGTGACCATGTTGTGTTTTGGGGCATTTCCTGTCACGGGCGCTAGGCCTACCCACACAAGTGAGGTATCATTTTTATCGGGAGACTTGGGGGAACGCTGGGTGGAAGGAAATTTGTGGCTCCTCTCAGATTCCAGAACTTTCTGTCACCGAAATGTGAGGAAAACATGTTTTTTTAGCCAAATTTTGAGGTTTGCAAAGGATTCTGGGTAACAGAACTTGGTCAGAGCCCCAGAAGTCACCCCATCTTGGATTCCCCTAGGTCTCTAGTTTTAAAAAATGCACAGGTTTGGTAGGTTTCCCTAGGTGCCGGCTGAGCTAGAGGCCAAAATCTACAGGTAGGCACTTTGCAAAAAACACCTCTGTTTTCTTTCAAAAAATGTGATGTGTCCACGTTGTGTTTTGGGGCATATCCTGTCACGGGCGCTAGGCCTACCCACACAAGTGAGGTATCATTTTTATCAGGAGAATTAGGGGAACGCTGGGTGGAAGGAAATTCGTGGCTCCTCTCAGATTCCAGAACTTTCTGTCACCGAAATGTGAGGAAAACATTTTTTTTAGCCAAATTTTGAGGTTTGCAAAGGATTCTGGGTAACAGAACCTGGTCAGAGCCCCACAAGTCACCCCATCTTGGATTCCCCTAGGTCTCTAGTTTTCAAAAATGTACAGGTTTGGTAGGTTTCCCTAGGTGCCGGCTGAGCTAGAGGCCAAAATCTACAGGTAGGCACTTTGCAAAAAACACCTCTGTTTTCTTTCAAAAAATGTGATGTGTCCATGTTGTGTTTTGGGGCATTTCCTGTCACGGGCGCTAGGCCTACCCACACAAGTGAGGTATCATTTTTATCGGGAGACTTGGGGGAACGCTGGGTGGAAGGAAATTTGTGGCTCCTCTCAGATTCCAGAACTTTCTGTCACCGAAATGTGAGGAAAACATGTTTTTTTAGCCAAATTTTGAGGTTTGCAAAGGATTCTGGGTAACAGAACTTGGTCAGAGCCCCAGAAGTCACCCCATCTTGGATTCCCCTAGGTCTCTAGTTTTAAAAAATGCACAGGTTTGGTAGGTTTCCCTAGGTGCCGGCTGAGCTAGAGGCCAAAATCTACAGGTAGGCACTTTGCAAAAAACACCACTGTTTTCTTTCAAAAAATGTGATGTGTCCACGTTGTGTTTTGGGGCATTTCCTGTCACGGGCGCTAGGCCTACCCACACAAGTGAGGTATCATTTTTATCGGGAGGCTTGGGGGAACGCTGGGTGGAAGGAAATTTGTGGCTCCTCTCAGATTCCAGGACTTTCTGTCACCGAAATGTGAGGAAAACATGTTTTTTTAGCCACATTTTGAGGTTTGCAATGGATTCTGGGTAACAGAACCTGGTCAGAGCCCCACAAGTCACCCCATCTTGGATTCCCCTAGGTCTCTAGTTTTCAAAAATGTACAGGTTTGGTAGGTTTCCCTAGGTGCCGGCTGAGCTAGAGGCCAAAATCTACAGGTAGGCACTTTGCAAAAAACACCTCTGTTTTCTTTCAAAAAATGTGATGTGTCCACGTTGTGTTTTGGGGCATATCCTGTCACGGGCGCTAGGCCTACCCACACAAGTGAGGTATCATTTTTATCGGGAGAATTAGGGGAACGCTAGGTGGAAGGAAATTCGTGGCTCCTCTCAGATTACAGAACTTTCTGTCACCGAAATGTGAGGAAAACATTTTTTTTAGCCAAATTTTGAGGTTTGCAAAGGATTCTGGGTAACAGAACCTGGTCAGAGCCCCACAAGTCACCCCATCTTGGATTCCCCTAGGTCTCTAGTTTTCAAAAATGTACAGGTTTGGTAGGTTTCCCTAGGTGCCGGCTGAGCTAGAGGCCAAAATCTACAGGTAGGCACTTTGCAAAAAACACCTCTGTTTTCTTTCAAAAAATGTGATGTGTCCACGTTGTGTTTTGAGGCAGTTCCTGTCACGGGCGCTAGGCCTACCCACACAAGTGAGGTATCATTTTTATCGGGAGACTTGGGGGAACGCTGGGTGGAAGGAAATTTGTGGCTCCTCTCAGATTCCAGAACTTTCTGTCACCGAAATGTGAGGAAAACATGTTTTTTTAGCCAAATTATGAGGTTTGCAATGGATTCTGGGTAACAGAACTTGGTCAGAGCCCCACAAGTCACCTTATCTTGGATTCCCCTAGGTCTCTAGTTTTCAAAAATGTACAGGTTTGGTAGGTTTCCCTAGGTGCCGGCTGAGCTAGAGGCCAAAATCTACAGGTAGGCACTTTGCAAAAAACACCTCTGTTTTCTTTCAAAAAATTTGATGTGTCCACGTTGTGTTTTGGGGCATTTCCTGTCACGGGCGTTAGGCCTACACACACAAGTGAGGTATCATTTTTATCGTGAGACTTAGGGGAACGCTGGGTGGAAGGAAATTTGTGGCTCTTCTCAGATTCCAGAACTTTCTGTCACCGAAATGTGAGGAAAACATTTTTTTTAGCCAAATTTTGAGGTTTGCAAAGGATTCTGGGTAACAGAACCTGGTCAGAGCCCCACAAGTCACCCCATCTTGGATTCCCCTAGGTCTCTAGTTTTCAAAAATGTACAGGTTTGGTAGGTTTCCCTAGGTGCCGGCTGAGCTAGAGGCCAAAATCTACAGGTAGGCACTTTGCAAAAAACACCTCTGTTTTCTTTCAAAAAATGTGATGTGTCCACGTTGTGTTTTGGGGCATATCCTGTCACGGGCGCTAGGCCTACCCACACAAGTGAGGTATCATTTTTATCGGGAGAATTAGGGGAACGCTGGGTGGAAGGAAATTCGTGGCTCCTCTCAGATTACAGAACTTTCTGTCACCGAAATGTGAGGAAAACATTTTTTTTAGCCAAATTTTGAGGTTTGCAAAGGATTCTGGGTAACAGAACCTGGTCAGAGCCCCACAAGTCACCCCATCTTGGATTCCCCTAGGTCTCTAGTTTTCAAAAATGTACAGGTTTGGTAGGTTTCCCTAGGTGCCGGCTGAGCTAGAGGCCAAAATCTACAGGTAGGCACTTTGCAAAAAACACCTCTGTTTTCTTTCAAAAAATGTGATGTGTCCACGTTGTGTTTTGAGGCAGTTCCTGTCACGGGCGCTAGGCCTACCCACACAAGTGAGGTATCATTTTTATCGGGAGACTTGGGGGAACGCTGGGTGGAAGGAAATTTGTGGCTCCTCTCAGATTCCAGAACTTTCTGTCACCGAAATGTGAGGAAAACATGTTTTTTTAGCCAAATTATGAGGTTTGCAATGGATTCTGGGTAACAGAACTTGGTCAGAGCCCCACAAGTCACCTCATCTTGGATTCCCCTAGGTCTCTAGTTTTCAAAAATGCACAGGTTTGGTAGGTTTCCCTAGGTGCCGGCTGAGCTAGAGGCCAAAATCTACAGGTAGGCACTCTGCAAAAAACACCTCTGTTTTCTTTCAAAAAATGTGATGTGTCCATGTTGTGTTTTGGGGCATTTCCTGTCACGGGCGCTAGGCCTACCCACACAAGTGAGGTATCATTTTTATCGGGAGACTTGGGGGAACGCTGGGTGGAAGGAAATTTGTGGCTCCTCTCAGATTCCAGAACTTTCTGTCACCGAAATGTGAGGAAAACATGTTTTTTTAGCCAAATTTTGAGGTTTGCAAAGGATTCTGGGTAACAGAACTTGGTCAGAGCCCCAGAAGTCACCCCATCTTGGATTCCCCTAGGTCTCTAGTTTTAAAAAATGCACAGGTTTGGTAGGTTTCCCTAGGTGCCGGCTGAGCTAGAGGCCAAAATCTACAGGTAGGCACTTTGCAAAAAACACCTCTGTTTTCTTTCAAAAAATGTGATGTGTCCACGTTGTGTTTTGGGGCATTTCCTGTCACGGGCGCTAGGCCTACCCACACAAGTGAGGTATCATTTTTATCGGAAGGCTTGGGGGAACGCTGGGTGGAAGGAAATTTGTGGCTCCTCTCAGATTCCAGAACTTTCTGTCACCGAAATGTGAGGAAAACATGTTTTTTTAGCCACATTTTGAGGTTTGCAATGGATTCTGGGTAACAGAACCTGGTCAGAGCCCCACAAGTCACCCCATCTTGGATTCCCCTAGGTCTCTAGTTTTCAAAAATGTACAGGTTTGGTAGGTTTCCCTAGGTGCCGGCTGAGCTAGAGGCCAAAATCTACAGGTAGGCACTTTGCAAAAAACACCTCTGTTTTCTTTCAAAAAATGTGATGTGTCCACGTTGTGTTTTGGGGCATATCCTGTCACGGGCGCTAGGCCTACCCACACAAGTGAGGTATCATTTTTATCGGGAGAATTAGGGGAACGCTGGGTGGAAGGAAATTCGTGGCTCCTCTCAGATTACAGAACTTTCTGTCACCGAAATGTGAGGAAAACATTTTTTTTAGCCAAATTTTGAGGTTTGCAAAGGATTCTGGGTAACAGAACCTGGTCAGAGCCCCACAAGTCACCCCATCTTGGATTCCCCTAGGTCTCTAGTTTTCAAAAATGTACAGGTTTGGTAGGTTTCCCTAGGTGCCGGCTGAGCTACAGGCCAAAATCTACAGGTAGGCACTTTGCAAAAAACACCTCTGTTTTCTTTAAAAAAATGTGATGTGTCCACGTTGTGTTTTGAGGCAGTTCCTGTCACGGGCGCTAGGCCTACCCACACAAGTGAGGTATCATTTTTATCGGGAGACTTGGGGGAACGCTGGGTGGAAGGAAATTTGTGGCTCCTCTCAGATTCCAGAACTTTCTGTCACCGAAATGTGAGGAAAACATGTTTTTTTAGCCAAATTATGAGGTTTGCAATGGATTCTGGGTAACAGAACTTGGTCAGAGCCCCACAAGTCACCTCATCTTGGATTCCCCTAGGTCTCTAGTTTTCAAAAATGCACAGGTTTGGTAGGTTTCCCTAGGTGCCGGCTGAGCTAGAGGCCAAAATCTACAGGTAGGCACTCTGCAAAAAACACCTCTGTTTTCTTTCAAAAAATGTGATGTGTCCATGTTGTGTTTTGGGGCATTTCCTGTCACGGGCGCTAGGCCTACCCACACAAGTGAGGTATCATTTTTATCGGGAGACTTGGGGGAACGCTGGGTGGAAGGAAATTTGTGGCTCCTCTCAGATTCCAGAACTTTCTGTCACCGAAATGTGAGGAAAACATGTTTTTTTAGCCAAATTTTGAGGTTTGCAAAGGATTCTGGGTAACAGAACTTGGTCAGAGCCCCAGAAGTCACCCCATCTTGGATTCCCCTAGGTCTCTAGTTTTAAAAAATGCACAGGTTTGGTAGGTTTCCCTAGGTGCCGGCTGAGCTAGAGGCCAAAATCTACAGGTAGGCACTTTGCAAAAAACACCTCTGTTTTCTTTAAAAAAATGTGATGTGTCCACGTTGTGTTTTGGGGCATTTCCTGTCACGGGCGTTAGGCCTACACACACAAGTGAGGTATCATTTTTATCGTGAGACTTAGGGGAACGCTGGGTGGAAGGAAATTTGTGGCTCTTCTCAGATTCCAGAACTTTCTGTCACCGAAATGTGAGGAAAACATTTTTTTTAGCCAAATTTTGAGGTTTGCAAAGGATTCTGGGTAACAGAACCTGGTCAGAGCCCCACAAGTCACCCCATCTTGGATTCCCCTAGGTCTCTAGTTTTCAAAAATGTACAGGTTTGGTAGGTTTCCCTAGGTGCCGGCTGAGCTAGAGGCCAAAATCTACAGGTAGGCACTTTGCAAAAAACACCTCTGTTTTCTTTCAAAAAATGTGATGTGTCCACGTTGTGTTTTGGGGCATATCCTGTCACGGGCGCTAGGCCTACCCACACAAGTGAGGTATCATTTTTATCGGGAGAATTAGGGGAACGCTGGGTGGAAGGAAATTCGTGGCTCCTCTCAGATTACAGAACTTTCTGTCACCGAAATGTGAGGAAAACATTTTTTTTAGCCAAATTTTGAGGTTTGCAAAGGATTCTGGGTAACAGAACCTGGTCAGAGCCCCACAAGTCACCCCATCTTGGATTCCCCTAGGTCTCTAGTTTTCAAAAATGTACAGGTTTGGTAGGTTTCCCTAGGTGCCGGCTGAGCTAGAGGCCAAAATCTACAGGTAGGCACTTTGCAAAAAACACCTCTGTTTTCTTTCAAAAAATGTGATGTGTCCACGTTGTGTTTTGAGGCAGTTCCTGTCACGGGCGCTAGGCCTACCCACACAAGTGAGGTATCATTTTTATCGGGAGACTTGGGGGAACGCTGGGTGGAAGGAAATTTGTGGCTCCTCTCAGATTCCAGAACTTTCTGTCACCGAAATGTGAGGAAAACATGTTTTTTTAGCCAAATTATGAGGTTTGCAATGGATTCTGGGTAACAGAACTTGGTCAGAGCCCCACAAGTCACCTCATCTTGGATTCCCCTAGGTCTCTAGTTTTCAAAAATGCACAGGTTTGGTAGGTTTCCCTAGGTGCCGGCTGAGCTAGAGGCCAAAATCTACAGGTAGGCACTCTGCAAAAAACACCTCTGTTTTCTTTCAAAAAATGTGATGTGTCCATGTTGTGTTTTGGGGCATTTCCTGTCACGGGCGCTAGGCCTACCCACACAAGTGAGGTATCATTTTTATCGGGAGACTTGGGGGAACGCTGGGTGGAAGGAAATTTGTGGCTCCTCTCAGATTCCAGAACTTTCTGTCACCGAAATGTGAGGAAAACATGTTTTTTTAGCCAAATTTTGAGGTTTGCAAAGGATTCTGGGTAACAGAACTTGGTCAGAGCCCCAGAAGTCACCCCATCTTGGATTCCCCTAGGTCTCTAGTTTTAAAAAATGCACAGGTTTGGTAGGTTTCCCTAGGTGCCGGCTGAGCTAGAGGCCAAAATCTACAGGTAGGCACTTTGCAAAAAACACCTCTGTTTTCTTTCAAAAAATGTGATGTGTCCACGTTGTGTTTTGGGGCATTTCCTGTCACGGGCGCTAGG
The DNA here is from genome assembly GCF_031143425.1 of Pleurodeles waltl. NCBI lineage: Eukaryota > Metazoa > Chordata > Amphibia > Caudata > Salamandridae > Pleurodeles > Pleurodeles waltl. Next base: position 198,615 of record NW_027149874.1, on the reverse strand, counting down.
CCTACCCACACAAGTGAGGTATCATTTTTATCGGAAGGCTTGGGGGAACGCTGGGTGGAAGGAAATTTGTGGCTCCTCTCAGATTCCAGAACTTTCTGTCACCGAAATGTGAGGAAAACATGTTTTTTTAGCCACATTTTGAGGTTTGCAATGGATTCTGGGTAACAGAACCTGGTCAGAGCCCCACAAGTCACCCCATCTTGGATTCCCCTAGGTCTCTAGTTTTCAAAAATGTACAGGTTTGGTAGGTTTCCCTAGGTGCCGGCTGAGCTAGAGGCCAAAATCTACAGGTAGGCACTTTGCAAAAAACACCTCTGTTTTCTTTCAAAAAATGTGATGTGTCCACGTTGTGTTTTGGGGCATATCCTGTCACGGGCGCTAGGCCTACCCACACAAGTGAGGTATCATTTTTATCGGGAGAATTAGGGGAACGCTGGGTGGAAGGAAATTCGTGGCTCCTCTCAGATTACAGAACTTTCTGTCACCGAAATGTGAGGAAAACATTTTTTTTAGCCAAATTTTGAGGTTTGCAAAGGATTCTGGGTAACAGAACCTGGTCAGAGCCCCACAAGTCACCCCATCTTGGATTCCCCTAGGTCTCTAGTTTTCAAAAATGTACAGGTTTGGTAGGTTTCCCTAGGTGCCGGCTGAGCTACAGGCCAAAATCTACAGGTAGGCACTTTGCAAAAAACACCTCTGTTTTCTTTAAAAAAATGTGATGTGTCCACGTTGTGTTTTGAGGCAGTTCCTGTCACGGGCGCTAGGCCTACCCACACAAGTGAGGTATCATTTTTATCGGGAGACTTGGGGGAACGCTGGGTGGAAGGAAATTTGTGGCTCCTCTCAGATTCCAGAACTTTCTGTCACCGAAATGTGAGGAAAACATGTTTTTTTAGCCAAATTATGAGGTTTGCAATGGATTCTGGGTAACAGAACTTGGTCAGAGCCCCACAAGTCACCTCATCTTGGATTCCCCTAGGTCTCTAGTTTTCAAAAATGCACAGGTTTGGTAGGTTTCCCTAGGTGCCGGCTGAGCTAGAGGCCAAAATCTACAGGTAGGCACTCTGCAAAAAACACCTCTGTTTTCTTTCAAAAAATGTGATGTGTCCATGTTGTGTTTTGGGGCATTTCCTGTCACGGGCGCTAGGCCTACCCACACAAGTGAGGTATCATTTTTATCGGGAGACTTGGGGGAACGCTGGGTGGAAGGAAATTTGTGGCTCCTCTCAGATTCCAGAACTTTCTGTCACCGAAATGTGAGGAAAACATGTTTTTTTAGCCAAATTTTGAGGTTTGCAAAGGATTCTGGGTAACAGAACTTGGTCAGAGCCCCAGAAGTCACCCCATCTTGGATTCCCCTAGGTCTCTAGTTTTAAAAAATGCACAGGTTTGGTAGGTTTCCCTAGGTGCCGGCTGAGCTAGAGGCCAAAATCTACAGGTAGGCACTTTGCAAAAAACACCTCTGTTTTCTTTCAAAAAATGTGATGTGTCCACGTTGTGTTTTGGGGCATTTCCTGTCACGGGCGCTAGGCCTACCCACACAAGTGAGGTATCATTTTTATCGGGAGGCTTGGGGGAACGCTGGGTGGAAGGAAATTTGTGGCTCCTCTCAGATTCCAGAACTTTCTGTCACCGAAATGTGAGGAAAACATGTTTTTTTAGCCACATTTTGAGGTTTGCAATGGATTCTGGGTAACAGAACCTGGTCAGAGCCCCACAAGTCACCCCATCTTGGATTCCCCTAGGTCTCTAGTTTTCAAAAATGTACAGGTTTGGTAGGTTTCCCTAGGTGCCGGCTGAGCTAGAGGCCAAAATCTACAGGTAGGCACTTTGCAAAAAACACCTCTGTTTTCTTTCAAAAAATTTGATGTGTCCACGTTGTGTTTTGGGGCATTTCCTGTCACGGGCGTTAGTCCTACACACACAAGTGAGGTATCATTTTTATCGTGAGACTTAGGGGAACGCTGGGTGGAAGGAAATTTGTGGCTCCTCTCAGATTCCAGAACTTTCTGTCACCGAAATGTGAGGAAAACATTTTTTTTTAGCCAAATTTTGAGGTTTGCAAAGGATTCTGGGTAACAGAACCTGGTCAGAGCCCCACAAGTCACCCCATCTTGGATTCCCCTAGGTCTCTAGTTTTCAAAAATGTACAGGTTTGGTAGGTTTCCCTAGGTGCCGGCTGAGCTAGAGGCCAAAATCTACAGGTAGGCACTTTGCAAAAAACACCTCTGTTTTCTTTAAAAAAATGTGATGTGTCCACGTTGTGTTTTGAGGCAGTTCCTGTCACGGGCGCTAGGCCTACCCACACAAGTGAGGTATCATTTTTATCGGGAGACTTGGGGGAACGCTGGGTGGAAGGAAATTCGTGGCTCCTCTCAGATTACAGAACTTTCTGTCACCGAAATGTGAGGAAAACATTTTTTTTAGCCAAATTTTGAGGTTTGCAAAGGATTCTGGGTAACAGAACCTGGTCAGAGCCCCACAAGTCACCCCATCTTGGATTCCCCTAGGTCTCTAGTTTTAAAAAATGCACAGGTTTGGTAGGTTTCCCTAGGTGCCGGCTGAGCTAGAGGCCAAAATCTACAGGTAGGCACTTTGCAAAAAACACCTCTGTTTTCTTTCAAAAAATGTGATGTGTCCACGTTGTGTTTTGGGGCATTTCCTGTCACGGGCGCTAGGCCTACCCACACAAGTGAGGTATCATTTTTATCGGGAGGCTTGGGGGAACGCTGGGTGGAAGGAAATTTGTGGCTCCTCTCAGATTCCAGAACTTTCTGTCACCGAAATGTGAGGAAAACATGTTTTTTTAGCCACATTTTGAGGTTTGCAATGGATTCTGGGTAACAGAACCTGGTCAGAGCCCCACAAGTCACCCCATCTTGGATTCCCCTAGGTCTCTAGTTTTAAAAAATGCACAGGTTTGGTAGGTTTCCCTAGGTGCCGGCTGAGCTAGAGGCCAAAATCTACAGGTAGGCACTTTGCAAAAAACACCTCTGTTTTCTTTCAAAAAATGTGATGTGTCCACGTTGTGTTTTGGGGCATTTCCTGTCACGGGCGCTAGGCCTACCCACACAAGTGAGGTATCATTTTTATCGGGAGGCTTGGGGGAACGCTGGGTGGAAGGAAATTTGTGGCTCCTCTCAGATTCCAGAACTTTCTGTCACCGAAATGTGAGGAAAACATGTTTTTTTAGCCACATTTTGAGGTTTGCAATGGATTCTGGGTAACAGAACCTGGTCAGAGCCCCACAAGTCACCCCATCTTGGATTCCCCTAGGTCTCTAGTTTTCAAAAATGTACAGGTTTGGTAGGTTTCCCTAGGTGCCGGCTGAGCTAGAGGCCAAAATCTACAGGTAGGCACTTTGCAAAAAACACCTCTGTTTTCTTTCAAAAAATGTGATGTGTCCACGTTGTGTTTTGGGGCATATCCTGTCACGGGCGCTAGGCCTACCCACACAAGTGAGGTATCATTTTTATCGGGAGAATTAGGGGAACGCTGGGTGGAAGGAAATTCGTGGCTCCTCTCAGATTACAGAACTTTCTGTCACCGAAATATGAGGAAAACATTTTTTTTAGCCAAATTTTGAGGTTTGCAAAGGATTCTGGGTAACAGAACCTGGTCAGAGCCCCACAAGTCACCCCATCTTGGATTCCCCTAGGTCTCTAGTTTTCAAAAATGTACAGGTTTGGTAGGTTTCCCTAGGTGCCGGCTGAGCTAGAGGCCAAAATCTACAGGTAGGCACTTTGCAAAAAACACCTCTGTTTTCTTTAAAAAAATGTGATGTGTCCACGTTGTGTTTTGAGGCAGTTCCTGTCACGGGCGCTAGGCCTACCCACACAAGTGAGGTATCATTTTTATCGGGAGACTTGGGGGAACGCTGGGTGGAAGGAAATTTGTGGCTCCTCTCAGATTCCAGAACTTTCTGTCACCGAAATGTGAGGAAAACATGTTTTTTTAGCCAAATTATGAGGTTTGCAATGGATTCTGGGTAACAGAACTTGGTCAGAGCCCCACAAGTCACCTCATCTTGGATTCCCCTAGGTCTCTAGTTTTCAAAAATGCACAGGTTTGGTAGGTTTCCCTAGGTGCCGGCTGAGCTAGAGGCCAAAATCTACAGGTAGGCACTCTGCAAAAAACACCTCTGTTTTCTTTCAAAAAATGTGATGTGTCCATGTTGTGTTTTGGGGCATTTCCTGTCACGGGCGCTAGGCCTACCCACACAAGTGAGGTATCATTTTTATCGGGAGACTTGGGGGAACGCTGGGTGGAAGGAAATTTGTGGCTCCTCTCAGATTCCAGAACTTTCTGTCACCGAAATGTGAGGAAAACATGTTTTTTTAGCCAAATTTTGAGGTTTGCAAAGGATTCTGGGTAACAGAACTTGGTCAGAGCCCCAGAAGTCACCCCATCTTGGATTCCCCTAGGTCTCTAGTTTTAAAAAATGCACAGGTTTGGTAGGTTTCCCTAGGTGCCGGCTGAGCTAGAGGCCAAAATCTACAGGTAGGCACTTTGCAAAAAACACCTCTGTTTTCTTTCAAAAAATTTGATGTGTCCACGTTGTGTTTTGGGGCATTTCCTGTCACGGGCGTTAGTCCTACACACACAAGTGAGGTATCATTTTTATCGTGAGACTTAGGGGAACGCTGGGTGGAAGGAAATTTGTGGCTCCTCTCAGATTCCAGAACTTTCTGTCACCGAAATGTGAGGAAAACATTTTTTTTTAGCCAAATTTTGAGGTTTGCAAAGGATTCTGGGTAACAGAACCTGGTCAGAGCCCCACAAGTCACCCCATCTTGGATTCCCCTAGGTCTCTAGTTTTCAAAAATGTACAGGTTTGGTAGGTTTCCCTAGGTGCCGGCTGAGCTAGAGGCCAAAATCTACAGGTAGGCACTTTGCAAAAAACACCTCTGTTTTCTTTAAAAAAATGTGATGTGTCCACGTTGTGTTTTGGGGCATTTCCTGTCACGGGCGCTAGGCCTACCCACACAAGTGAGGTATCATTTTTATCGGGAGACTTGGGGGAACGCTGGGTGGAAGGAAATTTGTGGCTCCTCTCAGATTCCAGAACTTTCTGTCATCGAAATGTGAGGAAAACATGTTTTTTTAGCCAAATTATGAGGTTTGCAGTGGATTCTGGGTAACAGAACTTGGTCAGAGCCCCACAAGTCACCCCATCATGGATTCCCCTAGGTCTCTAGTTTTCAAAAATGCACAGGTTGGTAGGTTTCGCTAGGTGCCGGCTGAGCTAGAGGCCAAAATCTACAGGTAGGCACTTTGCAAAAAACACCTCTGTTTTCTTTCAAAAAATGTGATGTGTCCACGTTGTGTTTTGGGGCATTTCCTGTCACGGGCGCTAGGCCTACCCACACAAGTGAGGTATCATTTTTATCGGGAGACTTGGGGGAACGCTGGGTGGAAGGAAATTTGTGGCTCCTCTCAGATTCCAGAACTTTCTGTCACCGAAATGTGAGGAAAACATGTTTTTTTAGCCAAATTTTGAGGTTTGCAATGGATTCTGGGTAACAGAACCTGGTCAGAGCCCCACAAGTCACCCCATCTTGGATTCCCCTAGGTCTCTAGTTTTCAAAAATGCACAGGTTTGGTAGGTTTCCCTAGGTGCCGGCTGAGCTAGAGGCCAAAATCTACAGGTAGGCACTTTGCAAAAAACACCTCTGTTTTCTTTCAAAAAATGTGATGTGTCCACGTTGTGTTTTGGGGCATTTCCTGTCACGCGCGCTAGGCCTACCCACACAAGTGAGGTATCATTTTTATCGGGAGACTTGGGGGAACGCTGGGTGGAAGGAAATTTGTGGCTCCTCTCAGATTCCAGAACATTCTGTCACCGAAATGTGAGGAAAACATGTTTTTTTAGCCAAATTTTGAGGTTTGCAATGGATTCTGGGTAACAGAACCTGGTCAGAGCCCCACAAGTCACCCCATCTTGGATTCCCCTAGGTCTCTAGCTTTCTAAAATGTACAGGTTTGGTAGGTTTCCCTAGGTGCCGGCTGAGTTAGAGGCCAAAATCTACAGGTAGGCACTTTGCAAAAAACACTTCTGTTTTCTTTCAAAAAATTTGATGTGTCCACGTTGTGTTTTGGGGCATTTCCTGTCACGGGCGCTAGGCCTACCCACACAAGTGAGGTATCATTTTTATCGGGAGACTTGGGGGAACGCTGGGTGGAAGGAAATTTGTGGCTCCTCTGAGATTCCAGAACTTTCTGTCACCGAAATGTGAGGAAAACATGTTTTTTTAGCCAAATTATGAGGTTTGCAATGGATTCTGGGTAACAGAACTTGGTCAGAGCCCCACAAGTCACCTCATCTTGGATTCCCCTAGGTCTCTAGTTTTCAAAAATGCACAGGTTTGGTAGGTTTCCCTAGGTGCCGGCTGAGCTAGAGGCCAAAATCTACAGGTAGGCACTTTGCAAAAAACACCTCTGTTTTCTTTAAAAAAATGTGATGTGTCCACGTTGTGTTTTGGGGCATTTCCTGTCACGGGCGCTAGGCCTACCCACACAAGTGAGGTATCATTTTTATCGGAGACTTGGGGGAACGTTGGGTGGATGGACATTTGTGGCTCCTCTCAGGTTCCAGAACTTTCTGTCACCGAAATGTGAGGAAAACATGTTTTTTTAGCCAAATGTTGAGGTTTGCAATGGATTCTGGGTAACAGAACCTGGTCAGAGCCCCACAAATCACCCCATCTTGGATTCCCCTAGGTCTCTAGTTTTCAAAAATGTACCGGTTTGGTAGGTTTCCCTAGGTGCCGGCTGAGCTAGAGGCCAAAATCTACAGGTAGGCACTTTGCAAAAAACACCTCTGTTTTCTTTCAAAAAATTTGATGTGTCCACGTTGTGTTTTGGGGCATTTCCTGTCACGGGCGTTAGGCCTACACACGCAAGTGAGGTATAATTTTTATCGTGAGACTTAGGGGAACGCTGGGTGGAAGGAAATTTGTGGCTCCTCTCAGATTCCAGAACTTTCTGTCACCGAAATGTGAGGAAAACATGTTTTTTTAGCCAAATGTTGAGGTTTGCAATGGATTCTGGGTAACAGAACCTGGTCAGAGCCCCACAAGTCACCCCATCTTGGATTCCCCTAGGTCTCTAGTTTTCAAAAATGCACAGGTTTGGTAGGTTTCCCTAGGTGCCGGCTGAGCTAGAGGCCAAAATCTACAGGTAGGCACTTTGCAAAAAACACCTCTGTTTTCTTTCAAAAAATGTGATGTGTCCACGTTGTGTTTTGGGGCATATCCTGTCACGGGCGCTAGGCCTACCCACACAAGTGAGGTATCATTTTTATCGGGAGAATTAGGGGAACGCTAGGTGGAAGGAAATTCGTGGCTCCTCTCAGATTACAGAACTTTCTGTCACCGAAATGTGAGGAAAACATTTTTTTTAGCCAAATTTTGAGGTTTGCAAAGGATTCTGGGTAACAGAACCTGGTCAGAGCCCCACAAGTCACCCCATCTTGGATTCCCCTAGGTCTCTAGTTTTCAAAAATGTACAGGTTTGGTAGGTTTCCCTAGGTGCCGGCTGAGCTAGAGGCCAAAATCTACAGGTAGGCACTTTGCAAAAAACACCTCTGTTTTCTTTCAAAAAATGTGATGTGTCCACGTTGTGTTTTGAGGCAGTTCCTGTCACGGGCGCTAGGCCTACCCACACAAGTGAGGTATCATTTTTATCGGGAGACTTGGGGGAACGCTGGGTGGAAGGAAATTTGTGGCTCCTCTCAGATTCCAGAACTTTCTGTCACCGAAATGTGAGGAAAACATGTTTTTTTAGCCAAATTATGAGGTTTGCAATGGATTCTGGGTAACAGAACTTGGTCAGAGCCCCACAAGTCACCTTATCTTGGATTCCCCTAGGTCTCTAGTTTTCAAAAATGTACAGGTTTGGTAGGTTTCCCTAGGTGCCGGCTGAGCTAGAGGCCAAAATCTACAGGTAGGCACTTTGCAAAAAACACCTCTGTTTTCTTTCAAAAAATTTGATGTGTCCACGTTGTGTTTTGGGGCATTTCCTGTCACGGGCGTTAGGCCTACACACACAAGTGAGGTATCATTTTTATCGTGAGACTTAGGGGAACGCTGGGTGGAAGGAAATTTGTGGCTCTTCTCAGATTCCAGAACTTTCTGTCACCGAAATGTGAGGAAAACATTTTTTTTAGCCAAATTTTGAGGTTTGCAAAGGATTCTGGGTAACAGAACCTGGTCAGAGCCCCACAAGTCACCCCATCTTGGATTCCCCTAGGTCTCTAGTTTTCAAAAATGTACAGGTTTGGTAGGTTTCCCTAGGTGCCGGCTGAGCTAGAGGCCAAAATCTACAGGTAGGCACTTTGCAAAAAACACCTCTGTTTTCTTTCAAAAAATGTGATGTGTCCACGTTGTGTTTTGGGGCATATCCTGTCACGGGCGCTAGGCCTACCCACACAAGTGAGGTATCATTTTTATCGGGAGAATTAGGGGAACGCTGGGTGGAAGGAAATTCGTGGCTCCTCTCAGATTACAGAACTTTCTGTCACCGAAATGTGAGGAAAACATTTTTTTTAGCCAAATTTTGAGGTTTGCAAAGGATTCTGGGTAACAGAACCTGGTCAGAGCCCCACAAGTCACCCCATCTTGGATTCCCCTAGGTCTCTAGTTTTCAAAAATGTACAGGTTTGGTAGGTTTCCCTAGGTGCCGGCTGAGCTAGAGGCCAAAATCTACAGGTAGGCACTTTGCAAAAAACACCTCTGTTTTCTTTCAAAAAATGTGATGTGTCCACGTTGTGTTTTGAGGCAGTTCCTGTCACGGGCGCTAGGCCTACCCACACAAGTGAGGTATCATTTTTATCGGGAGACTTGGGGGAACGCTGGGTGGAAGGAAATTTGTGGCTCCTCTCAGATTCCAGAACTTTCTGTCACCGAAATGTGAGGAAAACATGTTTTTTTAGCCAAATTATGAGGTTTGCAATGGATTCTGGGTAACAGAACTTGGTCAGAGCCCCACAAGTCACCTCATCTTGGAATCCCCTAGGTCTCTAGTTTTCAAAAATGCACAGGTTTGGTAGGTTTCCCTAGGTGCCGGCTGAGCTAGAGGCCAAAATCTACAGGTAGGCACTCTGCAAAAAACACCTCTGTTTTCTTTCAAAAAATGTGATGTGACCATGTTGTGTTTTGGGGCATTTCCTGTCACGGGCGCTAGGCCTACCCACACAAGTGAGGTATCATTTTTATCGGGAGACTTGGGGGAACGCTGGGTGGAAGGAAATTTGTGGCTCCTCTCAGATTCCAGAACTTTCTGTCACCGAAATGTGAGGAAAACATGTTTTTTTAGCCAAATTTTGAGGTTTGCAAAGGATTCTGGGTAACAGAACTTGGTCAGAGCCCCAGAAGTCACCCCATCTTGGATTCCCCTAGGTCTCTAGTTTTAAAAAATGCACAGGTTTGGTAGGTTTCCCTAGGTGCCGGCTGAGCTAGAGGCCAAAATCTACAGGTAGGCACTTTGCAAAAAACACCTCTGTTTTCTTTCAAAAAATGTGATGTGTCCACGTTGTGTTTTGGGGCATATCCTGTCACGGGCGCTAGGCCTACCCACACAAGTGAGGTATCATTTTTATCAGGAGAATTAGGGGAACGCTGGGTGGAAGGAAATTCGTGGCTCCTCTCAGATTCCAGAACTTTCTGTCACCGAAATGTGAGGAAAACATTTTTTTTAGCCAAATTTTGAGGTTTGCAAAGGATTCTGGGTAACAGAACCTGGTCAGAGCCCCACAAGTCACCCCATCTTGGATTCCCCTAGGTCTCTAGTTTTCAAAAATGTACAGGTTTGGTAGGTTTCCCTAGGTGCCGGCTGAGCTAGAGGCCAAAATCTACAGGTAGGCACTTTGCAAAAAACACCTCTGTTTTCTTTCAAAAAATGTGATGTGTCCATGTTGTGTTTTGGGGCATTTCCTGTCACGGGCGCTAGGCCTACCCACACAAGTGAGGTATCATTTTTATCGGGAGACTTGGGGGAACGCTGGGTGGAAGGAAATTTGTGGCTCCTCTCAGATTCCAGAACTTTCTGTCACCGAAATGTGAGGAAAACATGTTTTTTTAGCCAAATTTTGAGGTTTGCAAAGGATTCTGGGTAACAGAACTTGGTCAGAGCCCCAGAAGTCACCCCATCTTGGATTCCCCTAGGTCTCTAGTTTTAAAAAATGCACAGGTTTGGTAGGTTTCCCTAGGTGCCGGCTGAGCTAGAGGCCAAAATCTACAGGTAGGCACTTTGCAAAAAACACCACTGTTTTCTTTCAAAAAATGTGATGTGTCCACGTTGTGTTTTGGGGCATTTCCTGTCACGGGCGCTAGGCCTACCCACACAAGTGAGGTATCATTTTTATCGGGAGGCTTGGGGGAACGCTGGGTGGAAGGAAATTTGTGGCTCCTCTCAGATTCCAGGACTTTCTGTCACCGAAATGTGAGGAAAACATGTTTTTTTAGCCACATTTTGAGGTTTGCAATGGATTCTGGGTAACAGAACCTGGTCAGAGCCCCACAAGTCACCCCATCTTGGATTCCCCTAGGTCTCTAGTTTTCAAAAATGTACAGGTTTGGTAGGTTTCCCTAGGTGCCGGCTGAGCTAGAGGCCAAAATCTACAGGTAGGCACTTTGCAAAAAACACCTCTGTTTTCTTTCAAAAAATGTGATGTGTCCACGTTGTGTTTTGGGGCATATCCTGTCACGGGCGCTAGGCCTACCCACACAAGTGAGGTATCATTTTTATCGGGAGAATTAGGGGAACGCTAGGTGGAAGGAAATTCGTGGCTCCTCTCAGATTACAGAACTTTCTGTCACCGAAATGTGAGGAAAACATTTTTTTTAGCCAAATTTTGAGGTTTGCAAAGGATTCTGGGTAACAGAACCTGGTCAGAGCCCCACAAGTCACCCCATCTTGGATTCCCCTAGGTCTCTAGTTTTCAAAAATGTACAGGTTTGGTAGGTTTCCCTAGGTGCCGGCTGAGCTAGAGGCCAAAATCTACAGGTAGGCACTTTGCAAAAAACACCTCTGTTTTCTTTCAAAAAATGTGATGTGTCCACGTTGTGTTTTGAGGCAGTTCCTGTCACGGGCGCTAGGCCTACCCACACAAGTGAGGTATCATTTTTATCGGGAGACTTGGGGGAACGCTGGGTGGAAGGAAATTTGTGGCTCCTCTCAGATTCCAGAACTTTCTGTCACCGAAATGTGAGGAAAACATGTTTTTTTAGCCAAATTATGAGGTTTGCAAAGGATTCTGGGTAACAGAACCTGGTCAGAGCCCCACAAGTCACCCCATCTTGGATTCCCCTAGGTCTCTAGTTTTCAAAAATGTACAGGTTTGGTAGGTTTCCCTAGGTGCCGGCTGAGCTAGAGGCCAAAATCTACAGGTAGGCACTTTGCAAAAAACACCTCTGTTTTCTTTCAAAAAATGTGATGTGTCCACGTTGTGTTTTGGGGCATATCCTGTCACGGGCGCTAGGCCTACCCACACAAGTGAGGTATCATTTTTATCGGGAGAATTAGGGGAACGCTGGGTGGAAGGAAATTCGTGGCTCCTCTCAGATTACAGAACTTTCTGTCACCGAAATGTGAGGAAAACATTTTTTTTAGCCAAATTTTGAGGTTTGCAAAGGATTCTGGGTAACAGAACCTGGTCAGAGCCCCACAAGTCACCCCATCTTGGATTCCCCTAGGTCTCTAGTTTTCAAAAATGTACAGGTTTGGTAGGTTTCCCTAGGTGCCGGCTGAGCTAGAGGCCAAAATCTACAGGTAGGCACTTTGCAAAAAACACCTCTGTTTTCTTTCAAAAAATGTGATGTGTCCACGTTGTGTTTTGAGGCAGTTCCTGTCACGGGCGCTAGGCCTACCCACACAAGTGAGGTATCATTTTTATCGGGAGACTTGGGGGAACGCTGGGTGGAAGGAAATTTGTGGCTCCTCTCAGATTCCAGAACTTTCTGTCACCGAAATGTGAGGAAAACATGTTTTTTTAGCCAAATTATGAGGTTTGCAATGGATTCTGGGTAACAGAACTTGGTCAGAGCCCCACAAGTCACCTCATCTTGGATTCCCCTAGGTCTCTAGTTTTCAAAAATGCACAGGTTTGGTAGGTTTCCCTAGGTGCCGGCTGAGCTAGAGGCCAAAATCTACAGGTAGGCACTCTGCAAAAAACACCTCTGTTTTCTTTCAAAAAATGTGATGTGTCCATGTTGTGTTTTGGGGCATTTCCTGTCACGGGCGCTAGGCCTACCCACACAAGTGAGGTATCATTTTTATCGGGAGACTTGGGGGAACGCTGGGTGGAAGGAAATTTGTGGCTCCTCTCAGATTCCAGAACTTTCTGTCACCGAAATGTGAGGAAAACATGTTTTTTTAGCCAAATTTTGAGGTTTGCAAAGGATTCTGGGTAACAGAACTTGGTCAGAGCCCCAGAAGTCACCCCATCTTGGATTCCCCTAGGTCTCTAGTTTTAAAAAATGCACAGGTTTGGTAGGTTTCCCTAGGTGCCGGCTGAGCTAGAGGCCAAAATCTACAGGTAGGCACTTTGCAAAAAACACCTCTGTTTTCTTTCAAAAAATGTGATGTGTCCACGTTGTGTTTTGGGGCATTTCCTGTCACGGGCGCTAGGCCTACCCACACAAGTGAGGTATCATTTTTATCGGAAGGCTTGGGGGAACGCTGGGTGGAAGGAAATTTGTGGCTCCTCTCAGATTCCAGAACTTTCTGTCACCGAAATGTGAGGAAAACATGTTTTTTTAGCCACATTTTGAGGTTTGCAATGGATTCTGGGTAACAGAACCTGGTCAGAGCCCCACAAGTCACCCCATCTTGGATTCCCCTAGGTCTCTAGTTTTCAAAAATGTACAGGTTTGGTAGGTTTCCCTAGGTGCCGGCTGAGCTAGAGGCCAAAATCTACAGGTAGGCACTTTGCAAAAAACACCTCTGTTTTCTTTCAAAAAATGTGATGTGTCCACGTTGTGTTTTGGGGCATATCCTGTCACGGGCGCTAGGCCTACCCACACAAGTGAGGTATCATTTTTATCGGGAGAATTAGGGGAACGCTGGGTGGAAGGAAATTCGTGGCTCCTCTCAGATTACAGAACTTTCTGTCACCGAAATGTGAGGAAAACATTTTTTTTAGCCAAATTTTGAGGTTTGCAAAGGATTCTGGGTAACAGAACCTGGTCAGAGCCCCACAAGTCACCCCATCTTGGATTCCCCTAGGTCTCTAGTTTTCAAAAATGTACAGGTTTGGTAGGTTTCCCTAGGTGCCGGCTGAGCTACAGGCCAAAATCTACAGGTAGGCACTTTGCAAAAAACACCTCTGTTTTCTTTAAAAAAATGTGATGTGTCCACGTTGTGTTTTGAGGCAGTTCCTGTCACGGGCGCTAGGCCTACCCACACAAGTGAGGTATCATTTTTATCGGGAGACTTGGGGGAACGCTGGGTGGAAGGAAATTTGTGGCTCCTCTCAGATTCCAGAACTTTCTGTCACCGAAATGTGAGGAAAACATGTTTTTTTAGCCAAATTATGAGGTTTGCAATGGATTCTGGGTAACAGAACTTGGTCAGAGCCCCACAAGTCACCTCATCTTGGATTCCCCTAGGTCTCTAGTTTTCAAAAATGCACAGGTTTGGTAGGTTTCCCTAGGTGCCGGCTGAGCTAGAGGCCAAAATCTACAGGTAGGCACTCTGCAAAAAACACCTCTGTTTTCTTTCAAAAAATGTGATGTGTCCATGTTGTGTTTTGGGGCATTTCCTGTCACGGGCGCTAGGCCTACCCACACAAGTGAGGTATCATTTTTATCGGGAGACTTGGGGGAACGCTGGGTGGAAGGAAATTTGTGGCTCCTCTCAGATTCCAGAACTTTCTGTCACCGAAATGTGAGGAAAACATGTTTTTTTAGCCAAATTTTGAGGTTTGCAAAGGATTCTGGGTAACAGAACTTGGTCAGAGCCCCAGAAGTCACCCCATCTTGGATTCCCCTAGGTCTCTAGTTTTAAAAAATGCACAGGTTTGGTAGGTTTCCCTAGGTGCCGGCTGAGCTAGAGGCCAAAATCTACAGGTAGGCACTTTGCAAAAAACACCTCTGTTTTCTTTCAAAAAATGTGATGTGTCCACGTTGTGTTTTGGGGCATTTCCTGTCACGGGCGTTAGGCCTACACACACAAGTGAGGTATCATTTTTATCGTGAGACTTAGGGGAACGCTGGGTGGAAGGAAATTTGTGGCTCTTCTCAGATTCCAGAACTTTCTGTCACCGAAATGTGAGGAAAACATTTTTTTTAGCCAAATTTTGAGGTTTGCAAAGGATTCTGGGTAACAGAACCTGGTCAGAGCCCCACAAGTCACCCCATCTTGGATTCCCCTAGGTCTCTAGTTTTCAAAAATGTACAGGTTTGGTAGGTTTCCCTAGGTGCCGGCTGAGCTAGAGGCCAAAATCTACAGGTAGGCACTTTGCAAAAAACACCTCTGTTTTCTTTCAAAAAATGTGATGTGTCCACGTTGTGTTTTGGGGCATATCCTGTCACGGGCGCTAGGCCTACCCACACAAGTGAGGTATCATTTTTATCGGGAGAATTAGGGGAACGCTGGGTGGAAGGAAATTCGTGGCTCCTCTCAGATTACAGAACTTTCTGTCACCGAAATGTGAGGAAAACATTTTTTTTAGCCAAATTTTGAGGTTTGCAAAGGATTCTGGGTAACAGAACCTGGTCAGAGCCCCACAAGTCACCCCATCTTGGATTCCCCTAGGTCTCTAGTTTTCAAAAATGTACAGGTTTGGTAGGTTTCCCTAGGTGCCGGCTGAGCTAGAGGCCAAAATCTACAGGTAGGCACTTTGCAAAAAACACCTCTGTTTTCTTTCAAAAAATGTGATGTGTCCACGTTGTGTTTTGAGGCAGTTCCTGTCACGGGCGCTAGGCCTACCCACACAAGTGAGGTATCATTTTTATCGGGAGACTTGGGGGAACGCTGGGTGGAAGGAAATTTGTGGCTCCTCTCAGATTCCAGAACTTTCTGTCACCGAAATGTGAGGAAAACATGTTTTTTTAGCCAAATTATGAGGTTTGCAATGGATTCTGGGTAACAGAACTTGGTCAGAGCCCCACAAGTCACCTCATCTTGGATTCCCCTAGGTCTCTAGTTTTCAAAAATGCACAGGTTTGGTAGGTTTCCCTAGGTGCCGGCTGAGCTAGAGGCCAAAATCTACAGGTAGGCACTCTGCAAAAAACACCTCTGTTTTCTTTCAAAAAATGTGATGTGTCCATGTTGTGTTTTGGGGCATTTCCTGTCACGGGCGCTAGGCCTACCCACACAAGTGAGGTATCATTTTTATCGGGAGACTTGGGGGAACGCTGGGTGGAAGGAAATTTGTGGCTCCTCTCAGATTCCAGAACTTTCTGTCACCGAAATGTGAGGAAAACATGTTTTTTTAGCCAAATTTTGAGGTTTGCAAAGGATTCTGGGTAACAGAACTTGGTCAGAGCCCCAGAAGTCACCCCATCTTGGATTCCCCTAGGTCTCTAGTTTTAAAAAATGCACAGGTTTGGTAGGTTTCCCTAGGTGCCGGCTGAGCTAGAGGCCAAAATCTACAGGTAGGCACTTTGCAAAAAACACCTCTGTTTTCTTTCAAAAAATGTGATGTGTCCACGTTGTGTTTTGGGGCATTTCCTGTCACGGGCGCTAGGCCTACCCACACAAGTGAGGTATCATTTTTATCGGAAGGCTTGGGGGAACGCTGGGTGGAAGGAAATTTGTGGCTCCTCTCAGATTCCAGAACTTTCTGTCACCGAAATGTGAGGAAAACATGTTTTTTTAGCCACATTTTGAGGTTTGCAATGGATTCTGGGTAACAGAACCTGGTCAGAGCCCCACAAGTCACCCCATCTTGGATTCCCCTAGGTCTCTAGTTTTCAAAAATGTACAGGTTTGGTAGGTTTCCCTAGGTGCCGGCTGAGCTAGAGGCCAAAATCTACAGGTAGGCACTTTGCAAAAAACACCTCTGTTTTCTTTCAAAAAATGTGATGTGTCCACGTTGTGTTTTGGGGCATATCCTGTCACGGGCGCTAGGCCTACCCACACAAGTGAGGTATCATTTTTATCGGGAGAATTAGGGGAACGCTGGGTGGAAGGAAATTCGTGGCTCCTCTCAGATTACAGAACTTTCTGTCACCGAAATGTGAGGAAAACATTTTTTTTAGCCAAATTTTGAGGTTTGCAAAGGATTCTGGGTAACAGAACCTGGTCAGAGCCCCACAAGTCACCCCATCTTGGATTCCCCTAGGTCTCTAGTTTTCAAAAATGTACAGGTTTGGTAGGTTTCCCTAGGTGCCGGCTGAGCTACAGGCCAAAATCTACAGGTAGGCACTTTGCAAAAAACACCTCTGTTTTCTTTAAAAAAATGTGATGTGTCCACGTTGTGTTTTGAGGCAGTTCCTGTCACGGGCGCTAGGCCTACCCACACAAGTGAGGTATCATTTTTATCGGGAGACTTGGGGGAACGCTGGGTGGAAGGAAATTTGTGGCTCCTCTCAGATTCCAGAACTTTCTGTCACCGAAATGTGAGGAAAACATGTTTTTTTAGCCAAATTATGAGGTTTGCAATGGATTCTGGGTAACAGAACTTGGTCAGAGCCCCACAAGTCACCTCATCTTGGATTCCCCTAGGTCTCTAGTTTTCAAAAATGCACAGGTTTGGTAGGTTTCCCTAGGTGCCGGCTGAGCTAGAGGCCAAAATCTACAGGTAGGCACTCTGCAAAAAACACCTCTGTTTTCTTTCAAAAAATGTGATGTGTCCATGTTGTGTTTTGGGGCATTTCCTGTCACGGGCGCTAGGCCTACCCACACAAGTGAGGTATCATTTTTATCGGGAGACTTGGGGGAACGCTGGGTGGAAGGAAATTTGTGGCTCCTCTCAGATTCCAGAACTTTCTGTCACCGAAATGTGAGGAAAACATGTTTTTTTAGCCAAATTTTGAGGTTTGCAAAGGATTCTGGGTAACAGAACTTGGTCAGAGCCCCAGAAGTCACCCCATCTTGGATTCCCCTAGGTCTCTAGTTTTAAAAAATGCACAGGTTTGGTAGGTTTCCCTAGGTGCCGGCTGAGCTAGAGGCCAAAATCTACAGGTAGGCACTTTGCAAAAAACACCTCTGTTTTCTTTCAAAAAATGTGATGTGTCCACGTTGTGTTTTGGGGCATTTCCTGTCACGGGCGCTAGGCCTACCCACACAAGTGAGGTATCATTTTTATCGGGAGGCTTGGGGGAACGCTGGGTGGAAGGAAATTTGTGGCTCCTCTCAGATTCCAGAACTTTCTGTCACCGAAATGTGAGGAAAACATGTTTTTTTAGCCACATTTTGAGGTTTGCAATGGATTCTGGGTAACAGAACCTGGTCAGAGCCCCACAAGTCACCCCATCTTGGATTCCCCTAGGTCTCTAGTTTTCAAAAATGTACAGGTTTGGTAGGTTTCCCTAGGTGCCGGCTGAGCTAGAGGCCAAAATCTACAGGTAGGCACTTTGCAAAAAACACCTCTGTTTTCTTTCAAAAAATTTGATGTGTCCACGTTGTGTTTTGGGGCATTTCCTGTCACGGGCGTTAGTCCTACACACACAAGTGAGGTATCATTTTTATCGTGAGACTTAGGGGAACGCTGGGTGGAAGGAAATTTGTGGCTCCTCTCAGATTCCAGAACTTTCTGTCACCGAAATGTGAGGAAAACATTTTTTTTTAGCCAAATTTTGAGGTTTGCAAAGGATTCTGGGTAACAGAACCTGGTCAGAGCCCCACAAGTCACCCCATCTTGGATTCCCCTAGGTCTCTAGTTTTCAAAAATGTACAGGTTTGGTAGGTTTCCCTAGGTGCCGGCTGAGCTAGAGGCCAAAATCTACAGGTAGGCACTTTGCAAAAAACACCTCTGTTTTCTTTAAAAAAATGTGATGTGTCCACGTTGTGTTTTGAGGCAGTTCCTGTCACGGGCGCTAGGCCTACCCACACAAGTGAGGTATCATTTTTATCGGGAGACTTGGGGGAACGCTGGGTGGAAGGAAATTCGTGGCTCCTCTCAGATTACAGAACTTTCTGTCACCGAAATGTGAGGAAAACATTTTTTTTAGCCAAATTTTGAGGTTTGCAAAGGATTCTGGGTAACAGAACCTGGTCAGAGCCCCACAAGTCACCCCATCTTGGATTCCCCTAGGTCTCTAGTTTTAAAAAATGCACAGGTTTGGTAGGTTTCCCTAGGTGCCGGCTGAGCTAGAGGCCAAAATCTACAGGTAGGCACTTTGCAAAAAACACCTCTGTTTTCTTTCAAAAAATGTGATGTGTCCACGTTGTGTTTTGGGGCATTTCCTGTCACGGGCGCTAGGCCTACCCACACAAGTGAGGTATCATTTTTATCGGGAGGCTTGGGGGAACGCTGGGTGGAAGGAAATTTGTGGCTCCTCTCAGATTCCAGAACTTTCTGTCACCGAAATGTGAGGAAAACATGTTTTTTTAGCCACATTTTGAGGTTTGCAATGGATTCTGGGTAACAGAACCTGGTCAGAGCCCCACAAGTCACCCCATCTTGGATTCCCCTAGGTCTCTAGTTTTAAAAAATGCACAGGTTTGGTAGGTTTCCCTAGGTGCCGGCTGAGCTAGAGGCCAAAATCTACAGGTAGGCACTTTGCAAAAAACACCTCTGTTTTCTTTCAAAAAATGTGATGTGTCCACGTTGTGTTTTGGGGCATTTCCTGTCACGGGCGCTAGGCCTACCCACACAAGTGAGGTATCATTTTTATCGGGAGGCTTGGGGGAACGCTGGGTGGAAGGAAATTTGTGGCTCCTCTCAGATTCCAGAACTTTCTGTCACCGAAATGTGAGGAAAACATGTTTTTTTAGCCACATTTTGAGGTTTGCAATGGATTCTGGGTAACAGAACCTGGTCAGAGCCCCACAAGTCACCCCATCTTGGATTCCCCTAGGTCTCTAGTTTTCAAAAATGTACAGGTTTGGTAGGTTTCCCTAGGTGCCGGCTGAGCTAGAGGCCAAAATCTACAGGTAGGCACTTTGCAAAAAACACCTCTGTTTTCTTTCAAAAAATGTGATGTGTCCACGTTGTGTTTTGGGGCATATCCTGTCACGGGCGCTAGGCCTACCCACACAAGTGAGGTATCATTTTTATCGGGAGAATTAGGGGAACGCTGGGTGGAAGGAAATTCGTGGCTCCTCTCAGATTACAGAACTTTCTGTCACCGAAATATGAGGAAAACATTTTTTTTAGCCAAATTTTGAGGTTTGCAAAGGATTCTGGGTAACAGAACCTGGTCAGAGCCCCACAAGTCACCCCATCTTGGATTCCCCTAGGTCTCCAGTTTTCAAAAATGTACAGGTTTGGTAGGTTTCCCTAGGTGCCGGCTGAGCTAGAGGCCAAAATCTACAGGTAGGCACTTTGCAAAAAACACCTCTGTTTTCTTTAAAAAAATGTGATGTGTCCACGTTGTGTTTTGAGGCAGTTCCTGTCACGGGCGCTAGGCCTACCCACACAAGTGAGGTATCATTTTTATCGGGAGACTTGGGGGAACGCTGGGTGGAAGGAAATTTGTGGCTCCTCTCAGATTCCAGAACTTTCTGTCACCGAAATGTGAGGAAAACATGTTTTTTTAGCCAAATTATGAGGTTTGCAATGGATTCTGGGTAACAGAACTTGGTCAGAGCCCCACAAGTCACCTCATCTTGGATTCCCCTAGGTCTCTAGTTTTCAAAAATGCACAGGTTTGGTAGGTTTCCCTAGGTGCCGGCTGAGCTAGAGGCCAAAATCTACAGGTAGGCACTCTGCAAAAAACACCTCTGTTTTCTTTCAAAAAATGTGATGTGTCCATGTTGTGTTTTGGGGCATTTCCTGTCACGGGCGCTAGGCCTACCCACACAAGTGAGGTATCATTTTTATCGGGAGACTTGGGGGAACGCTGGGTGGAAGGAAATTTGTGGCTCCTCTCAGATTCCAGAACTTTCTGTCACCGAAATGTGAGGAAAACATGTTTTTTTAGCCAAATTTTGAGGTTTGCAAAGGATTCTGGGTAACAGAACTTGGTCAGAGCCCCAGAAGTCACCCCATCTTGGATTCCCCTAGGTCTCTAGTTTTAAAAAATGCACAGGTTTGGTAGGTTTCCCTAGGTGCCGGCTGAGCTAGAGGCCAAAATCTACAGGTAGGCACTTTGCAAAAAACACCTCTGTTTTCTTTCAAAAAATTTGATGTGTCCACGTTGTGTTTTGGGGCATTTCCTGTCACGGGCGTTAGTCCTACACACACAAGTGAGGTATCATTTTTATCGTGAGACTTAGGGGAACGCTGGGTGGAAGGAAATTTGTGGCTCCTCTCAGATTCCAGAACTTTCTGTCACCGAAATGTGAGGAAAACATTTTTTTTTAGCCAAATTTTGAGGTTTGCAAAGGATTCTGGGTAACAGAACCTGGTCAGAGCCCCACAAGTCACCCCATCTTGGATTCCCCTAGGTCTCTAGTTTTCAAAAATGTACAGGTTTGGTAGGTTTCCCTAGGTGCCGGCTGAGCTAGAGGCCAAAATCTACAGGTAGGCACTTTGCAAAAAACACCTCTGTTTTCTTTAAAAAAATGTGATGTGTCCACGTTGTGTTTTGGGGCATTTCCTGTCACGGGCGCTAGGCCTACCCACACAAGTGAGGTATCATTTTTATCGGGAGACTTGGGGGAACGCTGGGTGGAAGGAAATTTGTGGCTCCTCTCAGATTCCAGAACTTTCTGTCATCGAAATGTGAGGAAAACATGTTTTTTTAGCCAAATTATGAGGTTTGCAGTGGATTCTGGGTAACAGAACTTGGTCAGAGCCCCACAAGTCACCCCATCATGGATTCCCCTAGGTCTCTAGTTTTCAAAAATGCACAGGTTGGTAGGTTTCGCTAGGTGCCGGCTGAGCTAGAGGCCAAAATCTACAGGTAGGCACTTTGCAAAAAACACCTCTGTTTTCTTTCAAAAAATGTGATGTGTCCACGTTGTGTTTTGGGGCATTTCCTGTCACGGGCGCTAGGCCTACCCACACAAGTGAGGTATCATTTTTATCGGGAGACTTGGGGGAACGCTGGGTGGAAGGAAATTTGTGGCTCCTCTCAGATTCCAGAACTTTCTGTCACCTAAATGTGAGGAAAACATGTTTTTTTAGCCAAATTTTGAGGTTTGCAATGGATTCTGGGTAACAGAACCTGGTCAGAGCCCCACAAGTCACCCCATCTTGGATTCCCCTAGGTCTCTAGTTTTCAAAAATGCACAGGTTTGGTAGGTTTCCCTAGGTGCCGGCTGAGCTAGAGGCCAAAATCTACAGGTAGGCACTTTGCAAAAAACACCTCTGTTTTCTTTCAAAAAATGTGATGTGTCCACGTTGTGTTTTGGGGCATTTCCTGTCACGCGCGCTAGGCCTACCCACACAAGTGAGGTATCATTTTTATCGGGAGACTTGGGGGAACGCTGGGTGGAAGGAAATTTGTGGCTCCTCTCAGATTCCAGAACATTCTGTCACCGAAATGTGAGGAAAACATGTTTTTTTAGCCAAATTTTGAGGTTTGCAATGGATTCTGGGTAACAGAACCTGGTCAGAGCCCCACAAGTCACCCCATCTTGGATTCCCCTAGGTCTCTAGTTTTCTAAAATGTACAGGTTTGGTAGGTTTCCCTAGGTGCCGGCTGAGTTAGAGGCCAAAATCTACAGGTAGGCACTTTGCAAAAAACACTTCTGTTTTCTTTCAAAAAATTTGATGTGTCCACGTTGTGTTTTGGGGCATTTCCTGTCACGGGCGCTAGGCCTACCCACACAAGTGAGGTATCATTTTTATCGGGAGACTTGGGGGAACGCTGGGTGGAAGGAAATTTGTGGCTCCTCTGAGATTCCAGAACTTTCTGTCACCGAAATGTGAGGAAAACATGTTTTTTTAGCCAAATTATGAGGTTTGCAATGGATTCTGGGTAACAGAACTTGGTCAGAGCCCCACAAGTCACCTCATCTTGGATTCCCCTAGGTCTCTAGTTTTCAAAAATGCACAGGTTTGGTAGGTTTCCCTAGGTGCCGGCTGAGCTAGAGGCCAAAATCTACAGGTAGGCACTTTGCAAAAAACACCTCTGTTTTCTTTAAAAAAATGTGATGTGTCCACGTTGTGTTTTGGGGCATTTCCTGTCACGGGCGCTAGGCCTACCCACACAAGTGAGGTATCATTTTTATCGGAGACTTGGGGGAACGTTGGGTGGATGGACATTTGTGGCTCCTCTCAGGTTCCAGAACTTTCTGTCACCGAAATGTGAGGAAAACATGTTTTTTTAGCCAAATGTTGAGGTTTGCAATGGATTCTGGGTAACAGAACCTGGTCAGAGCCCCACAAATCACCCCATCTTGGATTCCCCTAGGTCTCTAGTTTTCAAAAATGTACCGGTTTGGTAGGTTTCCCTAGGTGCCGGCTGAGCTAGAGGCCAAAATCTACAGGTAGGCACTTTGCAAAAAACACCTCTGTTTTCTTTCAAAAAATTTGATGTGTCCACGTTGTGTTTTGGGGCATTTCCTGTCACGGGCGTTAGGCCTACACACGCAAGTGAGGTATAATTTTTATCGTGAGACTTAGGGGAACGCTGGGTGGAAGGAAATTTGTGGCTCCTCTCAGATTCCAGAACTTTCTGTCACCGAAATGTGAGGAAAACATGTTTTTTTAGCCAAATGTTGAGGTTTGCAATGGATTCTGGGTAACAGAACCTGGTCAGAGCCCCACAAGTCACCCCATCTTGGATTCCCCTAGGTCTCTAGTTTTCAAAAATGCACAGGTTTGGTAGGTTTCCCTAGGTGCCGGCTGAGCTAGAGGACAAAATCTACAGGTAGGCACTTTGCAAAAAACACCTCTGTTTTCTTTAAAAAAATGTGATGTGTCCACGTTGTGTTTTGGGGCATTTCCTGTCACGGGCGCTAGGCCTACCCACACAAGTGAGGTATCATTTTTATCGGGAGACTTGGGGGAACGCTGGGTGGAAGGAAATTTGTGGCTCCTCTCAGATTCCAGAACTTTCTGTCACCGAAATGTGAGGAAAACATGTTTTTTTAGCCAAATTTTGATGTTTGCAATGGATTCTGGGTAACAGAACCTGGTCAGAGCCCCACAAGTCACCCCATCTTGGATTCCCCTAGGTCTCTAGTTTTAAAAAATGCACAGGTTTGGTAGGTTTCCCTAGGTGCCAGCTGAGGAGCTAGAGGCCAAAATCTACAGGTAGGCACTTTGCAAAAAACACCTCTGTTTTCTTTCAAAAAATGTGATGTGTCCACGTTGTGTTTTGGGGCATTTCCTGTCACGGGCGCTAGGCCTACCCACACAAGTGAGGTATCATTTTTATCGGGAGACTTGGGGGAACGTTGGGTGGATGGAAATTTGTGGCTCCTCTCAGGTTCCAGAACTGTCTGTCACCGAAATGTGAGGAAAACATGTTTTTTTAGCCAAATTTTGAGGTTTGCAATGGATTCTGGGTAACAGAAGCTGGTCAGAGCCCCACAAGTCACCCCTTCTTGGATTCACCTAGGTCTCTAGTTTTAAAAAATGTACAGGTTTGGTAGGTTTCCCTAGGTGCCGGCTGAGCTAGAGGCCAAAATCTACAGGTAGGCACTTTGCAAAAAACACCTCTGTTTTCTTTAAAAAAATGTGATGTGTCCACGTTGTGTTTTGGGGCATATCCTGTCACGGGCGTTAGGCCTACCCACACAAGTGAGGTAACATTTTTATCGGGAGACTTGGGGGAACGCTGGGTGGAAGGAAATTTGTGGCTCCTCTCAGATTCCAGAACTTTCTGCCACCGAAATGTGAGGAAAACATGTTTTTTTAGCCAAATGTTGAGGTTTGCAATGGATTCTGGGTAACATAACCTGGTCCAAGCCCCACAAGTCACCCCATCTTGGATTCCCCTAGGTCTCTAGTTTTAAAAAATGTACCGGTTTGGTAGGTTTCCCTAGGTGCCGGCTGAGCTAGAGGCCAAAATCTACAGGTAGGCACTTTGCAAAAAACACCTCTGTTTTCTTTCAAAAAATTTGATGTGTCCACGTTGTGTTTTGGGGCATTTCCTGTCACGGGCGTTAGGCCTACACACACAAGTGAGGTATCATTTTTATCGTGAGACTTAGGGGAACGCTGGGTGGAAGGAAATTTGTGGCTCCTCTCAGGTTCCAGAACTTTCTGTCACCGAAATGTGAGGAAAACATGTTTGTTTAGCCAAATGTTGAGGTTTGCAATGGATTCTGGGTAACAGAACCTGGTCAGAGCCCCACAAGTCACCCCATCTTGGATTTCCCTAGGTCTCTAGTTTTCAAAAATGTACAGGTTTGGTAGGTTTCCCTAGGTGCCGGCTGAGCTAGAGGCCAAAATCTACAGGTAGGCACTTTGCAAAAAACACCTCTGTTTTCTTTCAAAAAATTTGATGTGTCCACGTTGTGTTTTGGGGCATTTCCTGTCACGGGCGTTAGGCCTACACACACAAGTGAGGTATCATTTTTATCGGGAGAATTAGGGGAACGCTGGGTGGAAGGAAATTTGTGGCTCCTCTCAGATTACAGAACTTTCTGTCACCGAAATGTGAGGAAAACATTTTTTTTAGCCAAATTTTGAGGTTTGCAAAGGATTCTGGGTAACAGAACCTGGTCAGAGCCCCACAAGTCACCCCATCTTGGATTCCCCTAGGTCTCTAGTTTTCAAAAATGTACAGGTTTGGTAGGTTTCCCTAGGTGCCGGCTGAGCTAGAGGCCAAAATCTACAGGTAGGCACTTTGCAAAAAACACCTCTGTTTTCTTCCAAAAAATGTGATGTGTCCACGTTGTGTTTTGAGGCAGTTCCTGTCACGGGCGCTAGGCCTACCCACACAAGTGAGGTATCATTTTTATCGGGAGACTTGGGGGAACGCTGGGTGGAAGGAAATTTGTGGCTCCTCTCAGATTCCAGAACTTTCTGTCACCGAAATGTGAGGAAAACATGTTTTTTTAGCCAAATTAGGAGGTTTGCAATGGATTCTGGGTAACAGAACTTGGTCAGAGCCCCACAAGTCACCTCATCTTGGATTCCCCTAGGTCTCTAGTTTTCAAAAATGCACAGGTTTGGTAGGTTTCCCTAGGTGCCGGCTGAGCTAGAGGCCAAAATCTACAGGTAGGCACTTTGCAAAAAACACCTCTGTTTTCTTTAAAAAAATGTGATGTGTCCACGTTGTGTTTTGGGGCATTTCCTGTCACGGGCGCTAGGCCTACCCACACAAGTGAGGTATCATTTTTATCGGGAGACTTGGGGGAACGCTGTGTGGAAGGAAATTTGTGGCTCCTCTCAGATTCCAGAACTTTCTGTCACCGAAATGTGAGGAAAACATGTTTTTTTTAGCTAAATTTTGAGGTTTGCAAAGGATTCTGGGTAACAGAACTTGGTCAGAGCCCCAGAAGTCACCCCATCTTGGATTCCCCTAGGTCTCTAGTTTTCAAAAATGCACAGGTTTGGTAGGTTTCCCTAGGTGCCGGCTGAGCTAGAGGCCAAAATCTACAGGTAGGCACTTTGCAAAAAACACCTCTGTTTTCTTTCAAAAAATGTGATGTGTCCACGTTGTGTTTTGGGGCATTTCCTGTCACGGGCGCTAGGCCTACCCACACAAGTGAGGTATGATTTTTATCGGGAGGCTTGGGGGAACGCTGGGTGGAAGGAAATTTGTGGCTCCTCTCAGATTCCAGAACTTTCTGTCACCGAAATGTGAGGAAAACATGTTTTTTAGCCACATTTTGAGGTTTGCAATGGATTCTGGGTAACAGAACCTGGTCAGAGCCCCACAAGTCACCCCATCTTGGATTCCCCTAGGTCTCTAGTTTTCAAAAATGTACAGGTTTGGTAGGTTTCCCTAGGTGCCGGCTGAGCTAGAGGCCAAAATCTACAGGTAGGCACTTTGCAAAAAACACCTCTGTTTTCTTTCAAAAAATTTGATGTGTCCACGTTGTGTTTTGGGGCATTTCCTGTCACGGGCGTTAGGCCTACACACACAAGTGAGGTATCATTTTTATCGTGAGACTTAGGGGAACGCTGGGTGGAAGGAAATTTGTGGCTCCTCTCAGATTCCAGAACTTTCTGTCACCGAAATGTGAGGAAAACATTTTTTTTTAGCCAAATTTTGAGGTTTGCAAAGGATTCTGGGTAACAGAACCTGGTCAGAGCCCCACAAGTCACCCCATCTTGGATTCCCCTAGGTCTCTAGTTTTCAAAAATGTACAGGTTTGGTAGGTTTCCCTAGGTGCCGGCTGAGCTAGAGGCCAAAATCTACAGGTAGGCACTTTGCAAAAAACACCTCTGTTTTCTTTAAAAAAATGTGATGTGTCCACGTTGTGTTTTGGGGCATTTCCTGTCACGGGCGCTAGGCCTACCCACACAAGTGAGGTATCATTTTTATCGGGAGACTTGGGGGAACGCTGGGTGGAAGGAAATTTGTGGCTCCTCTCAGATTCCAGAACTTTCTGTCACCGAAATGTGAGGAAAACATGTTTTTTTAGCCAAATTTTGAGGTTTGCAATGGATTCTGGGTAACAGAACCTGGTCAGAGCCCAACAAGTCACCCCATCTTGGATTCCCCTAGGTCTCTAGTTTTCAAAAATGCACAGGTTTGGTAGGTTTCCCTAGGTGCCGGCTGAGCTAGAGGCCAAAATCTACAGGTAGGCACTTTGCAAAAAACACCTCTGTTTTCTTTCAAAAAATGTGATGTGTCCACGTTGTGTTTTGGGGCATTTCCTGTCACGGGCGCTAGGCCTACCCACACAAGTGAGGTATCATTTTTATCGTGAGACTTAGGGGAACGCTGGGTGGAAGGAAATTTGTGGCTCCTCTCAGATTCCAGAACTTTCTGTCACCGAAATGTGAGGAAAACATGTTTTTTTAGCCAAATGTTGAGGTTTGCAATGGATTCTGGGTAACAGAACCTGGTCAGAGCCCCACAAGTCACCCCATCTTGGATTCCCCTAGGTCTCTAGTTTTCAAAAATGCACAGGTTTGGTAGGTTTCCCTAGGTGCCGGCTGAGCTAGAGGACAAAATCTACAGGTAGGCACTTTGCAAAAAACACCTCTGTTTTCTTTCAAAAAATTTGATGTGTCCACGTTGTGTTTTGGGGCATTTCCTGTCACGGGCGTTAGGCCTACACACACAAGTGAGGTATCATTTTTATCGGGAGAATTAGGGGAACGCTGGGTGGAAGGAAATTTGTGGCTCCTCTCAGATTACAGAACTTTCTGTCACCGAAATGTGAGGAAAACATTTTTTTTAGCCAAATTTTGAGGTTTGCAAAGGATTCTGGGTAACAGAACCTGGTCAGAGCCCCACAAGTCACCCCATCTTGGATTCCCCTAGGTCTCTAGTTTTCAAAAATGTACAGGTTTGGTAGGTTTCCCTAGGTGCCGGCTGAGCTAGAGGCCAAAATCTACAGGTAGGCACTTTGCAAAAAACACCTCTGTTTTCTTCCAAAAAATGTGATGTGTCCACGTTGTGTTTTGAGGCAGTTCCTGTCACGGGCGCTAGGCCTACCCACACAAGTGAGGTATCATTTTTATCGGGAGACTTGGGGGAACGCTGGGTGGAAGGAAATTTGTGGCTCCTCTCAGATTCCAGAACTTTCTGTCACCGAAATGTGAGGAAAACATGTTTTTTTAGCCAAATTAGGAGGTTTGCAATGGATTCTGGGTAACAGAACTTGGTCAGAGCCCCACAAGTCACCTCATCTTGGATTCCCCTAGGTCTCTAGTTTTCAAAAATGCACAGGTTTGGTAGGTTTCCCTAGGTGCCGGCTGAGCTAGAGGCCAAAATCTACAGGTAGGCACTTTGCAAAAAACACCTCTGTTTTCTTTAAAAAAATGTGATGTGTCCACGTTGTGTTTTGGGGCATTTCCTGTCACGGGCGCTAGGCCTACCCACACAAGTGAGGTATCATTTTTATCGGGAGACTTGGGGGAACGCTGGGTGGAAGGAAATTTGTGGCTCCTCTCAGATTCCAGAACTTTCTGTCACCGAAATGTGAGGAAAACATGTTTTTTTAGCTAAATTTTGAGGTTTGCAAAGGATTCTGGGTAACAGAACTTGGTCAGAGCCCCAGAAGTCACCCCCATCTTGGATTCCCCTAGGTCTCTAGTTTTCAAAAATGCACAGGTTTGGTAGGTTTCCCTAGGTGCCGGCTGAGCTAGAGGCCAAAATCTACAGGTAGGCACTTTGCAAAAAACACCTCTGTTTTCTTTCAAAAAATGTGATGTGTCCACGTTGTGTTTTGGGGCATTTCCTGTCACGGGCGCTAGGCCTACCCACACAAGTGAGGTATGATTTTTATCGGGAGGCTTGGGGGAACGCTGGGTGGAAGGAAATTTGTGGCTCCTCTCAGATTCCAGAACTTTCTGTCACCGAAATGTGAGGAAAACATGTTTTTTAGCCACATTTTGAGGTTTGCAATGGATTCTGGGTAACAGAACCTGGTCAGAGCCCCACAAGTCACCCCATCTTGGATTCCCCTAGGTCTCTAGTTTTCAAAAATGTACAGGTTTGGTAGGTTTCCCTAGGTGCCGGCTGAGCTAGAGGCCAAAATCTACAGGTAGGCACTTTGCAAAAAACACCTCTGTTTTCTTTCAAAAAATTTGATGTGTCCACGTTGTGTTTTGGGGCATTTCCTGTCACGGGCGTTAGGCCTACACACACAAGTGAGGTATCATTTTTATCGTGAGACTTAGGGGAACGCTGGGTGGAAGGAAATTTGTGGCTCCTCTCAGATTCCAGAACTTTCTGTCACCGAAATGTGAGGAAAACATTTTTTTTTAGCCAAATTTTGAGGTTTGCAAAGGATTCTGGGTAACAGAACCTGGTCAGAGCCCCACAAGTCACCCCATCTTGGATTCCCCTAGGTCTCTAGTTTTCAAAAATGTACAGGTTTGGTAGGTTTCCCTAGGTGCCGGCTGAGCTAGAGGCCAAAATCTACAGGTAGGCACTTTGCAAAAAACACCTCTGTTTTCTTTAAAAAAATGTGATGTGTCCACGTTGTGTTTTGGGGCATTTCCTGTCACGGGCGCTAGGCCTACCCACACAAGTGAGGTATCATTTTTATCGGGAGACTTGGGGGAACGCTGGGTGGAAGGAAATTTGTGGCTCCTCTCAGATTCCAGAACTTTCTGTCACCGAAATGTGAGGAAAACATGTTTTTTTAGCCAAATTTTGAGGTTTGCAATGGATTCTGGGTAACAGAACCTGGTCAGAGCCCCACAAGTCACCCCATCTTGGATTCCCCTAGGTCTCTAGTTTTCAAAAATGCACAGGTTTGGTAGGTTTCCCTAGGTGCCGGCTGAGCTAGAGGCCAAAATCTACAGGTAGGCACTTTGCAAAAAACACCTCTGTTTTCTTTCAAAAAATGTGATGTGTCCACGTTGTGTTTTGGGGCATTTCCTGTCACGGGCGCTAGGCCTACCCACACAAGTGAGGTATCATTTTATCGTGAGACTTAGGGGAACGCTGGGTGGAAGGAAATTTGTGGCTCCTCTCAGATTCCAGAACTTTCTGTCACCGAAATGTGAGGAAAACATGTTTTTTTAGCCAAATGTTGAGGTTTGCAATGGATTCTGGGTAACAGAACCTGGTCAGAGCCCCACAAGTCACCCCATCTTGGATTCCCCTAGGTCTCTAGTTTTCAAAAATGCACAGGTTTGGTAGGTTTCCCTAGGTGCCGGCTGAGCTAGAGGACAAAATCTACAGGTAGGCACTTTGCAAAAAACACCTCTGTTTTCTTTAAAAAAATGTGATGTGTCCACGTTGTGTTTTGGGGCATTTCCTGTCACGGGCGCTAGGCCTACCCACACAAGTGAGGTATCATTTTTATCGGGAGACTTGGGGGAACGCTGGGTGGAAGGAAATTTGTGGCTCCTCTCAGATTCCAGAACTTTCTGTCACCGAAATGTGAGGAAAACATGTTTTTTTAGCCAAATTTTGATGTTTGCAATGGATTCTGGGTAACAGAACCTGGTCAGAGCCCCACAAGTCACCCCATCTTGGATTCCCCTAGGTCTCTAGTTTTAAAAAATGCACAGGTTTGGTAGGTTTCCCTAGGTGCCGGCTGAGGAGCTAGAGGCCAAAATCTACAGGTAGGCACTTTGCAAAAAACACCTCTGTTTTCTTTCAAAAAATTTGATGTGTCCACGTTGTGTTTTGGGGCATTTCATGTCACGGGCGCTAGGCCTACCCACACAAGTGAGGTATCATTTTTATCGGGAGACTTGGGGGAACGTTGGGTGGATGGAAATTTGTGGCTCCTCTCAGGTTCCAGAACTTTCTGTCACCGAAATGTGAGGAAAACATGTTTTTTTAGCCAAATTTTGAGGTTTGCAATGGATTCTGGGTAACAGAAGCTGGTCAGAGCCCCACAAGTCACCCCTTCTTGGATTCACCTAGGTCTCCAGTTTTAAAAAATGTACAGGTTTGGTAGGTTTCCCTAGGTGCCGGCTGAGCTAGAGGCCAAAATCTACAGGTAGGCACTTTGCAAAAAACACCTCTGTTTTCTTTAAAAAAATGTGATGTGTCCACGTTGTGTTTTTGGGGCATATCCTGTCACGGGCGTTAGGCCTACCCACACAAGTGAGGTAACATTTTTATCGGGAGACTTGGGGGAACGCTGGGTGGAAGGAAATTTGTGGCTCCTCTCAGATTCCAGAACTTTCTGCCACCGAAATGTGAGGAAAACATGTTTTTTTAGCCAAATGTTGAGGTTTGCAATGGATTCTGGGTAACATAACCTGGTCAGAGCCCCACAAGTCACCCCATCTTGGATTCCCCTAGGTCTCTAGTTTTAAAAAATGTACCGGTTTGGTAGGTTTCCCTAGGTGCCGGCTGAGCTAGAGGCCAAAATCTACAGGTAGGCACTTTGCAAAAAACACCTCTGTTTTCTTTCAAAAAATTTGATGTGTCCACGTTGTGTTTTGGGGCATTTCCTGTCACGGGCGTTAGGCCTACACACACAAGTGAGGTATCATTTTTATCGTGAGACTTAGGGGAACGCTGGGTGGAAGGAAATTTGTGGCTCCTCTCAGGTTCCAGAACTTTCTGTCACCGAAATGTGAGGAAAACATGTTTGTTTAGCCAAATGTTGAGGTTTGCAATGGATTCTGGGTAACAGAACCTGGTCAGAGCCCCACAAATCACCCCATCTTGGATTTCCCTAGGTCTCTAGTTTTCAAAAATGTACAGGTTTGGTAGGTTTCCCTAGGTGCCGGCTGAGCTAGAGGCCAAAATCTACAGGTAGGCACTTTGCAAAAAACACCTCTGTTTTCTTTCAAAAAATTTGATGTGTCCACGTTGTGTTTTGGGGCATTTCCTGTCACGGGCGTTAGGCCTACACACACAAGTGAGGTATCATTTTTATCGTGAGACTTAGGGGAACGCTGGGTGGAAGGAAATTTGTGGCTCTTCTCAGATTCCAGAACTTTCTGTCACCGAAATGTGAGGAAAACATTTTTTTTTAGCCAAATTTTGAGGTTTGCAAAGGATTCTGGGTAACAGAACCTGGTCAGAGCCCCACAAGACACCCCATGTTGGATTCCCCTAGGTCTCTAGTTTTCAAAAATGTACAGGTTTGGTAGGTTTCCCTAGGTGCCGGCTGAGCTAGAGTCCAAAATCTACAGGTAGGCACTTTGCAAAAAACACCTCTGTTTTCTTTCAAAAAATGTGATGTGTCCACGTTGTGTTTTGGGGCATATCCTGTCACGGGCGCTAGGCCTACCCACACAAGTGAGGTATCATTTTTATCGGGAGAATTAGGGGAACGCTGGGTGGAAGGAAATTTGTGGCTCCTCTCAGATTACAGAACTTTCTGTCACCGAAATGTGAGGAAAACATTTTTTTTAGCCAAATTTTGAGGTTTGCAAAGGATTCTGGGTAACAGAACCTGGTCAGAGCCCCACAAGTCACCCCATCTTGGATTCCCCTAGGTCTCTAGTTTTCAAAAATGTACAGGTTTGGTAGGTTTCCCTAGGTGCCGGCTGAGCTAGAGGCCAAAATCTACAGGTAGGCACTTTGCAAAAAACACCTCTGTTTTCTTCCAAAAAATGTGATGTGTCCACGTTGTGTTTTGAGGCAGTTCCTGTCACGGGCGCTAGGCCTACCCACACAAGTGAGGTATCATTTTTATCGGGAGACTTGGGGGAACGCTGGGTGGAAGGAAATTTGTGGCTCCTCTCAGATTCCAGAACTTTCTGTCACCGAAATGTGAGGAAAACATGTTTTTTTAGCCAAATTATGAGGTTTGCAATGGATTCTGGGTAACAGAACTTGGTCAGAGCCCCACAAGTCACCTCATCTTGGATTCCCCTAGGTCTCTAGTTTTCAAAAATGCACAGGTTTGGTAGGTTTCCCTAGGTGCCGGCTGAGCTAGAGGCCAAAATCTACAGGTAGGCACTTTGCAAAAAACACCTCTGTTTTCTTTCAAAAAATGTGATGTGTCCACGTTGTGTTTTGGGGCATTTCCTGTCACGGGCGCTAGGCCTACCCACACAAGTGAGGTATCATTTTTATCGGGAGACTTGGGGGAACGCTGGGTGGAAGGAAATTTGTGGCTCCTCTCAGATTCCAGAACTTTCTGTCACCGAAATGTGAGGAAAACATGTTTTTTTAGCCAAATTTTGAGGTTTGCAAAGGATTCTGGGTAACAGAACTTGGTCAGAGCCCCAGAAGTCACCCCATCTTGGATTCCCCTAGGTCTCTAGTTTTCAAAAATGCACAGGTTTGGTAGGTTTCCCTAGGTGCCGGCTGAGCTAGAGGCCAAAATCTACAGGTAGGCACTTTGCAAAAAACACCTCTGTTTTCTTTCAAAAAATGTGATGTGTCCACGTTGTGTTTTGGGGCATTTCCTGTCACGGGCGCTAGGCCTACCCACACAAGTGAGGTATGATTTTTATCGGGAGGCTTGGGGGAACGCTGGGTGGAAGGAAATTTGTGGCTCCTCTCAGATTCCAGAACTTTCTGTCACCGAAATGTGAGGAAAACATGTTTTTTAGCCACATTTTGAGGTTTGCAATGGATTCTGGGTAACAGAACCTGGTCAGAGCCCCACAAGTCACCCCATCTTGGATTCCCCTAGGTCTCTAGTTTTCAAAAATGTACAGGTTTGGTAGGTTTCCCTAGGTGCCGGCTGAGCTAGAGGCCAAAATCTACAGGTAGGCACTTTGCAAAAAAACACCTCTGTTTTCTTTCAAAAAATTTGATGTGTCCACGTTGTGTTTTGGGGCATTTCCTGTCACGGGCGTTAGGCCTACACACACAAGTGAGGTATCATTTTTATCGTGAAACTTAGGGGAACGCTGGGTGGAAGGAAATTTGTGGCTCCTCTCAGATTCCAGAACTTTCTGTCACCGAAATGTGAGGAAAACATTTTTTTTTAGCCAAATTTTGAGGTTTGCAAAGGATTCTGGGTAACAGAACCTGGTCAGAGCCCCACAAGTCACCCCATCTTGGATTCCCCTAGGTCTCTAGTTTTCAAAAATGTACAGGTTTGGTAGGTTTCCCTAGGTGCCGGCTGAGCTAGAGGCCAAAATCTACAGGTAGGCACTTTGCAAAAAACACCTCTGTTTTCTTTAAAAAAATGTGATGTGTCCACGTTGTGTTTTGGGGCATTTCCTGTCACGGGCGCTAGGCCTACCCACACAAGTGAGGTATCATTTTTATCGGGAGACTTGGGGGAACGCTGGGTGGAAGGAAATTTGTGGCTCCTCTCAGATTCCAGAACTTTCTGTCACCGAAATGTGAGGAAAACATGTTTTTTTAGCCAAATTTTGAGGTTTGCAATGGATTCTGGGTAACAGAACCTGGTCAGAGCCCCACAAGTCACCCCATCTTGGATTCCCCTATGTCTCTAGTTTTCAAAAATGCACAGGTTTGGTAGGTTTCCCTAGGTGCCGGCTGAGCTAGAGGCCAAAATCTACAGGTAGGCACTTTGCAAAAAACACCTCTGTTTTCTTTCAAAAAATGTGATGTGTCCACGTTGAGTTTTGGGGCATTTCCTGTCACGGGCGCTAGGCCTACCCACACAAGTGAGGTATCATTTTTATCGGGAGACTTGGGGGAACGCTGGGTGGAAGGAAATTTGTGGCTCCTCTCAGATTCCAGAACATTCTGTCACCGAAATGTGAGGAAAACATGTTTTTTTAGCCAAATTTTGAGGTTTGCAATGGATTCTGGGTAACAGAACCTGGTCAGAGCCCCACAAGTCACCCCATCTTGGATTCCCCTAGGTCTCTAGTTTTCAAAAATGTACAGGTTTGGTAGGTTTCACTAGGTGCCGGCTGAGTTAGAGGCCAAAATCTACAGGTAGGCACTTTGCAAAAAACACTTCTGTTTTCTTTCAAAAAATTTGATGTGTCCACGTTGTGTTTTGGGGCATATCCTGTCACGGGCGCTAGGCCTACCCACACAAGTGAGGTATCATTTTTATCGGGAGACTTGGGGGAACGCTGGGTGGAAGGAAATTTGTGGCTCCTCTGAGATTCCAGAACTTTCTGTTACCGAAATGTGAGGAAAACATGTTTTTTTAGCCAAATTATGAGGTTTGCAATGGATTCTGGGTAACAGAACTTGGTCAGAGCCCCACAAGTCACCCCATCTTGGATTCCCCTAGGTCTCTAGTTTTCAAAAATGCACAGGTTTGGTAGGTTTCCCTAGGCGCCGGCTGAGCTAGAGGCCAAAATCTACAGGTAGGCACTTTGCAAAAAACACCTCTGTTTTCTTTCAAAAAATGTGATGTGTCCACGTTGTGTTTTGGGGCATTTCCTGTCACGGGCGTTAGGCCTACCCACACAAGTGAGGTATCATTTTTATCGGGAGACTTGGGGGAACGCTGGGTGGAAGGAAATTTGTGGCTCCTCTCAGATTCCAGAACTTTCTGTCACCGAAATGTGAGGAAAACATGTTTTTTTTTAGCCAAATTATGAGGTTTGCAATGGATTCTGGGTAACAGAACTTAGTCAGAGCCCCACAAGTCA
Organism: Pleurodeles waltl; assembly: GCF_031143425.1. NCBI lineage: Eukaryota > Metazoa > Chordata > Amphibia > Caudata > Salamandridae > Pleurodeles > Pleurodeles waltl. Next base: position 163,583 of record NW_027149874.1, on the reverse strand, counting down.
CCCCATCTTGGATTCCCCTAGGTCTCTAGTTTTCAAAAATGCACAGGTTTGGTAGGTTTCCCTAGGTGCCGGCTGAGCTAGAGGCCAAAATCTACAGGTAGGCACTTTGCAAAAAACACCTCTGTTTTCTTTCAAAAAATGTGATGTGTCCACGTTGTGTTTTGGGGCATTTCCTGTCACGGGCGCTAGGCCTACCCACACAAGTGAGGTATCATTTTTATCGGGAGACTTGGGGGAACGCTGGGTGGAAGGAAATTTGTGGCTCTTCTCAGATTCCAGAACTTTCTGTCACCGAAATGTGAGGAAAACATGTTTTTTTAGCCAAATGTTGAGGCTTGCAATGGATTCTGGGTAACAGAACCTGGTCAGAGCCCCACAAGTCACCCCATCTTGGATTCCCCTAGGTCTCTAGTTTTCAAAAATGTACAGGTTTGGTAGGTTTCCCTAGGTGCCGGCTGAGCTAGAGGCCAAAATCTACAGGTAGGCACTTTGCAAAAAACACCTCTGTTTTCTTTCAAAAAATGTGATGTGTCCACGTTGTGTTTTGGGGCATTTCCTGTCACGGGCGCTAGGCCTACCCACACAAGTGAGGTATCATTTTTATCGGGAGACTTGGGGGAACGCTAGGTGGAAGGAAATTTGTGGCTCCTCTGAGATTCCAGAACTTTCTGTCACCGAAATGTGAGGAAAACATGTTTTTTTAGCCAAATTATGAGGTTTGCAATGGATTCTGGGTAACAGAACTTGATCAGAGCCCCACAAGTCACCTCATCTTGGATTCCCCTAGGTCTCTAGTTTTCAAAAATGCACAGGTTTGGTAGGTTTCCCTAGGTGCCGGCTGAGCTAGAGGCCAAAATCTACAGGTAGGCACTTTGCAAAAAACACCTGTTTTCGTTCAAAAAATGTGATGTGTCCACGTTGTGTTTTGGGGCATTTCCTGTCACGGGCGCTAGGCCTACCCACACAAGTGAGGTATCATTTTTATCGGGAGACTTGGGGGAACGCTGGGTGGAAGGAAATTTGTGGCTCCTCTCAGATTCCAGAACTTTCTGTCACCGAAATGTGAGGAAAACATGTTTTTTTAGCCAAATTTTGAGGTTTGCAAAGGATTCTGGGTAACAGAACTTGGTCAGAGCCCCACAAGTCACCCCATCTTGGATTCCCCTAGGTCCCTAGTTTTCAAAAATGTACAGGTTTGGTAGGTTTCCCTAGGTGCCGGCTGAGCTAGAGGCCAAAATCTACAGGTAGGCACTTTGCAAAAAACACCTCTGTTTTCTTTCAAAAAATGTGATGTGTCCACGTTGTGTTTTGGGGCATTTCCTGCCACGGGTGTTAGGCCTACCCACACAAGTGAGGTATCATTTTTATCGGGAGACTTGGGGGAACGCTGGGTGGAAGGAAATTTGTGGCTCCTCTCAGATTCCAGAACTTTCTGTCACCGAAATGTGAGGAAAACATGTTTTTTTAGCCAAATGTTGAGGTTTGCAATGGATTCTGGGTAACAGAAACTGGTCAGAGCCCCACAAGTCACCCCATCTTGGATTCCCCTAGGTCTCTAGTTACAGGTTTGGTAGGTTTCCCTAGGTGCCGGCTGAGCTAGAGGCCAAAATCTACAGGTAGGCACTTTGCAAAAAACACCTCTGTTTTCTTTCAAAAAATTTGATGTGTCCACGTTGTGTTTTGGGGCATTTCCTGTCACGGGCGTTAGGCCTACCCACACAAGTGAGGTATCATTTTTATCGTGAGACTTAGGGGAACGCTGGGTGGCAGGAAATTTGTGGCTCCTCTCAGATTCCAGAACTTTCTGTCACCGAAATGTGAGGAAAACATTTTTTTTAGGCAAATTTTGAGGTTCGCAAAGGATTCTGGGTAACAGAACCTGGTCAGAGCCCCACAAGTCACCCCATCTTGGATTCCCCTAGGTCTCTAGTTTTCAAAAATGTACAGGTTTGGTAGGTTTCCCTAGGTGCCGGCTGAGCTAGAGGCCAAAATCTACAGGTAGGCACTTTGCAAAAAACACTTCTGTTTTCTTTCAAAAAATTTGATGTGTCCACCTTGTGTTTTGGGGCATTTCCTGTCACGGGCGCTAGGCCTACCCACACAAGTGAGGTATCATTTTTATCGGGAGACTTGGGGGAACGCTGGGTGGAAGGAAATTTGTGGCTCTTCTCAGATTCCAGAACTTTCTGTCACCGAAATGTGAGGAAAACATGTTTTTTTAGCCAAATGTTGAGGTTTGCAATGGATTCTGGGTAACAGAACCTGGTCAGAGCCCCACAAGTCACCCCATCTTGGATTCCCCTAGGTCTCTAGTTTTAAAAAATGTACAGGTTTGGTAGGTTTCCCTAGGTGCCGGCTGAGCTAGAGGCCAAAATCTACAGGTAGGCACTTTGCAAAAAACACCTCTGTTTTCTTTCAAAAAATGTGATGTGTCCACGTTGTGTTTTGGGGCATTTCCTGTCACGGGCGCTAGGCCTACCCACACAAGTGAGGTATCATTTTTATCAGGAGACTTGGGGGAACGCTAGGTGGAAGGAAATTTGTGGCTCCTCTGAGATTCCAGAACTTTCTGTCACCGAAATGTGAGGAAAACATGTTTTTTTAGCCAAATTATGAGGTTTGCAATGGATTCTGGGTAACAGAACTTGATCAGAGCCCCACAAGTCACCTCATCTTGGATTCCCCTAGGTCTCTAGTTTTCAAAAATGCACAGGTTTGGTAGGTTTCCCTAGGTGCCGGCTGAGCTAGAGGCCAAAATCTACAGGTAGGCACTTTGCAAAAAACACCTGTTTTCGTTCAAAAAATGTGATGTGTCCACGTTGTGTTTTGGGGCATTTCCTGTCACGGGCGCTAGGCCTACCCACACAAGTGAGGTATCATTTTTATCGGGAGACTTGGGGGAACGCTGGGTGGAAGGAAATTTGTGGCTCCTCTCAGATTCCAGAACTTTCTGTCACCGAAATGTGAGGAAAACATGTTTTTTTAGCCAAATTTTGAGGTTTGCAAAGGATTCTGGGTAACAGAACTTGGTCAGAGCCCCACAAGTCACCCCATCTTGGATTCCCCTAGGTCCCTAGTTTTCAAAAATGTACAGGTTTGGTAGGTTTCCCTAGGTGCCGGCTGAGCTAGAGGCCAAAATCTACAGGTAGGCATTTTGCAAAAAACACCTCTGTTTTCTTTCAAAAAATGTGATGTGTCCACGTTGTGTTTTGGGGCATTTCCTGCCACGGGCGTTAGGCCTACCCACACAAGTGAGGTATCATTTTTATCGGGAGACTTGGGGGAACGCTGGGTGGAAGGAAATTTGTGGCTCCTCTCAGATTCCAGAACTTTCTGTCACCGAAATGTGAGGAAAACATGTTTTTTTAGCCAAATGTTGAGGTTTGCAATGGATTCTGGGTAACAGAACCTGGTCAGAGCCCCACAAGTCACCCCATCTTGGATTCCCCTAGGTCTCTAGTTACAGGTTTGGTAGGTTTCCCTAGGTGCCGGCTGAGCTAGAGGCCAAAATCTACAGGTAGGCACTTTACAAAAAACACCTCTGTTTTCTTTCAAAAAATTTGATGTGTCCACGTTGTGTTTTGGGGCATTTCCTGTCACGGGCGTTAGGCCTACCCACACAAGTGAGGTATCATTTTTATCGTGAGACTTAGTGGAACGCTGGGTGGCAGGAAATTTGTGGCTCCTCTCAGATTCCAATACTTTCTGTCACCGAAATGTGAGGAAAACATTTTTTTTAGGCAAATTTTGAGGTTCGCAAAGGATTCTGGGTAACAGAACCTGGTCAGAGCCCCACAAGTCACCCCATCTTGGATTCCCCTAGGTCTCTAGTTTTCAAAAATGTACAGGTTTGGTAGGTTTCCCTAGGTGCCGGCTGAGCTAGAGGCCAAAATCTACAGGTAGGCACTTTGCAAAAAACACCTCTGTTTTCTTTCAAAAAATGTGATGTGTCCACGTTGTGTTTTGGGGCATTTCCTGTCACGGGCGCTAGGCCTACCCACACAAGTGAGGTATCATTTTTATCGGGAGACTTGGGGGAACGCTGGGTGGAAGGAAATTTGTGGCTCCTCTCAGATTCCAGAACTTTCTGTCACCGAAATGTGAGGAAAACATGTTTTTTTAGCCAAATTTTGAGGTTTGCAATGGATTCTGTGTAACAGAACCTGGTCAGAGCCCCACAAGTCACCCCATCTTGGATTCCCCTAGGTCTCTAGTTTTCAAAAATGCACAGGTTTGGTCGGTTTCCCTAGGTGCCGGCTGAGTTAGAGGCCAAAATCTACAGGTAGGCACTTTGCAAAAAACACCTCTGTTTTCTTTCAAAAAATTTGATGTGTCCACGTTGTGTTTTGGGGCATTTCCTGTCACGGGCGCTAGGCCTACCCACACAAGTGAGGTATCATTTTTATCGGGAGACTTGGGGGAACGTTGGGTGGAAGGAAATTTGGGGCTCCTCTCAGATTCCAGAACTTTCTGTCTTCGAAATGTGAGGAAAACATGTTTTTTTAGCCAAATTATGAGGTTTGCAATGGACTCTGGGTAACAGAACTTGGTCAGAGCCCCACAAGTCACCCCATCTTGGATTCCCCTAGGACTCTAGTTTTCAAAAATGCAGAGGTTTGGTAGGTTTCCCTAGGTGCCGGCTGAGCTAGAGGCCAAAATCTACAGGTAGGCACTTTGCAAAAAACACCTCTGTTTTCTTTCAAAAAATGTGATGTGTCCACGTTGTGTTTTGGGGCATTTCCTGTCACGGGCGTTAGGCCTACCCACACAAGTGAGGTATCATTTTTATCGGGTGACCTGGGGGAACGCTGGGTGGAAGGAAATTTGTGGCTCCTCTCAGATTCCAGAACTTTCTGTCACCGAAATGTGAGGAAAACATGTTTTTTTAGCCAAATGTTGAGGTTTGCAATGGATTCTGGGTAACAGAACCTGGTCAGAGCCCCACAAGTCACCCCATCTTGGATTCCCCTAGGTCTCTAGTGTTCAAAAATGTACAGGTTTGGTAGGTTTCCCTAGGTGCCGGCTGAGCTAGAGGCCAAAATCTACAGGCACTTTGCAAAAAACACCTCTGTTTTCTTTCAAAAAATTTGATGTGTCCACGTTGTGTTTTGGGGCATTTCCTGTCACGGACGTTAGGCCTACCCACACAAGTGAGGTATCATTTTTATCGGGAGACCTGGGGGAACGCTGGGTGGAAGGAAATTTGTGGCTCCTCTCAGATTCCAGAACTTTCTGTCACCGAAATGTGAGGAAAACATGTTTTTTTAGCCAAATGTTGAGGTTTGCAATGGATTCTGGGTAACAGAACCTGGTCAGAGCCCCACAAGTCACCCCATCTTGGATTCCCCTAGGTCTCTAGTTTTCAAAAATGTACAGGTTTGGTAGGTTTCCCTAGGTGCCGGCTGAGCTAGAGGCCAAAATCTACAGGCACTTTGCAAAAAACACCTCTGTTTTCTTTCAAAAAATGTGATGTGTCCACGTTGTGTTTTGGGGCATTTCCTGTCACGGGCGTTAGGCCTACCCACACAAGTGAGGTATCATTTTTATCGGGAGACTTGGGGGAACGCTGGGGGGAAGGAAATTTGTGGCTCCTCTGAGATTCCAGAACTTTCTGTCACCGAAATGTGAGGAAAACATGTTTTTTTAGCCAAATTATGAGTTTTGCAATGGATTCTGGGTAACAGAACTTGGTCAGAGCCCCACAAGTCACCTCATCTTGGATTCCCCTAGGTCTCTAGTTTTAAAAAATGCACAGGTTTGGTAGGTTTCCCTAGGTGCCGGCTGAGCTAGAGGCCAAAATCTACAGGTAGGCACTTTGCAAAAAACACCTCTGTTTTCTTTCAAAAAATGTGATGTGTCCAGGTTGTGTTTTGGGGCATTTCCTGTCACGGGCGCTAGGCCTACCCACACAAGTGAGGTATCATTTTTATCGGGAGACTTGGGGGAACGCTGGGTGGAAGGAAATTTGCGGCTCCTCTCAGATTCCAGAACTTTCTGTCACCGAAATGTGAGGAAAACATGTTTTTTTAGCCAAATGTTGAGGTTTGCAAAGGATTCTGGGTAACAGAACCTGGTCAGAGCCCCACAAGTCACCCCATCTTGGATTCCCCTAGGTCTCTAGTTACAGGTTTGGTAGGTTTCCCTAGGTGCCGGCTGAGCTAGAGGCCAAAATCTGCAGGTAGGGACTTTGCAAAAAACACCTCTGTTTTCTTTCAAAAAATTTGATGTGTCCACGTTGTGTTTTGGGGCATTTCCTGTCACGGGCGTTAGGCCTACCCACACAAGTGAGGTATCATTTTTATCGTGAGACTTAGGGGAACGCTGGGTGGCAGGAAATTTGTGGCTCCTCTCAGATTCCAGAACTTTCTGTCACCGAAATGTGAGGAAAACATTTTTTTTAGGCAAATTTTGAGGTTTGCAAAGGATTCTGGGTAACAGAACCTGGTCAGAGCCCCACAAGTCACCCCATCTTGGATTCCCCTAGGTCTCTAGTTTTCAAAAATGTACAGGTTTGGTAGGTTTCCCTAGGTGCCGGCTGAGCTAGAAGCCAAAATCTACAGGTAGGCACTTTGCAAAAAACACCTCTGTTTTCTTTCAAAAAATGTGATGTGTCCACGTTGTGTTTTGGGGCATTTCCTGTCACGGGCGCTAGGCCTACCCACACAAGTGAGGTATCATTTTTATCGGGAGACTTGGGGGAACGCTGGGTGGAAGGAAATTTGTGGCTCCTCTCAGATTCCAGAACTTTCTGTCACCGAAATGTGAGGAAAACATGTTTTTTTAGCCAAATTATGAGGTTTGCAGTGGATTCTGGGTAACAGAACTTGGTCAGAGCCCCACAAGTCACCCCATCTTGGATTCCCCTAGGTCTCTAGTTTTCAAAAATGCACAGGTTTGGTAGGTTTCCCGAGGTGCCGGCTGAGCTAGAGGCCAAAATCTACAGGTAGGCACTTTGCAAAAAACACCTCTGTATTCTTTAAAAAAATGTGATGTGTCCACGTTGTGTTTTGGGGCATTTCCTGTCACGGGCGCTAGGCCTACCCACACAAGTGAGGTATCATTTTTATCGGGAGACTTGGGGGAACGCTGGGTGGAAGGAAATTTGTGGCTCCTCTCAGATTCCAGAACTTTCTGTCACCGAAATGTGAGGAAAACATGTTTTTTTAGCCAAATTTTGAGGTTTGCAATGGATTCTGTGTAACAGAACCTGGTCAGAGCCCCACAAGTCACCCCATCTTGGATTCCCCTAGGTCTCTAGTTTTCAAAAATGCACAGGTTTGGTAGGTTTCCCTAGGTGCCGGCTGAGTTAGAGGCCAAAATCTACAGGTAGGCACTTTGCAAAAAACACCTCTGTTTTCTTTCAAAAAATGTGATGTGTCCACGTTGTGTTTTGGGGCATTTCCTGTCACGGGCGTTAGGCCTACCCACACAAGTGAGGTATCATTTTTATCGGGAGACTTGGGGGAACGCTGGGGGGAAGGAAATTTGTGGCTCCTCTGAGATTCCAGAACTTTCTGTCACCGAAATGTGAGGAAAACATGTTTTTTTAGCCAAATTATGAGTTTTGCAATGGATTCTGGGTAACAGAACTTGGTCAGAGCCCCACAAGTCACCTCATCTTGGATTCCCCTAGGTCTCTAGTTTTAAAAAATGCACAGGTTTGGTAGGTTTCCCTAGGTGCCGGCTGAGCTAGAGGCCAAAATCTACAGGTAGGCACTTTGCAAAAAACACCTCTGTTTTCTTTCAAAAAATGTGATGTGTCCACGTTGTGTTTTGGGGCATTTCCTGTCACGGGCGCTAGGCCTACCCACACAAGTGAGGTATCATTTTTATCGGGAGACTTGGGGGAACGCTGGGTGGAAGGAAATTTGTGGCTCCTCTCAGATTCCAGAACTTTCTGTCACCGAAATGTGAGGAAAACATGTTTTTTTAGCCAAATGTTGAGGTTTGCAAAGGATTCTGGGTAACAGAACCTGGTCAGAGCCCCACAAGTCACCCCATCTTGGATTCCCCTAGGTCTCTAGTTACAGGTTTGGTAGGTTTCCCTAGGTGCCGGCTGAGCTAGAGGCCAAAATCTGCAGGTAGGCACTTTGCAAAAAACACCTCTGTTTTCTTTCAAAAAATTTGATGTGTCCACGTTGTGTTTTGGGGCATTTCCTGTCACGGGCGTTAGGCCTACCCACACAAGTGAGGTATCATTTTTATCGTGAGACTTAGGGGAACGCTGGGTGGCAGGAAATTTGTGGCTCCTCTCAGATTCCAGAACTTTCTGTCACCGAAATGTGAGGAAAACATTTTTTTTAGGCAAATTTTGAGGTTTGCAAAGGATTCTGGGTAACAGAACCTGGTCAGAGCCCCACAAGTCACCCCATCTTGGATTCCCCTACGTCTCTAGTTTTCAAAAATGTACAGGTTTGGTAGGTTTCCCTAGGTGCCGGCTGAGCTAGAAGCCAAAATCTACAGGTAGGCACTTTGCAAAAAACACCTCTGTTTTCTTTCAAAAAATGTGATGTGTCCACGTTGTGTTTTGGGGCATTTCCTGTCACGGGCGCTAGGCCTACCCACACAAGTGAGGTATCATTTTTATCGGGAGACTTGGGGGAACGCTGGGTGGAAGGAAATTTGTGGCTCCTCTCAGATTCCAGAACTTTCTGTCACCGAAATGTGAGGAAAACATGTTTTTTTAGCCAAATTATGAGGTTTGCAGTGGATTCTGGGTAACAGAACTTGGTCAGAGCCCCACAAGTCACCCCATCTTGGATTCCCCTAGGTCTCTAGTTTTCAAAAATGCACAGGTTTGGTAGGTTTCCCTAGGTGCCGGCTGAGCTAGAGGCCAAAATCTACAGGTAGGCACTTTGCAAAAAACACCTCTGTTTTCTTTAAAAAAATGTGATGTGTCCACGTTGTGTTTTGGGGCATTTCCTGTCACGGGCGCTAGGCCTACCCACACAAGTGAGGTATCATTTTTATCGGGAGACTTGGGGGAACGCTGGGTGGAAGGAAATTTGTGGCTCCTCGCAGATTCCAGAACTTTCTGTCACCGAAATGTGAGGAAAACATGTTTTTTTAGCCAAATTTTGAGGTTTGCAATGGATTCTGTGTAACAGAACCTGGTCAGAGCCCCACAAGTCACCCCATCTTGGATTCCCCTAGGTCTCTAGTTTTCAAAAATGCACAGGTTTGGTAGGTTTCCCTAGGTGCCGGCTGAGTTAGAGGCCAAAATCTACAGGTAGGCACTTTGCAAAAAACACCTCTGTTTTCTTTCAAAAAATTTGATGTGTCCACGTTGTGTTTTGGGGCATTTCCTGTCACGGGCGCTAGGCCTACCCACACAAGTGAGGTATCATTTTTATCGGGAGACTTGGGGGAACGTTGGGTGGAAGGAAATTTGGGGCTCCTCTCAGATTCCAGAACTTTCTGTCTTCGAAATGTGAGGAAAACATGTTTTTTTAGCCAAATTATGAGGTTTGCAATGGATTCTGGGTAACAGAACTTGGTCAGAGCCCCATAAGTCACCCCATCTTGGATTCCCCTAGGTCTCTAGTTTTAAAAAATGCAGAGGTTTGGTAGGTTTCTCTAGGTGCCGGCTGAGCTAGAGGCCAAAATCTACAGGTAGGCACTTTGCAAAAAACACCTCTGTTTTCTTTAAAAAAATGTGATGTGTCCACGTTGTGTTTTGGGGCATTTCCTGTCACGGGCGCTAGGCCTACCCACACAAGTGAGGTATCATTTTTATCGGGAGACTTGGGGGAACGTTGGGTGGATGGAAATTTGTGGCTCCTCTCAGATTCCAGAACTTTCTGTCACCGAAATGTGAGGAAAACATGTTTTTTTAGCCAAATTTTGAGGTTTGCAATGGATTCTGGGTAACAGAAGCTGGTCAGAGCCCCACAAGTCACCCCATCTTGGATTCCCCTAGGTCTCTAGTTTTCAAAAATGTACAGGTTTGGTAGGTTTCCCTAGGTGCCGGCTGAGCTAGAGGCCAAAATCTACAGGTAGGCACTTTGCAAAAAACACCTCTGTTTTCTTTCAAAAAATGTAATGTGTCCACGTTGTGTTTTGGGGCATTTCCTGTCACGGGCGTTAGGCCTACCCACACAAGTGAGGTATCATTTTTATCGGGAGACTTGGGGGAACGCCGGGTGGAAGGAAATGTGTGGCTCCTCTCAGATTCCAGAACTTTCTGTCACTGAAATGTGAGGAAAACATGTTTTTTTAGCCAAATGTTGAGGTTTGCAATGGATTCTGGGTAACAGAACCTGGTCAGAGCCCCACAAGTCACCCCATCTTGGATTCCCCTAGGTCTCTAGTTTTCAAAAATGTACAGGTTTGGTAGGTTTCCCTAGGTGCCGGCTGAGCTAGAGGCCAAAATCTACAGGTAGGCACTTTGCAAAAAACACCTCTGTTTTCTTTCAAAAAATTTGATGTGTCCAAGTTGTGTTTTGGGGCATTTCCTGTCACGGGCGTTAGGCCTACCCACACAAGTGAGGTATCATTTTTATCGTGAGACTTAGGGGAACGCTGGGTGGCAGGACATTTGTGGCTCCTCTCAGATTCCAGAACTTTCTGTCACCGAAATGTGAGGAAAACATTTTTTTTAGCCAAATTTTGAGGTTTGTAAAGGATTCTGGGTAACAGAACCTGGTCAGAGCCCCACAAGTCACCCCATCTTGGATTCCCCTAGGTCTCTAGTTTTCAAAAATGTACAGGTTTGGTAGGTTTCCCTAGGTGCCGGCTGAGCTAGAGGCCAAAATCTACAGGTAGGCACTTTGCAAAAAACACCTCTGTTTTCTTTCAAAAAATTTGATGTGTCCACGTTGTGTTTTGGGGCATTTCCTGTCACGGGCGCTAGGCCTACCCACACAAGTGAGGTATCATTTTTATCGGGAGGCTTGGGGGAACGCTGGGTGGAAGGAAATTTGTGGCTCCTCTCAGATTCCAGAACTTTCTGTCACCGAAATGTGAGGAAAACATGTTTTTTTAGCCAAATTTTGAGGTTTGCAATGGATTCTGGGTAACAGAACCTGGTCAGAGCCCCACAAGTCACCCCATCTTGGATTCCCCTAGGTCTCTAGTTTTAAAAAATGCACATGTTTGGTAGGTTTCCCTAGGTGCCGGCTGAGCTAGAGGCCAAAATCTACAGGTAGGCACTTTGCAAAAAACACCTCTGTTTTCTTTAAAAAAATGTGATGTGTCCACGTTGTGTTTTGGGGCATTTCCTGTCACGGGCGCTAGGCCTACCCACACAAGTGAGGTATCATTTTTATCGGGAGACTTGGGGGAACGCTGGGTGGAAGGACATTTGTGGCTCCTCGGAGATTCCAGAACTTTCTGTCACCGAAATGTGAGGAAAACATGTTTTTTTAGCCAAATTATGAGGTTTGCAATGGATTCTGGGTAACAGAACTTGGTCAGAGCCCCACAAGTCACCTCATCTTGGATTCCCCTAGGTCTCTAGTTTTCAAAAATGCACAGGTTTGGTAGGTTTCCCTAGGCGCCGGCTGAGCTAGAGGCCAAAATCTACAGGTAGGCACTTTGCAAAAAACACCTCTGTTTTCTTTAAAAAAATGTGATGTGTCCACGTTGTGTTTTGGGGCATTTCCTGTCACGGGCGTTAGGCCTACCCACACAAGTGAGGTATCATTTTTATCGGGAGACTTGGGGGAACACTGGGTGGAAGGAAATTTGTGGCTCCTCTCAGATTCCAGAACTTTCTGTCACCGAAATGTGAGGAAAACATGTTTTTTTTAGCCAAATTATGAGGTTTGCAATGGATTCTGGGTAACAGAACTTAGTCAGAGCCCCACAAGTCACCCCATCTTGGATTCCCCTAGGTCTCTAGTTTTCAAAAATGCACAAGTTTGGTAGGTTTCCCTGGCTGAGCTAGAGGCCAAAATCTACAGGTAGGCACTTTGCAAAAAACACCTCTGTTTTCTTTAAAAAAATGTGATGTGTCCACGTTGTGTTTTGGGGCATTTCCTGTCACGGGCGCTAGGCCTACCCACACAAGTGAGGTATCATTTTTATCGGGAGACTTGGGGGAACGTTGGGTGGATGGAAATTTGTGGCTCCTCTCAGATTCCAGAACTTTCTGTCACCGAAATGTGAGGAAAACATGTTTTTTTAGCCAAATTTTGAGGTTTGCAATGGATTCTGGGTAACAGAAGCTGGTCAGAGCCCCACAAGTCACCCCATCTTGGATTCCCCTAGGTCTCTAGTTTTCAAAAATGTACAGGTTTGGTAGGTTTCCCTAGGTGCCGGCTGAGCTAGAGGCCAAAATCTACAGGTAGGCACTTTGCAAAAAACACCTCTGTTTTCTTTCAAAAAATGTAATGTGTCCACGTTGTGTTTTGGGGCATTTCCTGTCACGGGCGTTAGGCCTACCCACACAAGTGAGGTATCATTTTTATCGTGAGACTTAGGGGAACGCTGGGTGGCAGGACATTTGTGGCTCCTCTCAGATTCCAGAACTTTCTGTCACCGAAATGTGAGGAAAACATTTTTTTTAGCCAAATTTTGAGGTTTGTAAAGGATTCTGGGTAACAGAACCTGGTCAGAGCCCCACAAGTCACCCCATCTTGGATTCCCCTAGGTCTCTAGTTTTCAAAAATGTACAGGTTTGGTAGGTTTCCCTAGGTGCCGGCTGAGCTAGAGGCCAAAATCTACAGGTAGGCACTTTGCAAAAAACACCTCTGTTTTCTTTCAAAAAATTTGATGTGTCCACGTTGTGTTTTGGGGCATTTCCTGTCACGGGCGCTAGGCCTACCCACACAAGTGAGGTATCATTTTTATCGGGAGGCTTGGGGGAACGCTGGGTGGAAGGAAATTTGTGGCTCCTCTCAGATTCCAGAACTTTCTGTCACCGAAATGTGAGGAAAACATGTTTTTTTAGCCAAATTTTGAGGTTTGCAATGGATTCTGGGTAACAGAACCTGGTCAGAGCCCCACAAGTCACCCCATCTTGGATTCCCCTAGGTCTCTAGTTTTAAAAAATGCACATGTTTGGTAGGTTTCCCTAGGTGCCGGCTGAGCTAGAGGCCAAAATCTACAGGTAGGCACTTTGCAAAAAACACCTCTGTTTTCTTTAAAAAAATGTGATGTGTCCACGTTGTGTTTTGGGGCATTTCCTGTCACGGGCGCTAGGCCTACCCACACAAGTGAGGTATCATTTTTATCGGGAGACTTGGGGGAACGCTGGGTGGAAGGACATTTGTGGCTCCTCGGAGATTCCAGAACTTTCTGTCACCGAAATGTGAGGAAAACATGTTTTTTTAGCCAAATTATGAGGTTTGCAATGGATTCTGGGTAACAGAACTTGGTCAGAGCCCCACAAGTCACCTCATCTTGGATTCCCCTAGGTCTCTAGTTTTCAAAAATGCACAGGTTTGGTAGGTTTCCCTAGGCGCCGGCTGAGCTAGAGGCCAAAATCTACAGGTAGGCACTTTGCAAAAAACACCTCTGTTTTCTTTAAAAAAATGTGATGTGTCCACGTTGTGTTTTGGGGCATTTCCTGTCACGGGCGTTAGGCCTACCCACACAAGTGAGGTATCATTTTTATCGGGAGACTTGGGGGAACGCTGGGTGGAAGGAAATTTGTGGCTCCTCTCAGATTCCAGAACTTTCTGTCACCGAAATGTGAGGAAAACATGTTTTTTTTAGCCAAATTATGAGGTTTGCAATGGATTCTGGGTAACAGAACTTAGTCAGAGCCCCACAAGTCACCCCATCTTGGATTCCCCTAGGTCTCTAGTTTTCAAAAATGCACAAGTTTGGTAGGTTTCCCTGGCTGAGCTAGAGGCCAAAATCTACAGGTAGGCACTTTGCAAAAAACACCTCTGTTTTCTTTAAAAAAATGTGATGTGTCCACGTTGTGTTTTGGGGCATTTCCTGTCACGGGCGCTAGGCCTACCCACACAAGTGAGGTATCATTTTTATCGGGAGGCTTGGGGGAACGCTGGGTGGAAGGAAATTTGTGGCTCCTCTCAGATTCCAGAACTTTCTGTCACCGAAATGTGAGGAAAACATGTTTTTTTAGCCAAATTTTGAGGTTTGCAATGGATTCTGGGTAACAGAACCTGGTCAGAGTCCCCACAAGTCACCCCATCTTGGATTCCCATAGGTCTCTAGTTTTAAAAAATGCACATGTTTGGTAGGTTTCCCTAGGTGCCGGCTGAGCTAGAGGCCAAAATCTACAGGTAGGCACTTTGCAAAAAACACCTCTGTTTTCTTTCAAAAAATGTGATGTGTCCACGTTGTGTTTTGGGGCATTTCCTGTCACGGGCGCTAGGCCTACCCACACAAGTGAGGTATCATTTTTATCGGGAGACTTGGGGGAACGCTGGGTGGAAGGAAATTTGTGGCTCCTCTCAGATTCCAGAACATTCTGTCACCGAAATGTGAGGAAAACATGTTTTTTTAGCCAAATGTTGAGGTTTGCAATGGATTCTGGGTAACAGAACCTGGTCAGAGCCCCACAAGTCACCCCATCTTGGATTCCCCTAGGTCTCTAGTTTTAAAAAATGCACATGTTTGGTAGGTTTCCCTAGGTGCCGGCTGAGCTAGAGGCCAAAATCTACAGGTAGGCACTTTGCAAAAAACACCTCTGTTTTCTTTCAAAAAATGTGATGTGTCCACGTTGTGTTTTGGGGCATTTCCTGTCACGGGCGCTAGGCCTACCCACACAAGTGAGGTATCATTTTTATCGGGAGACTTGGGGGAACGCTGGGTGGAAGGAAATTTGTGGCTCCTCTCAGATTCCAGAACATTCTGTCACCGAAATGTGAGGAAAACATGTTTTTTTAGCCAAATTTTGAGGTTTGCAATGGATTCTGGGTAACAGAACCTGGTCAGAGCCCCACAAGTCACCCCATCTTGGATTCCCCTAGGTCTCTGGTTTTCAAAAATGTACAGGTTTGGTAGGTTTCCCTAGGTGCCGGCTGAGTTAGAGGCCAAAATCTACAGGTAGGCACTTTGCAAAAAACACTTCTGTTTTCTTTCAAAAAATTTGATGTGTCCACGTTGTGTTTTGGGGCATTTCCTGTCACGGGCGCTAGGCCTACCCACACAAGTGAGGTATCATTTTTATCGGGAGACTTGGGGGAACGCTGGGTGGAAGGAAATTTGTGGCTCCTCTGAGATTCCAGAACTTTCTGTCACCGAAATGTGAGGAAAACATGTTTTTTTAGCCAAATTATGAGGTTTGCAATGGATTCTGGGTAACAGAACTTGGTCAGAGCCCCACAAGTCACCTCATCTTGGATTCCCCTAGGTCTCTAGTTTTCAAAAATGCACAGGTTTGGTAGGTTTCCCTAGGCGCCGGCTGAGCTAGAGGCCAAAATCTACAGGTAGGCACTTTGCAAAAAACACCTCTGTTTTCTTTCAAAAAATGTGATGTGTCCACGTTGTGTTTTGGGGCATTTCCTGTCACGGGCGTTAGGCCTACCCACACAAGTGAGGTATCATTTTTATCGGGAGACTTGGGGGAACGCTGGGTGGAAGGAAATTTGTGGCTCCTCTCAGATTCCAGAACTTTCTGTCACCGAAATGTGAGGAAAACATGTTTTTTTAGCCAAATTATGAGGTTTGCAATGGATTCTGGGTAACAGAACTTAGTCAGAGCCCCACAAGTCACCCCATCTTGGATTCCCCTAGGTCTCTAGTTTTAAAAAATGCACAGGTTTGGTAGGTTTCCCTAGGTGCCGGCTGAGCTAGAGGCCAAAATCTACAGGTAGGCACTTTGCAAAAAACACCTCTGTTTTCTTTCAAAAAATGTGATGTGTCCACGTTGTGTTTTGGGGCATTTCCTGTCACGGGCGCTAGGCCTACCCACACAAGTGAGGTATCATTTTTATCGGGAGACTTGGGGGAACGCTAGGTGGAAGGAAATTTGTGGCTCCTCTGAGATTCCAGAACTTTCTGTCACCGAAATGTGAGGAAAACATGTTTTTTTAGCCAAATTATGAGGTTTGCAATGGATTCTGGGTAACAGAACTTGGTCAGAGCCCCACAAGTCACCTCATCTTGGATTCCCCTAGGTCTCTAGTTTTCAAAAATGCACAGGTTTGGTAGGTTTCCCTAGGCGCCGGCTGAGCTAGAGGCCAAAATCTACAGGTAGGCACTTTGCAAAAAACACCTCTGTTTTCTTTAAAAAAATGTGATGTGTCCACGTTGTGTTTTGGGGCATTTCCTGTCACGGGCGTTAGGCCTACCCACACAAGTGAGGTATCATTTTTATCGGGAGACTTGGGGGAACGCTGGGTGGAAGGAAATTTGTGGCTCCTCTCAGATTCCAGAACTTTCTGTCACCGAAATGTGAGGAAAACATGTTTTTTTTAGCCAAATTATGAGGTTTGCAATGGATTCTGGGTAACAGAACTTAGTCAGAGCCCCACAAGTCACCCCATCTTGGATTCCCCTAGGTCTCTAGTTTTAAAAAATGCACAGGTTTGGTAGGTTTCCCTAGGTGCCGGCTGAGCTAGAGGCCAAAATCTACAGGTAGGCACTTTGCAAAAAACACCTCTGTTTTCTTTCAAAAAATGTGATGTGTCCACGTTGTGTTTTGGGGCATTTCCTGTCACGGGCGCTAGGCCTACCCACACAAGTGAGGTATCATTTTTATCGGGAGACTTGGGGGAACGCTAGGTGGAAGGAAATTTGTGGCTCCTCTGAGATTCCAGAACTTTCTGTCACCGAAATGTGAGGAAAACATGTTTTTTTAGCCAAATAATGAGGTTTGCAAAGGATTCTGGGTAACAGAACTTGGTCAGAGCCCCACAAGTCACCCCATCTTGGATTCCCCTAGGTCTCTAGTTTTCAAAAATGTACAGGTTTGGTAGGTTTCCCTAGGTGCCGGCTGAGCTAGAGGCCAAAATCTACAGGTAGGCACTTTGCAAAAAACACCTCTGTTTTCTTTCAAAAAATGTGATGTGTCCACGTTGTGTTTTGGGGCATTTCCTGTCACGGGCGTTAGGCCTACCCACACAAGTGAGGTATCATTTTTATCGGGAGACTTGGGGGAACGCTGGGTGGAAGGAAATTTGTGGCTCCTCTCAGATTCCAGAACTTTCTGTCACCGAAATATGAGGAAAACATGTTTTTTTAGCCACATTTTGAGGTTTGCAATGGATTCTGGGTAACAGAACCTAGTCAGAGCCCCACAAGTCACCCCATCTTGGATTCCCCTAGGTCTCTAGTTTTCAAAAATGTACAGGTTTGGTAGGTTTCCCTAGGTGCCGGCTGAGTTAGAGGCCAAAATCTACAGGTAGGCACTTTGCAAAAAACACTTCTGTTTTCTTTCAAAAAATTTGATGTGTCCACGTTGTGTTTTGGGGCATTTCCTGTCACGGGCGCTAGGCCTACCCACACAAGTGAGGTATCATTTTTATCGGGAGACTTGGGGGAACGCTGGGTGGAAGGAAATTTGTGGCTCCTCTGAGATTCCAGAACTTTCTGTCACCGAAATGTGAGGAAAACATGTTTTTTTAGCCAAATTATGAGGTTTGCAATGGATTCTGGGTAACAGAACTTGGTCAGAGCCCCACAAGTCACCTCATATTGGATTCCCCTAGGTCTCTAGTTTTCAAAAAAGCACAGGTTTGGTAGGTTTCCCTAGGCGCCGGCTGAGCTAGAGGCCAAAATCTACAGGTAGGCACTTTGCAAAAAACACCTCTGTTTTCTTTCAAAAAATGTGATGTGTCCACGTTGTGTTTTGGGGCATTTCCTGTCACGGGCGTTAGGCCTACCCACACAAGTGAGGTATCATTTTTATCGTGAGACTTAGGGGAACGCTGGGTGGCAGGAAATTTGTGGCTCCTCTCAGATTCCAGAACTTTCTGTCACCGAAATGTGAGGAAAACAGTTTTTTTAGCCAAATTTTGAGGTTTGCAAAGGATTCTGGGTAACAGAACCTGGTCAGAGCCCCACAAGTCACCCCATCTTGGATTCCCCTAGGTCTCTAGTTTTCAAAAATGTACAGGTTTGGTAGGTTTCCCTAGGTGCCGGCTGAGCTAGAGGCCAAAATCTACAGGTAGGCACTTTGCAAAAAACACTTCTGTTTTCTTTCAAAAAATGTGATGTGTCCACGTTGTGTTTTGGGGCATTTCCTGTCACGGGCGCTAGGCCTACCCACACAAGTGAGGTATCATTTTTATCGGGAGGCTTGGGGGAACGCTGGGTGGAAGGAAATTTGTGGCTCCTCTCAGATTCCAGAACTTTCTGTCACCGAAATGTGAGGAAAACATGTTTTTTTAGCCAAATTTTGAGGTTTGCAATGGATTCTGGGTAACAGAACCTGGTCAGAGCCCCACAAGTCACCCCATCTTGGATTCCCCTAGGTCTCTAGTTTTAAAAAATGCACAGGTTTGGTAGGTTTCCCTAGGTGCCGGCTGAGCTAGAGGCCAAAATCTACAGGTAGGCACTTTGCAAAAAACACCTCTGTTTTCTTTCAAAAAATGTGATGTGTCCACGTTGTGTTTTGGGGCATTTCCTGTCACGGGCGCTAGGCCTACCCACACAAGTGAGGTATCATTTTTATCGGGAGACTTGGGGGAACGCTGGGTGGAAGGAAATTTGTGGCTCCTCTCAGATTCCAGAACATTCTGTCACCGAAATGTGAGGAAAACATGTTTTTTTAGCCAAATTTTGAGGTTTGCAATGGATTCTGGGTAACAGAACCTGGTCAGAGCCCCACAAGTCACCCCATCTTGGATTCCCCTAGGTCTCTAGTTTTCAAAAATGTACAGGTTTGGTAGGTTTCCCTAGGTGCCGGCTGAGTTAGAGGCCAAAATCTACAGGTAGGCACTTTGCAAAAAACACCTCTGTTTTCTTTCAAAAAATGTGATGTGTCCACGTTGTGTTTTGGGGCATTTCCTGTCACGGGCGCTAGGCCTACCCACACAAGTGAGGTATCATTTTTATCGGGAGACTTGGGGGAACGCTGGGTGGAAGGAAATTTGTGGCTCCTCTGAGATTCCAGAACTTTCTGTCACCGAAATGTGAGGAAAACATGTTTTTTTAGCCAAATTATGAGGTTTGCAATGGATTCTGGGTAACAGAACTTGGTCAGAGCCCCACAAGTCACCTCATCTTGGATTCCCCTAGGTCTCTTGTTTTCAAAAATGCACAGGTTTGGTAGGTTTCCCTAGGCGCCGGCTGAGCTAGAGGCCAAAATCTACAGGTAGGCACTTTGCAAAAAACACCTCTGTTTTCTTTCAAAAAATGTGATGTGTCCACGTTGTGTTTTGGGGCATTTCCTGTCACGGGCGTTAGGCCTACCCACACAAGTGAGGTATCATTTTTATCGGGAGACTTGGGGGAACGCTGGGTGGAAGGAAATTTGTGGCTCCTCTCAGATTCCAGAACTTTCTGTCACCGAAATGTGAGGAAAACATGTTTTTTTAGCCAAATGTTGAGGTTTGCAATGGATTCTGGGTAACAGAACCTGGTCAGAGCCCCCAAGTCACACCATCTTGGAGTCCCCTAGGTCTCTAGTTTTCAAAAATGTACAGGGTTGGTAGGTTTCCCTAGGTGCCGGCTGAGCTAGAGGCCAAAATCTACAGGTAGGCACTTTGCAAAAAACACCTCTGTTTTCTTTCAAAAAATGTGATGTGTCCACGTTGTGTTTTGGGGCATTTCCTGTCACGGGCGCTAGGCCTACCCACACAAGTGAGGTATCATTTTTATCGGGAGACTTGGGGGAACGCTGGGTGGAAGGAAATTTGTGGCTCCTCTCAGATTCCAGAACATTCTGTCACCGAAATGTGAGGAAAACATGTTTTTTTAGCCAAATTTTGAGGTTTGCAATGGATTCTGGGTAACAGAACCTGGTCAGAGCCCCACAAGTCACCCCATCTTGGATTCCCCTAGGTCTCTAGTTTTCAAAAATGTACAGGTTTGGTAGGTTTCCCTAGGTGCCGGCTGAGTTAGAGGCCAAAATCTACAGGTAGGCACTTTGCAAAAAACACTTCTGTTTTCTTTCAAAAAATTTGATGTGTCCACGTTGTGTTTTGGGGCATTTCCTGTCACGGGCGCTAGGCCTACCCACACAAGTGAGGTATAATTTTTATCGGGAGACTTGGGGGAACGCTGGGTGGAAGGAAATTTGTGGCTCCTCTGAGATTCCAGAACTTTCTGTCACCGAAATGTGAGGAAAACATGTTTTTTTAGCCAAATTATGAGGTTTGCAATGGATTCTGGGTAACAGAACTTGGTCAGAGCCCCACAAGTCACCTCATCTTGGATTCCCCTAGGTCTCTAGTTTTCAAAAATGTACAGGTTTGGTAGGTTTCCCTAGGTGCCGGCTGAGTTAGAGGCCAAAATCTACAGGTAGGCACTTTGCAAAAAACTCCTCTGTTTTCTTTAAAAAAATTTGATGTGTCCACGTTGTGTTTTGGGGCATTTCCTGTCACGGGCGCTAGGCCTACCCACACAAGTGAGGTATCATTTTTATCGGGAGACTTGGGGGAACGTTGGGTGGAAGGAAATTTGGGGCTCCTCTCAGATTCCAGAACTTTCTGTCTTCGAAATGTGAGGAAAACATGTTTTTTTAGCCAAATTATGAGGTTTGCAATGGATTCTGGGTAACAGAACTTGGTCAGAGCCCCACAAGTCACCCCATCTTGGATTCCCCTAGGTCTCTAGTTTTCAAAAATGCAGAGGTTTGGTAGGTTTCCCTAGGTGCCGGCTGAGCTAGAGGCCAAAATCTACAGGTAGGCACTTTGCAAGAAACACCTCTGTTTTCTTTCAAAAAATGTGATGTGTCCACGTTGTGTTTTGGGGCATTTCCTGTCACGGGCGCTAGGCCTACACACAAGTGAGGTATCATTTTTATCGGGAGACTTGGGGGAACGTTGGGTGGATGGAAATTTGTGGCTCCTCTCAGATTCCAGAACTTTCTGTCACCGAAATGTGAGGAAAACATGTTTTTTTAGCCAAATTTTGAGGTTTGCAATGGATTCTGGGTAACAGAAGCTGGTCAGAGCCCCACAAGTCACCCCATCTTGGATTCCCCTAGGTCTCTAGTTTTCAAAAATGTACAGGTTTGGTAGGTTTCCCTAGGTGCCGGCTGAGCTAGAGGCCAAAATCTACAGGTAGGCACTTTGCAAAAAACACCTCTGTTTTCTTTCAAAAAATGTGATGTGTCCACGTTGTGTTTTGGGGCATTTCCTGTCACAGGCGTTAGGCCTACCCACACAAGTGAGGTATCATTTTTATCGGGAGACTTGGGGGAACGCTGGGTGGAAGGAAATTTGTGGCTCCTCTCAGATTCCAGAACTTTCTGTCACCGAAATGTGAGGAAAACATGTTTTTTTAGCCAAATGTTGAGGTTTGCAATGGATTCTGGGTAACAGAACCTGGTCAGAGCCCCACAAGTCACCCCATCTTGGATTCCCCTAGGTCTCTAGTTTTCAAAAATGTACAGGTTTGGTAGGTTTCCCTAGGTGCCGGCTGAGCTAGAGGCCAAAATCTACAGGTAGGCACTTTGCAAAAAACACCTCTGTTTTCTTTCAAAAAATGTGATGTGTCCACGTTGTGTTTTGGGGCATTTCCTGTCACAGGCGTTAGGCCTACCCACACAAGTGAGGTATCATTATTATCGGGAGACTTGGGGGAACGCTGGGTGGAAGGAAATTTGTGGCTCCTCTCAGATTCCAGAACTTTCTGTCACCGAAATGTGAGGAAAACATGTTTTTTTAGCCAAATTATGAGGTTTGCAATGGATTCTGGGTAACAGAACTTAGTCAGAGCCCCACAAGTCACCCCATCTTGGATTCCCCTAGGTCTCTAGTTTTCAAAAATGCACAGGTTTGGTAGGTTTCCCTAGGTGCCGGCTGAGCTAGAGGCCAAAATCTACAGGTAGGCACTTTGCAAAAAACACCTCTGTTTTCTTTCAAAAAATGTGATGTGTCCACGTTGTGTTTTGGGGCATTTCCTGTCACGGCGCTAGGCCTACCCACACAAGTGAGGTATCATTTTTATCGGGAGACTTGGGGGAACGCTGGGTGGAAGGAAATTTGTGGCTCCTCTCAGATTCCAGAACTTTCTGTCACCGAAATGTGAGGAAAACATGTTTTTTAGCCAAATGTTGAGGTTTGCAATGGATTCTGGGTAACAGAACCTGGTCAGAGCCCCACAAGTCACCCCATCTTGGATTCCCCTAGGTCTCTAGTTTTCAAAAATGTACAGGTTTGGTAGGTTTCCCTAGGTGCCAGCTGAGCTAAAGGCCAAAATCTACAGGTAGGCACTTTGCAAAAAACACCTCTGTTTTCTTTAAAAAAATGTGATGTGTCCACGTTGTGTTTTGGGGCATTTCCTGTCACGGGCGTTAGGCCTACCCACACAAGTGAGGTATCATTTTTATCGTGAGAATTAGGGGAACGCTGGGTGGAAGGAAATTTGTGGCTCCTCTCAGATTCCAGAACTTTCTGTCACCGAAATGTGAGGAAAACATTTTTTTTAGCCAAATTTTGAGGTTTGCAAAGGATTCTGGGCAACAGAACCTGGTCAGAGCCCCACAAGTCACCCCATCTTGGATTCCCCTAGGTCTCTAGTTTTCAAAAATGTACAGGTTTGGTAGGTTTCCCTAGGTGCCGGCTGAGCTAGAGGCCAAAATCTACAGGTAGGCACTTTGCAAAAAACACCTCTGTTTTCTTTCAAAAAATGTGATGTGTCCACGTTGTGTTTTGGGGCATTTCCTGTCACGGGCGCTAGGCCTACCCACACAAGTGAGGTATCGTTTTTATCGGGAGACTTGGGGGAACGCTGGGTGGAAGGAAATTTGTGGCTCCTCTGAGATTCCAGAACATTCTGTCACCGAAATGTGAGGAAGACATGTTTTTTTAGCCAAATTATGAGGTTTGCAATGGATTCTGGGTAACAGAACTTGGTCAGAGCCCCACAAGTCACCTCATCTTGGATTCCCCTAGGTCTCTAGTTTTCAAAAATGCACAGGTTTGGTAGGTTTCCCTAGGTGCCGGCTGAGCTAGAGGCCAAAATCTACAGGTAGGCACTTTGCAAAAAACACCTCTGTTTTCTTTCAAAAAATGTGATGTGTCCACGTTGTGTTTTGGGGCATTTCCTGTCACGGGCGCTAGGCCTACCCACACAAGTGAGGTATCATTTTTATCGGGAGACTTGGGGGAACGCTGGGTGGAAGGAAATTTGTGGCTCCTCTCAGATTCCAGAACTTTCTGTCACCGAAATGTGAGGAAAACATGTTTTTTTAGCCAAATTTTGAGGTTTGCAAAGGATTCTGGGTAACAGAACTTGGTCAGAGCCCCACAAGTCACCCCATCTTGGATTCCGCTAGGTCTCTAGTTTTCAAAAATGCACAGGTTTGGTAGGTTTCCCTAGGTGCCGGCTGAGCTAGAGGCCAAAATCTACAGGTAGGCACTTTGCAAAAAACACCTCTGTTTTCTTTCAAAAAATGTGATGAGTCCACGTTGTGTTTTGGGGCATTTCCTGTCACGGGCGTTAGGCCTACCCACACAAGTGAGGTATCATTTTTATCGGGAGACTTGGGGGAACGCTGGGTGGAAGGAAATTTGTGGCTCCTCTCAGATTCCAGAACTTTCTGTCACCGAAATGTGAGGAAAACATGTTTTTTTTAGCCAAATTATGAGGTTTGCAATGGATTCTGGGTAACAGAACTTAGTCAGAGCCCCACAAGTCACCCCATCTTGGATTCCCCTAGGTCTCTAGTTTAAAAAAATGCACAGGTTTGGTAGGTTTCCCTAGGTGCCGGCTGAGCTAGAGGCCAAAATCTACAGGTAGGCACTTTGCAAAAAACACCTCTGTTTTCTTTAAAAAAATGTGATGTGTCCACGTTGTGTTTTGGGGCATTTCCTGTCACGGGCGCTAGGCCTACCCACACAAGTGAGGTATCATTTTTATCGGGACACTTGGGGGAACGCTGGGTGGAAGGAAATTTGTGGCTCCTCTCAGATTCCAGAACTTTCTGTCACCGAAATGTGAGGAAAACATGTTTTTTAGCCAAATGTTGAGGTTTGCAATGGATTCTGGGTAACAGAACCTGGTCAGAGCCCCACAAGTCACCCCATCTTGGATTCCCCTAGGTCTCTAGTTTTCAAAAATGTACAGGTTTGGTAGGTTTCCCTAGGTGCCGGCTGAGTTAGAGGCCAAAATCTACAGGTAGGCACTTTGCAAAAAACACTTCTGTTTTCTTTCAAAAAATTTGATGTGTCCACGTTGTGTTTTGGGGCATTTCCTGTCACGGGCACTAGGCCTACCCACACAAGTGAGGTATCATTTTTATCGGGAGACTTGGGGGAACGCTGGGTGCAAGGAAATTCGTGGCTCCTCTGAGATTCCAGAACTTTCTGTCACCGAAATGCGAGGAAAACATGTTTTTTTAGCCAAATTATGAGGTTTGCAATGGATTCTGGGTAACAGAACTTGGTCAGAGCCCCACAAGTCACCTCATCTTGGATTCCCCTAGGTCTCTAGTTTTCAAAAATGCACAGGTTTGGTAGGTTTCCCTAGGTGCCGGCTGAGCTAGAGGCCAAAATCTACAGGTAGGCACTTTGCAAAAAACACCTCTGTTTTCTTTAAAAAAATGTGATGTGTCCACGTTGTGTTTTGGGGCATTTCCTGTCACGGGCGTTAGGCCTACCCACACAAGTGAGGTATCATTTTTATAGGGAGACTTGGGGGAACGCTGGGTGGAAGGAAATTTGTGGCTCCTCTCAGATTCCAGAACTTTCTGTCACCGAAATGTGAGGAAAACATGTTTTTTTTAGCCAAATTATGAGGTTTGCAATGGATTCTGGGTAACAGAACTTAGTCAGAGCCCCACAAGTCACCCCATCTTGGATTCCCCTAGGTCTCTAGTTTTCAAAAATGCACAGGTTTGGTAGGTTTCCCTAGGTGCCGGCTGAGCTAGAGGCCAAAATCTACAGGTAGGCACTTTGCAAAAAACTCCTCTGTTTTCTTTCAAAAAATGTGATGTGTCCACGTTGTGTTTTGGGGCATTTCCTGTCACGGGCGCTAGGCCTACCCACACAAGTGAGGTATCATTTTTATCGGGAGACTTGGGGGAACGCTGGGTGGAAGGAAATTTGTGGCTCTTCTCAGATTCCAGAACTTTCTGTCACCGAAATGTGAGGAAAACATGTTTTTTTAGCCAAATGTTGAGGTTTGCAATGGATTCTGGGTAACAGAACCTGGTCAGAGCCCCACAAGTCACCCCATCTTGGATTCCCCTAGGTCTCTAGTTTTCAAAAATGTACAGGGTTGGTAGGTTTCCCTAGGTGCCGGCTGAGCTAGAGGCCAAAATCTACAGGTAGGCACTTTGCAAAAAACACCTCTGTTTTCTTTCAAAAAATGTGATGTGTCCACGTTGTGTTTTGGGGCATTTCCTGTCACGGGCGCTAGGCCTACCCACACAAGTGAGGTATCATTTTTATCGGGAGACTTGGGGGAACGCTGGGTGGAAGGAAATTTGTGGCTCCTCTGAGATTCCAGAACTTTCTGTCACCGAAATGTGAGGAAAACATGTTTTTTTAGCCAAATTATGAGGTTTGCAATGGATTCTGGGTAACAGAACTTGGTCAGAGCCCCACAAGTCACCTCATCTTGGATTCCCCTAGGTCTCTTGTTTTCAAAAATGCACAGGTTTGGTAGGTTTCCCTAGGCGCCGGCTGAGCTAGAGGCCAAAATCTACAGGTAGGCACTTTGCAAAAAACACCTCTGTTTTCTTTCAAAAAATGTGATGTGTCCACGTTGTGTTTTGGGGCATTTCCTGTCACGGGCGTTAGGCCTACCCACACAAGTGAGGTATCATTTTTATCGGGAGACTTGGGGGAACGCTGGGTGGAAGGAAATTTGTGGCTCCTCTCAGATTCCAGAACTTTCTGTCACCGAAATGTGAGGAAAACATGTTTTTTTAGCCAAATGTTGAGGTTTGCAATGGATTCTGGGTAACAGAACCTGGTCAGAGCCCCCAAGTCACCCCATCTTGGAGTCCCCTAGGTCTCTAGTTTTCAAAAATGTACAGGGTTGGTAGGTTTCCCTAGGTGCCGGCTGAGCTAGAGGCCAAAATCTACAGGTAGGCACTTTGCAAAAAACACCTCTGTTTTCTTTCAAAAAATGTGATGTGTCCACGTTGTGTTTTGGGGCATTTCCTGTCACGGGCGCTAGGCCTACCCACACAAGTGAGGTATCATTTTTATCGGGAGACTTGGGGGAACGCTGGGTGGAAGGAAATTTGTGGCTCCTCTCAGATTCCAGAACATTCTGTCACCGAAATGTGAGGAAAACATGTTTTTTTAGCCAAATTTTGAGGTTTGCAATGGATTCTGGGTAACAGAACCTGGTCAGAGCCCCACAAGTCACCCCATCTTGGATTCCCCTAGGTCTCTAGTTTTCAAAAATGTACAGGTTTGGTAGGTTTCCCTAGGTGCCGGCTGAGTTAGAGGCCAAAATCTACAGGTAGGCACTTTGCAAAAAACACTTCTGTTTTCTTTCAAAAAATTTGATGTGTCCACGTTGTGTTTTGGGGCATTTCCTGTCACGGGCGCTAGGCCTACCCACACAAGTGAGGTATCATTTTTATCGGGAGACTTGGGGGAACGCTGGGTGGAAGGAAATTTGTGGCTCCTCTGAGATTCCAGAACTTTCTGTCACCGAAATGTGAGGAAAACATGTTTTTTTAGCCAAATTATGAGGTTTGCAATGGATTCTGGGTAACAGAACTTGGTCAGAGCCCCACAAGTCACCTCATCTTGGATTCCCCTAGGTCTCTAGTTTTCAAAAATGTACAGGTTTGGTAGGTTTCCCTAGGTGCCGGCTGAGTTAGAGGCCAAAATCTACAGGTAGGCACTTTGCAAAAAACTCCTCTGTTTTCTTTAAAAAAATTTGATGTGTCCACGTTGTGTTTTGGGGCATTTCCTGTCACGGGCGCTAGGCCTACCCACACAAGTGAGGTATCATTTTTATCGGGAGACTTGGGGGAACGTTGGGTGGAAGGAAATTTGGGGCTCCTCTCAGATTCCAGAACTTTCTGTCTTCGAAATGTGAGGAAAACATGTTTTTTTAGCCAAATTATGAGGTTTGCAATGGATTCTGGGTAACAGAACTTGGTCAGAGCCCCACAAGTCACCCCATCTTGGATTCCCCTAGGTCTCTAGTTTTCAAAAATGCAGAGGTTTGGTAGGTTTCCCTAGGTGCCGGCTGAGCTAGAGGCCAAAATCTACAGGTAGGCACTTTGCAAGAAACACCTCTGTTTTCTTTCAAAAAATGTGATGTGTCCACGTTGTGTTTTGGGGCATTTCCTGTCACGGGCGCTAGGCCTACACACAAGTGAGGTATCATTTTTATCGGGAGACTTGGGGGAACGTTGGGTGGATGGAAATTTGTGGCTCCTCTCAGATTCCAGAACTTTCTGTCACCGAAATGTGAGGAAAACATGTTTTTTTAGCCAAATTTTGAGGTTTGCAATGGATTCTGGGTAACAGAAGCTGGTCAGAGCCCCACAAGTCACCCCATCTTGGATTCCCCTAGGTCTCTAGTTTTCAAAAATGTACAGGTTTGGTAGGTTTCCCTAGGTGCCGGCTGAGCTAGAGGCCAAAATCTACAGGTAGGCACTTTGCAAAAAACACCTCTGTTTTCTTTCAAAAAATGTGATGTGTCCACGTTGTGTTTTGGGGCATTTCCTGTCACAGGCGTTAGGCCTACCCACACAAGTGAGGTATCATTTTTATCGGGAGACTTGGGGGAACGCTGGGTGGAAGGAAATTTGTGGCTCCTCTCAGATTCCAGAACTTTCTGTCACCGAAATGTGAGGAAAACATGTTTTTTTAGCCAAATGTTGAGGTTTGCAATGGATTCTGGGTAACAGAACCTGGTCAGAGCCCCACAAGTCACCCCATCTTGGATTCCCCTAGGTCTCTAGTTTTCAAAAATGTACAGGTTTGGTAGGTTTCCCTAGGTGCCGGCTGAGCTAGAGGCCAAAATCTACAGGTAGGCACTTTGCAAAAAACACCTCTGTTTTCTTTCAAAAAATGTGATGTGTCCACGTTGTGTTTTGGGGCATTTCCTGTCACAGGCGTTAGGCCTACCCACACAAGTGAGGTATCATTATTATCGGGAGACTTGGGGGAACGCTGGGTGGAAGGAAATTTGTGGCTCCTCTCAGATTCCAGAACTTTCTGTCACCGAAATGTGAGGAAAACATGTTTTTTTAGCCAAATTATGAGGTTTGCAATGGATTCTGGGTAACAGAACTTAGTCAGAGCCCCACAAGTCACCCCATCTTGGATTCCCCTAGGTCTCTAGTTTTCAAAAATGCACAGGTTTGGTAGGTTTCCCTAGGTGCCGGCTGAGCTAGAGGCCAAAATCTACAGGTAGGCACTTTGCAAAAAACACCTCTGTTTTCTTTCAAAAAATGTGATGTGTCCACGTTGTGTTTTGGGGCATTTCCTGTCACGGCGCTAGGCCTACCCACACAAGTGAGGTATCATTTTTATCGGGAGACTTGGGGGAACGCTGGGTGGAAGGAAATTTGTGGCTCCTCTCAGATTCCAGAACTTTCTGTCACCGAAATGTGAGGAAAACATGTTTTTTAGCCAAATGTTGAGGTTTGCAATGGATTCTGGGTAACAGAACCTGGTCAGAGCCCCACAAGTCACCCCATCTTGGATTCCCCTAGGTCTCTAGTTTTCAAAAATGTACAGGTTTGGTAGGTTTCCCTAGGTGCCAGCTGAGCTAAAGGCCAAAATCTACAGGTAGGCACTTTGCAAAAAACACCTCTGTTTTCTTTCAAAAAATGTGATGTGTCCACGTTGTGTTTTGGGGCATTTCCTGTCACGGGCGTTAGGCCTACCCACACAAGTGAGGTATCATTTTTATCGGGAGAATTAGGGGAACGCTGGGTGGAAGGAAATTTGTGGCTCCTCTCAGATTCCAGAACTTTCTGTCACCGAAATGTGAGGAAAACATTTTTTTTAGCCAAATTTTGAGGTTTGCAAAGGATTCTGGGCAACAGAACCTGGTCAGAGCCCCACAAGTCACCCCATCTTGGATTCCCCTAGGTCTCTAGTTTTCAAAAATGTACAGGTTTGGTAGGTTTCCCTAGGTGCCGGCTGAGCTAGAGGCCAAAATCTACAGGTAGGCACTTTGCAAAAAACACCTCTGTTTTCTTTCAAAAAATGTGATGTGTCCACGTTGTGTTTTGGGGCATTTCCTGTCACGGGCGCTAGGCCTACCCACACAAGTGAGGTATCGTTTTTATCGGGAGACTTGGGGGAACGCTGGGTGGAAGGAAATTTGTGGCTCCTCTGAGATTCCAGAACATTCTGTCACCGAAATGTGAGGAAGACATGTTTTTTTAGCCAAATTATGAGGTTTGCAATGGATTCTGGGTAACAGAACTTGGTCAGAGCCCCACAAGTCACCTCATCTTGGATTCCCCTAGGTCTCTAGTTTTCAAAAATGCACAGGTTTGGTAGGTTTCCCTAGGTGCCGGCTGAGCTAGAGGCCAAAATCTACAGGTAGGCACTTTGCAAAAAACACCTCTGTTTTCTTTCAAAAAATGTGATGTGTCCACGTTGTGTTTTGGGGCATTTCCTGTCACGGGCGCTAGGCCTACCCACACAAGTGAGGTATCATTTTTATCGGGAGACTTGGGGGAACGCTGGGTGGAAGGAAATTTGTGGCTCCTCTCAGATTCCAGAACTTTCTGTCACCGAAATGTGAGGAAAACATGTTTTTTTAGCCAAATTTTGAGGTTTGCAAAGGATTCTGGGTAACAGAACTTGGTCAGAGCCCCACAAGTCACCCCATCTTGGATTCCGCTAGGTCTCTAGTTTTCAAAAATGCACAGGTTTGGTAGGTTTCCCTAGGTGCCGGCTGAGCTAGAGGCCAAAATCTACAGGTAGGCACTTTGCAAAAAACACCTCTGTTTTCTTTCAAAAAATGTGATGAGTCCACGTTGTGTTTTGGGGCATTTCCTGTCACGGGCGTTAGGCCTACCCACACAAGTGAGGTATCATTTTTATCGGGAGACTTGGGGGAACGCTGGGTGGAAGGAAATTTGTGGCTCCTCTCAGATTCCAGAACTTTCTGTCACCGAAATGTGAGGAAAACATGTTTTTTTTAGCCAAATTATGAGGTTTGCAATGGATTCTGGGTAACAGAACTTAGTCAGAGCCCCACAAGTCACCCCATCTTGGATTCCCCTAGGTCTCTAGTTTAAAAAAATGCACAGGTTTGGTAGGTTTCCCTAGGTGCCGGCTGAGCTAGAGGCCAAAATCTACAGGTAGGCACTTTGCAAAAAACACCTCTGTTTTCTTTAAAAAAATGTGATGTGTCCACGTTGTGTTTTGGGGCATTTCCTGTCACGGGCGCTAGGCCTACCCACACAAGTGAGGTATCATTTTTATCGGGACACTTGGGGGAACGCTGGGTGGAAGGAAATTTGTGGCTCCTCTCAGATTCCAGAACTTTCTGTCACCGAAATGTGAGGAAAACATGTTTTTTAGCCAAATGTTGAGGTTTGCAATGGATTCTGGGTAACAGAACCTGGTCAGAGCCCCACAAGTCACCCCATCTTGGATTCCCCTAGGTCTCTAGTTTTCAAAAATGTACAGGTTTGGTAGGTTTCCCTAGGTGCCGGCTGAGTTAGAGGCCAAAATCTACAGGTAGGCACTTTGCAAAAAACACTTCTGTTTTCTTTCAAAAAATTTGATGTGTCCACGTTGTGTTTTGGGGCATTTCCTGTCACGGGCACTAGGCCTACCCACACAAGTGAGGTATCATTTTTATCGGGAGACTTGGGGGAACGCTGGGTGCAAGGAAATTCGTGGCTCCTCTGAGATTCCAGAACTTTCTGTCACCGAAATGCGAGGAAAACATGTTTTTTTAGCCAAATTATGAGGTTTGCAATGGATTCTGGGTAACAGAACTTGGTCAGAGCCCCACAAGTCACCTCATCTTGGATTCCCCTAGGTCTCTAGTTTTCAAAAATGCACAGGTTTGGTAGGTTTCCCTAGGTGCCGGCTGAGCTAGAGGCCAAAATCTACAGGTAGGCACTTTGCAAAAAACACCTCTGTTTTCTTTAAAAAAATGTGATGTGTCCACGTTGTGTTTTGGGGCATTTCCTGTCACGGGCGTTAGGCCTACCCACACAAGTGAGGTATCATTTTTATAGGGAGACTTGGGGGAACGCTGGGTGGAAGGAAATTTGTGGCTCCTCTCAGATTCCAGAACTTTCTGTCACCGAAATGTGAGGAAAACATGTTTTTTTTAGCCAAATTATGAGGTTTGCAATGGATTCTGGGTAACAGAACTTAGTCAGAGCCCCACAAGTCACCCCATCTTGGATTCCCCTAGGTCTCTAGTTTTCAAAAATGCACAGGTTTGGTAGGTTTCCCTAGGTGCCGGCTGAGCTAGAGGCCAAAATCTACAGGTAGGCACTTTGCAAAAAACTCCTCTGTTTTCTTTCAAAAAATGTGATGTGTCCACGTTGTGTTTTGGGGCATTTCCTGTCACGGGCGCTAGGCCTACCCACACAAGTGAGGTATCATTTTTATCGGGAGACTTGGGGGAACGCTGGGTGGAAGGAAATTTGTGGCTCTTCTCAGATTCCAGAACTTTCTGTCACCGAAATGTGAGGAAAACATGTTTTTTTAGCCAAATGTTGAGGTTTGCAATGGATTCTGGGTAACAGAACCTGGTCAGAGCCCCACAAGTCACCCCATCTTGGATTCCCCTAGGTCTCTAGTTTTCAAAAATGTACAGGGTTGGTAGGTTTCCCTAGGTGCCGGCTGAGCTAGAGGCCAAAATCTACAGGTAGGCACTTTGCAAAAAACACCTCTGTTTTCTTTCAAAAAATGTGATGTGTCCACGTTGTGTTTTGGGGCATTTCCTGTCACGGGCGCTAGGCCTACCCACACAAGTGAGGTATCATTTTTATCGGGAGACTTGGGGGAACGCTGGGTGGAAGGAAATTTGTGGCTCCTCTGAGATTCCAGAACTTTCTGTCACCGAAATGTGAGGAAAACATGTTTTTTTAGCCAAATTATGAGGTTTGCAATGGATTCTGGGTAACAGAACTTGGTCAGAGCCCCACAAGTCACCTCATCTTGGATTCCCCTAGGTCTCTTGTTTTCAAAAATGCACAGGTTTGGTAGGTTTCCCTAGGCGCCGGCTGAGCTAGAGGCCAAAATCTACAGGTAGGCACTTTGCAAAAAACACCTCTGTTTTCTTTCAAAAAATGTGATGTGTCCACGTTGTGTTTTGGGGCATTTCCTGTCACGGGCGTTAGGCCTACCCACACAAGTGAGGTATCATTTTTATCGGGAGACTTGGGGGAACGCTGGGTGGAAGGAAATTTGTGGCTCCTCTCAGATTCCAGAACTTTCTGTCACCGAAATGTGAGGAAAACATGTTTTTTTAGCCAAATGTTGAGGTTTGCAATGGATTCTGGGTAACAGAACCTGGTCAGAGCCCCCAAGTCACCCCATCTTGGAGTCCCCTAGGTCTCTAGTTTTCAAAAATGTACAGGGTTGGTAGGTTTCCCTAGGTGCCGGCTGAGCTAGAGGCCAAAATCTACAGGTAGGCACTTTGCAAAAAACACCTCTGTTTTCTTTCAAAAAATGTGATGTGTCCACGTTGTGTTTTGGGGCATTTCCTGTCACGGGCGCTAGGCCTACCCACACAAGTGAGGTATCATTTTTATCGGGAGACTTGGGGGAACGCTGGGTGGAAGGAAATTTGTGGCTCCTCTCAGATTCCAGAACATTCTGTCACCGAAATGTGAGGAAAACATGTTTTTTTAGCCAAATTTTGAGGTTTGCAATGGATTCTGGGTAACAGAACCTGGTCAGAGCCCCACAAGTCACCCCATCTTGGATTCCCCTAGGTCTCTAGTTTTCAAAAATGTACAGGTTTGGTAGGTTTCCCTAGGTGCCGGCTGAGTTAGAGGCCAAAATCTACAGGTAGGCACTTTGCAAAAAACACTTCTGTTTTCTTTCAAAAAATTTGATGTGTCCACGTTGTGTTTTGGGGCATTTCCTGTCACGGGCGCTAGGCCTACCCACACAAGTGAGGTATCATTTTTATCGGGAGACTTGGGGGAACGCTGGGTGGAAGGAAATTTGTGGCTCCTCTGAGATTCCAGAACTTTCTGTCACCGAAATGTGAGGAAAACATGTTTTTTTAGCCAAATTATGAGGTTTGCAATGGATTCTGGGTAACAGAACTTGGTCAGAGCCCCACAAGTCACCTCATCTTGGATTCCCCTAGGTCTCTAGTTTTCAAAAATGTACAGGTTTGGTAGGTTTCCCTAGGTGCCGGCTGAGTTAGAGGCCAAAATCTACAGGTAGGCACTTTGCAAAAAACTCCTCTGTTTTCTTTAAAAAAATTTGATGTGTCCACGTTGTGTTTTGGGGCATTTCCTGTCACGGGCGCTAGGCCTACCCACACAAGTGAGGTATCATTTTTATCGGGAGACTTGGGGGAACGTTGGGTGGAAGGAAATTTGGGGCTCCTCTCAGATTCCAGAACTTTCTGTCTTCGAAATGTGAGGAAAACATGTTTTTTTAGCCAAATTATGAGGTTTGCAATGGATTCTGGGTAACAGAACTTGGTCAGAGCCCCACAAGTCACCCCATCTTGGATTCCCCTAGGTCTCTAGTTTTCAAAAATGCAGAGGTTTGGTAGGTTTCCCTAGGTGCCGGCTGAGCTAGAGGCCAAAATCTACAGGTAGGCACTTTGCAAGAAACACCTCTGTTTTCTTTCAAAAAATGTGATGTGTCCACGTTGTGTTTTGGGGCATTTCCTGTCACGGGCGCTAGGCCTACACACAAGTGAGGTATCATTTTTATCGGGAGACTTGGGGGAACGTTGGGTGGATGGAAATTTGTGGCTCCTCTCAGATTCCAGAACTTTCTGTCACCGAAATGTGAGGAAAACATGTTTTTTTAGCCAAATGTTGAGGTTTGCAATGGATTCTGGGTAACAGAAGCTGGTCAGAGCCCCACAAGTCACCCCATCTTGGATTCCCCTAGGTCTCTAGTTTTCAAAAATGTACAGGTTTGGTAGGTTTCCCTAGGTGCCGGCTGAGCTAGAGGCCAAAATCTACAGGTAGGCACTTTGCAAAAAACACCTCTGTTTTCTTTCAAAAAATGTGATGTGTCCACGTTGTGTTTTGGGGCATTTCCTGTCACAGGCGTTAGGCCTACCCACACAAGTGAGGTATCATTTTTATCGGGAGACTTGGGGGAACGCTGGGTGGAAGGAAATTTGTGGCTCCTCTCAGATTCCAGAACTTTCTGTCACCGAAATGTGAGGAAAACATGTTTTTTTAGCCAAATGTTGAGGTTTGCAATGGATTCTGGGTAACAGAACCTGGTCAGAGCCCCACAAGTCACCCCATCTTGGATTCCCCTAGGTCTCTAGTTTTCAAAAATGTACAGGTTTGGTAGGTTTCCCTAGGTGCCGGCTGAGTTAGAGGCCAAAATCTACAGGTAGGCACTTTGCAAAAAACTCCTCTGTTTTCTTTAAAAAAATTTGATGTGTCCACGTTGTGTTTTGGGGCATTTCCTGTCACGGGCGCTAGGCCTACCCACACAAGTGAGGTATCATTTTTATCGGGAGACTTGGGGGAACGTTGGGTGGAAGGAAATTTGGGGCTCCTCTCAGATTCCAGAACTTTCTGTCTTCGAAATGTGAGGAAAACATGTTTTTTTAGCCAAATTATGAGGTTTGCAATGGATTCTGGGTAACAGAACTTGGTCAGAGCCCCACAAGTCACCCCATCTTGGATTCCCCTAGGTCTCTAGTTTTCAAAAATGCAGAGGTTTGGTAGGTTTCCCTAGGTGCCGGCTGAGCTAGAGGCCAAAATCTACAGGTAGGCACTTTGCAAGAAACACCTCTGTTTTCTTTCAAAAAATGTGATGTGTCCACGTTGTGTTTTGGGGCATTTCCTGTCACGGGCGCTAGGCCTACACACAAGTGAGGTATCATTTTTATCGGGAGACTTGGGGGAACGTTGGGTGGATGGAAATTTGTGGCTCCTCTCAGATTCCAGAACTTTCTGTCACCGAAATGTGAGGAAAACATGTTTTTTTAGCCAAATTTTGAGGTTTGCAATGGATTCTGGGTAACAGAAGCTGGTCAGAGCCCCACAAGTCACCCCATCTTGGATTCCCCTAGGTCTCTAGTTTTCAAAAATGTACAGGTTTGGTAGGTTTCCCTAGGTGCCGGCTGAGCTAGAGGCCAAAATCTACAGGTAGGCACTTTGCAAAAAACACCTCTGTTTTCTTTCAAAAAATGTGATGTGTCCACGTTGTGTTTTGGGGCATTTCCTGTCACAGGCGTTAGGCCTACCCACACAAGTGA
This sequence comes from Pleurodeles waltl, assembly GCF_031143425.1. NCBI lineage: Eukaryota > Metazoa > Chordata > Amphibia > Caudata > Salamandridae > Pleurodeles > Pleurodeles waltl. Next base: position 128,228 of record NW_027149874.1, on the reverse strand, counting down.
GGTATCATTTTTATCGGGAGACTTGGGGGAACGCTGGGTGGAAGGAAATTTGTGGCTCCTCTCAGATTCCAGAACTTTCTGTCACCGAAATGTGAGGAAAACATGTTTTTTTAGCCAAATGTTGAGGTTTGCAATGGATTCTGGGTAACAGAACCTGGTCAGAGCCCCACAAGTCACCCCATCTTGGATTCCCCTAGGTCTCTAGTTTTCAAAAATGTACAGGTTTGGTAGGTTTCCCTAGGTGCCGGCTGAGCTAGAGGCCAAAATCTACAGGTAGGCACTTTGCAAAAAACACCTCTGTTTTCTTTCAAAAAATGTGATGTGTCCACGTTGTGTTTTGGGGCATTTCCTGTCACAGGCGTTAGGCCTACCCACACAAGTGAGGTATCATTATTATCGGGAGACTTGGGGGAACGCTGGGTGGAAGGAAATTTGTGGCTCCTCTCAGATTCCAGAACTTTCTGTCACCGAAATGTGAGGAAAACATGTTTTTTTAGCCAAATTATGAGGTTTGCAATGGATTCTGGGTAACAGAACTTAGTCAGAGCCCCACAAGTCACCCCATCTTGGATTCCCCTAGGTCTCTAGTTTTCAAAAATGCACAGGTTTGGTAGGTTTCCCTAGGTGCCGGCTGAGCTAGAGGCCAAAATCTACAGGTAGGCACTTTGCAAAAAACACCTCTGTTTTCTTTCAAAAAATGTGATGTGTCCACGTTGTGTTTTGGGGCATTTCCTGTCACGGCGCTAGGCCTACCCACACAAGTGAGGTATCATTTTTATCGGGAGACTTGGGGGAACGCTGGGTGGAAGGAAATTTGTGGCTCCTCTCAGATTCCAGAACTTTCTGTCACCGAAATGTGAGGAAAACATGTTTTTTAGCCAAATGTTGAGGTTTGCAATGGATTCTGGGTAACAGAACCTGGTCAGAGCCCCACAAGTCACCCCATCTTGGATTCCCCTAGGTCTCTAGTTTTCAAAAATGTACAGGTTTGGTAGGTTTCCCTAGGTGCCGGCTGAGCTAGAGGCCAAAATCTACAGGTAGGCACTTTGCAAAAAACACCTCTGTTTTCTTTCAAAAAATGTGATGTGTCCACGTTGTGTTTTGGGGCATTTCCTGTCACAGGCGTTAGGCCTACCCACACAAGTGAGGTATCATTATTATCGGGAGACTTGGGGGAACGCTGGGTGGAAGGAAATTTGTGGCTCCTCTCAGATTCCAGAACTTTCTGTCACCGAAATGTGAGGAAAACATGTTTTTTTAGCCAAATTATGAGGTTTGCAATGGATTCTGGGTAACAGAACTTAGTCAGAGCCCCACAAGTCACCCCATCTTGGATTCCCCTAGGTCTCTAGTTTTCAAAAATGCACAGGTTTGGTAGGTTTCCCTAGGTGCCGGCTGAGCTAGAGGCCAAAATCTACAGGTAGGCACTTTGCAAAAAACACCTCTGTTTTCTTTCAAAAAATGTGATGTGTCCACGTTGTGTTTTGGGGCATTTCCTGTCACGGCGCTAGGCCTACCCACACAAGTGAGGTATCATTTTTATCGGGAGACTTGGGGGAACGCTGGGTGGAAGGAAATTTGTGGCTCCTCTCAGATTCCAGAACTTTCTGTCACCGAAATGTGAGGAAAACATGTTTTTTAGCCAAATGTTGAGGTTTGCAATGGATTCTGGGTAACAGAACCTGGTCAGAGCCCCACAAGTCACCCCATCTTGGATTCCCCTAGGTCTCTAGTTTTCAAAAATGTACAGGTTTGGTAGGTTTCCCTAGGTGCCAGCTGAGCTAGAGGCCAAAATCTACAGGTAGGCACTTTGCAAAAAACACCTCTGTTTTCTTTCAAAAAATGTGATGTGTCCACGTTGTGTTTTGGGGCATTTCCTGTCACGGGCGTTAGGCCTACCCACACAAGTGAGGTATCATTTTTATCGTGAGAATTAGGGGAACGCTGGGTGGAAGGAAATTTGTGGCTCCTCTCAGATTCCAGAACTTTCTGTCACCGAAATGTGAGGAAAACATTTTTTTTAGCCAAATTTTGAGGTTTGCAAAGGATTCTGGGCAACAGAACCTGGTCAGAGCCCCACAAGTCACCCCATCTTGGATTCCCCTAGGTCTCTAGTTTTCAAAAATGTACAGGTTTGGTAGGTTTCCCTAGGTGCCGGCTGAGCTAGAGGCCAAAATCTACAGGTAGGCACTTTGCAAAAAACACCTCTGTTTTCTTTCAAAAAATGTGATGTGTCCACGTTGTGTTTTGGGGCATTTCCTGTCACGGGCGCTAGGCCTACCCACACAAGTGAGGTATCGTTTTTATCGGGAGACTTGGGGGAACGCTGGGTGGAAGGAAATTTGTGGCTCCTCTGAGATTCCAGAACATTCTGTCACCGAAATGTGAGGAAGACATGTTTTTTTAGCCAAATTATGAGGTTTGCAATGGATTCTGGGTAACAGAACTTGGTCAGAGCCCCACAAGTCACCTCATCTTGGATTCCCCTAGGTCTCTAGTTTTCAAAAATGCACAGGTTTGGTAGGTTTCCCTAGGTGCCGGCTGAGCTAGAGGCCAAAATCTACAGGTAGGCACTTTGCAAAAAACACCTCTGTTTTCTTTCAAAAAATGTGATGTGTCCACGTTGTGTTTTGGGGCATTTCCTGTCACGGGCGCTAGGCCTACCCACACAAGTGAGGTATCATTTTTATCGGGAGACTTGGGGGAACGCTGGGTGGAAGGACATTTGGGGCTCCTCTCAGATTCCAGAACTTTCTGTCACCGAAATGTGAGGAAAACATGTTTTTTTAGCCAAATGTTGAGGTTTGCAAAGGATTCTGGGTAACAGAACTTGGTCAGAGCCCCACAAGTCACCCCATCTTGGATTCCGCTAGGTCTCTAGTTTTCAAAAATGCACAGGTTTGGTAGGTTTCCCTAGGTGCCGGCTGAGCTAGAGGCCAAAATCTACAGGTAGGCACTTTGCAAAAAACACCTCTGTTTTCTTTCAAAAAATGTGATGAGTCCATGTTGTGTTTTGGGGCATTTCCTGTCACGGGCGTTAGGCCTACCCACACAAGTGAGGTATCATTTTTATCGGGAGACTTGGGGGAACGCTGGGTGGAAGGAAATTTGTGGCTCCTCTCAGATTCCAGAACTTTCTGTCACCGAAATGTGAGGAAAACATGTTTTTTTTAGCCAAATTATGAGGTTTGCAATGGATTCTGGGTAACAGAACTTAGTCAGAGCCCCACAAGTCACCCCATCTTGGATTCCCCTAGGTCTCTAGTTTAAAAAAATGCACAGGTTTGGTAGGTTTCCCTAGGTGCCGGCTGAGCTAGAGGCCAAAATCTACAGGTAGGCACTTTGCAAAAAACACCTCTGTTTTCTTTAAAAAAATGTGATGTGTCCACGTTGTGTTTTGGGGCATTTCCTGTCACGGGCGCTAGGCCTACCCACACAAGTGAGGTATCATTTTTATCGGGACACTTGGGGGAACGCTGGGTGGAAGGAAATTTGTGGCTCCTCTCAGATTCCAGAACTTTCTGTCACCGAAATGTGAGGAAAACATGTTTTTTAGCCAAATGTTGAGGTTTGCAATGGATTCTGGGTAACAGAACCTGGTCAGAGCCCCACAAGTCACCCCATCTTGGATTCCCCTAGGTCTCTAGTTTTCAAAAATGTACAGGTTTGGTAGGTTTCCCTAGGTGCCGGCTGAGCTAGAGGCCAAAATCTACAGGTAGGCACTTTGCAAAAAACACCTCTGTTTTCTTTAAAAAAATGTGATGTGTCCACGTTGTGTTTTGGGGCATTTCCTGTTACGGGCGTTAGGCCTACCCACACAAGTGAGGTATCATTTTTATCGTGAGAATTAGGGGAACGCTGGGTGGAAGGAAATTTGTGGCTCCTCTCAGATTCCAGAACTTTCTGTCACCGAAATGTGAGGAAAACATTTTTTTTAGCCAAATTTTGAGGTTTGCAAAGGATTCTGGGTAACAGAACCTGGTCAGAGCCCCACAAGTCACCCCATCTTGGATTCCCCTACGTCTCTAGTTTTCAGAAATGCACAGGTTTGGTAGGTTTCCCTAGGTGCCGGCTGAGCTAGAGGCCAAAATCTACAGGTAGGCACTTTGCAAAAAACACCTCTGTTTTCTTTAAAAAAATGTGATGTGTCCACGTTGTGTTTTGGGGCATTTCCTGTCACGGGCGCTAGGCCTACCCACACAAGTGAGGTATCATTTTTATCGGGAGACTTGGGGGAACGCTGGGTGGAAGGAAATTTGTGGCTCCTCTCAGATTCCAGAACTTTCTGTCACCGAAATGTGAGGAAAACATGTTTTTTTAGCCAAATTTTGAGGTTTGCAAAGGATTCTGGGTAACAGAACTTGGTCAGAGCCCCACAAGTCACCCCATCTTGGATTCCCCTAGGTCTCTAGTTTTCAAAAATGCACAGGTTTGGTAGGTTTCCCTAGGTGCCGGCTGAGCTAGAGGCCAAAATCTACAGGTAGGCACTTTGCAAAAAACACCTCTGTTTTCTTTAAAAAAATGTGATGTGTCCACGTTCTGTTTTGGGGCATTTCCTGTCACGGGCGTTAGGCCTACCCACACAAGTGAGGTATCATTTTTATCGGGAGACTTGGGGGAACGCTGGGTGGAAGGAAATTTGTGGCTCCTCTCAGATTCCAGAACTTTCTGTCACCGAAATGTGAGGAAAACATGTTTTTTTTAGCCAAATTATGAGGTTTGCAACGGATTCTGGGTAACAGAACTTAGTCAGAGCCCCACAAGTCACCCCATCTTGGATTCCCCTAGGTCTCTAGTTTTCAAAAATGCACAGGTTTGGTAGGTTTCCCTAGGTGCCCGGCTGAGCTAGAGGCCAAAATCTACAGGTAGGCACTTTGCAAAAAACACCTCTGTTTTCTTTCAAAAAATGTGATGTGTCCACGTTGTGTTTTGGGGCATTTCCTGTCACGGGCGCTAGGCCTACCCACACAAGTGAGGTATCATTTTTATCGGGAGACTTGGGGGAACGCTGGGTGGAAGGAAATTTGTGGCTCCTCTCAGATTCCAGAACTTTCTGTCACCGAAATGTGAGGAAAACATGTTTTTTTAGCCAAATGTTGAAGTTTGCAATGGATTCTGGGTAACAGAACCTGGCCAGAGCCCCACAAGTCACCCCATCTTGGATTCCCCTAGGTCTCTAGTTTTCAAAAATGTACAGGTTTGGTAGGTTTCCCTACGTGCCGGCTGAGCTAGAGGCCAAAATCTACAGGTAGGCACTTTGCAAAAAACACCTCTGTTTTCTTTCAAAAAATTTGATGTGTCCACGTTGGTTTTTGGGGCATTTCCTGTCACGGGCGTTAGGCCTACCCACACAAGTGAGGTATCATTTTTATCGTGAGAATTAGGGGAACGCTGGGTGGAAGGAAATTTGTGGCTCCTCTGAGATTGCAGAACTTTCTGTCACCGAAATGTGAGGAAAACATTTTTTTTAGCCAAAATTTGAGGTTTGCAAAGGATTCTGGGTAACAGAACCTGGTCAGAGCCCCACAAGTCACCCCATCTTGGATTCCCCTAGGTCTCTAGTTTTCAAAAATGTACAGGTTTGGTAGGTTTCCCTAGGTGCCTGCTGAGCTAGAGGCCAAAATCTACAGGTAGGCACTTTGCAAAAAACACCTCTGTTTTCTTTCAAAAAATTTGATGTGTCCACGTTGTGTTTTGGGGCATTTCCTGTCACGGGCGCTAGGCCTACCCACACAAGTGAGGTATCATTTTTATCGGGAGACTTGGGGGAACGCTGGGTGGAAGGAAATTTGTGGCTCCTCTCAGATTCCAGAACTTTCTGTCACCGAAATGTGAGGAAAACATGTTTTTTAGCCAAATGTTGAGGTTTGCAATGGATTCTGGGTAACAGAACCTGGTCAGAGCCCCACAAGTCACCCCATCTTGGATTCCCCTAGGTCTCTAGTTTTCAAAAATGTACAGGTTTGGTAGGTTTCCCTAGGTGCCGGCTGAGCTAGAGGCCAAAATCTACAGGTAGGCACTTTGCAAAAAACACCTCTGTTTTCTTTAAAAAAATGTGATGTGTCCACGTTGTGTTTTGGGGCATTTCCTGTTACGGGCGTTAGGCCTACCCACACAAGTGAGGTATCATTTTTATCGTGAGAATTAGGGGAACGCTGGGTGGAAGGAAATTTGTGGCTCCTCTCAGATTCCAGAACTTTCTGTCACCGAAATGTGAGGAAAACATTTTTTTTAGCCAAATTTTGAGGTTTGCTAAGGATTCTGGGTAACAGAACCTGGTCAGAGCCCCACAAGTCACCCCATCTTGGATTCCCCTAGGTCTCTAGTTTTCAAAAATGTACAGGTTTGGTAGGTTTCCCTAGGTGCCGGCTGAGCTAGAGGCCAAAATCTACAGGTAGGCACTTTGCAAAAAACACCTCTGTTTTCTTTCAAAAAATGTGATGTGTCCACGTTGTGTTTTGGGGCATTTCCTGTCACGGGCGCTAGGCCTACCCACACAAGTGAGGTATCATTTTTATCGGGAGACTTGGGGGAACGCTGGGTGGAAGGAAATTTGTGGCTCCTCTGAGATTCCAGAACTTTCTGTCACCGAAATGTGAGGAAAACATGTTTTTTTAGCCAAATTATGAGGTTTGCAATGGATTCTGGGTAACAGAACTTGGTCAGAGCCCCACAAGTCACCTCATCTTGGATTCCCCTAGGTCTCTAGTTTTAAAAAATGCACAGGTTTGGTAGGTTTCCCTAGGTGCCGGCTGAGCTAGAGGCCAAAATCTACAGGTAGGCACTTTGTAAAAAACACCTCTGTTTTCTTTCAAAAAATGTGATGTGTCCACGTTGTGTTTTGGGGCATTTCCTGTCACGGGCGCTAGGCCTACCCACACAAGTGAGGTATCATTTTTATCGGGAGACTTGGGGGAACGCTGGGTGGAAGGAAATTTGTGGCTCCTCTCAGATTCCAGAACTTTCTGTCACCGAAATGTGAGGAAAACATGTTTTTTTAGCCAAATTTTGAGGTTTGCAAAGGATTCTGGGTAACAGAACTTGGTCAGAGCCCCACAAGTCACCCCATCTTGGATTCCCCTAGGTCTCTAGTTTTCAAAAATGCACAGGTTTGGTAGGTTTCCCTAGGTGCCGGCTGAGCTAGAGGCCAAAATCTACAGGTAGGCACTTTGCAAAAAACACCTCTGTTTTCTTTAAAAAAATGTGAAGTCTCCACGTTGTGTTTTGGGGCATTTCCTGTCACGGGCGCTAGGCCTACCCACACAAGTGAGGTATCATTTTTATTGGGAGGCTTGGGGGAACGCTGGGTGGAAGGAAATTTGTGGCTCCTCTCAGATTCCAGAACTTTCTGTCACCGAAATGTGAGGAAAACATGTTTTTTTAGCCAAATTTTGAGGTTTGCAATGGATTCTGGGTAACAGAACCTGGTCAGAGCCCCACAAGTCACCCCATCTTGGATTCCCCTACGTCTCTAGTTTTCAGAAATGCACAGGTTTGGTAGGTTTCCCTAGGTGCCGGCTGAGCTAGAGGCCAAAATCTACAGGTAGGCACTTTGCAAAAAACACCTCTGTTTTCTTTCAAAAAATGTGATGTGTCCACGTTGTGTTTTGGGGCATTTCCTGTCACGGGCGCTAGGCCTACCCACACAAGTGAGGTATCATTTTTATCGGGAGACTTGGGGGAACGCTGGGTGGAAGGAAATTTGTGGCTCCTCTCAGATTCCAGAACTTTCTGTCACCGAAATGTGAGGAAAACATGTTTTTTTAGCCAAATTTTGAGGTTTGCAAAGGATTCTGGGTAACAGAACTTGGTCAGAGCCCCACAAGTCACCCCATCTTGGATTCCCCTAGGTCTCTAGTTTTAAAAAATGCACAGGTTTGGTAGGTTTCCCTAGGTGCCGGCTGAGCTAGAGGCCAAAATCTACAGGTAGGCACTTTGCAAAAAACACCTCTGTTTTCTTTAAAAAAATGTGATGTGTCCACGTTGTGTTTTGGGGCATTTCCTGTCACGGGCGTTAGGCCTACCCACACAAGTGAGGTATCATTTTTATCGGGAGACTTGGGGGAACGCTGGGTGGAAGGAAATTTGTGGCTCCTCTCAGATTCCAGAACTTTCTGTCACCGAAATGTGAGGAAAACATGGTTTTTTTAGCCAAATTATGAGGTTTGCAATGGATTCTGGGTAACAGAACTTAGTCAGAGCCCCACAAGTCACCCCATCTTGGATTCCCCTAGGTCTCTAGTTTTCAAAAATGCACAGGTTTGGTAGGTTTCCCTAGGTGCCCGGCTGAGCTAGAGGCCAAAATCTACAGGTAGGCACTTTGCAAAAAACACCTCTGTTTTCTTTCAAAAAATGTGATGTGTCCACGTTGTGTTTTGGGGCATTTCCTGTCACGGGCGCTAGGCCTACCCACACAAGTGAGGTATCATTTTTATCGGGAAGACTTGGGGGAACGCTGGGTGGAAGGAAATTTGTGGCTCCTCTCAGATTCCAGAACTTTCTGTCACCGAAATGTGAGGAAAACATGTTTTTTTAGCCAAATTTTGAGGTTTGCAAAGGATTCTGGGTAACAGAACTTGGTCAGAGCCCCACAAGTCACCCCATCTTGGATTCCCCTAGGTCTCTAGTTTTCAAAAATGCACAGGTTTGGTAGGTTTCCCTAGGTGCCGGCTGAGCTAGAGGCCAAAATCTACAGGTAGGCACTTTGCAAAAAACACCTCTGTTTTCTTTCAAAAAATGTGATGTCTCCACGTTGTGTTTTGGGGCATTTCCTGTCACGGGCGCTAGGCCTACCCACACAAGTGAGGTATAATTTTTATCGGGAGGCTTGGGGGAACGCTGGGTGGAAGGAAATTTGTGGCTCCTCTCAGATTCCCGAACTTTCTGTCACCGAAATGTGAGGAAAACATGTTTTTTTAGCCAAATTTTGAGGTTTGCAATGGATTCTGGGTAACAGAACCTGGTCAGAGCCCCACAAGTCACCCCATTTTGGATTCCCCTACGTCTCTAGTTTTCAGAAATGCACAGGTTTGGTAGGTTTCCCTAGGTGCCGGCTGAGCTAGAGGCCAAAATCTACAGGTAGGCACTTTGCAAAAAACACCTCTGTTTTCTTTAAAAAAATGTGATGTGTCCACGTTGTGTTTTGGGGCATTTCCTGTCACGGGCGCTAGGCCTACCCACACAAGTGAGGTATCATTTTTATCGGGAGACTTGGGGGAACGCAGGGTGGAAGGAAATTTGTGGCTCCTCTCAGATTCCAGAACTTTCTGTCACCGAAATGTGAGGAAAACATGTTTTTTTAGCCAAATGTTGAAGTTTGCAATGGATTCTGGGTAACAGAACCTGGCCAGAGCCCCACAAGTCACCCCATCTTGGATTCCCCTAGGTCTCTAGTTTTCAAAAATGTACAGGTTTGGTAGGTTTCCCTACGTGCCGGCTGAGCTAGAGGCCAAAATCTACAGGTAGGCACTTTGCAAAAAACACCTCTGTTTTCTTTCAAAAAATTTGATGTGTCCACGTTGGTTTTTGGGGCATTTCCTGTCACGGGCGTTAGGCCTACCCACACAAGTGAGGTATCATTTTTATCGTGAGAATTAGGGGAACGCTGGGTGGAAGGAAATTTGTGGCTCCTCTCAGATTCCAGAACTTTCTGTCACCGAAATGTGAGGAAAACATTTTCTTTAGCCAAAATTTGAGGTTTGCAAAGGATTCTGGGTAACAGAACCTGGTCAGAGCCCCACAAGTCACCCCATCTTGGATTCCCCTAGGTCTCTAGTTTTCAAAAATATACAGGTTTGGTAGGTTTCCCTAGGTGCCGGCTGAGCTAGAGGCCAAAATCTACAGGTAGGTACTTTGCAAAAAACACCTCTGTTTTCTTTAAAAAAATGTGATGTGTCCACGTTGTGTTTTGGGGCATTTCCTGTCACGGGCGCTAGGCCTACCCACACAAGTGAGGTATCATTTTTATCGGGAGACTTGGGGGAACGCTGGGTGGAAGGAAATTTGTGGCTCCTCTCAGATTCCAGAACTTTCTGTCACCGAAATGTGAGGAAAACATGTTTTTTTAGCCAAATGTTGAGGTTTGCAATGGATTCTGGGTAATAGAACCTGGTCAGAGCCCCACAAGTCACCCCATCTTGGATACCCCTAGGTCTCTAGTTTTCAAAAATGTACAGGTTTGGTAGGTTTCCCTAGGTGCCGGCTGAGCTAGAGGCCAAAATCTACAGGTAGGCACTTTGCAAAAAACACCTCTGTTTTCTTTAAAAAAATGTGATGTGTCCACGTTGTGTTTTGGGGCATTTCCTGTCACGGGCGTTAGGCCTACCCACACAAGTGAGGTATCATTTTTATCGTGAGAATTAGGGGAACGCTGGGTGGAAGGAAATTTGTGGCTCCTCTCAGATTCCAGAACTTTCTGTCACCGAAATGAGAGGAAAACATTTTTTTTAGCCAAATTTTGAGGTTTTCAAAGGATTCTGGGTAACAGAACTTGGTCAGAGCCCCACAAGTCACCCCATCTTGGATTCCCCTAGGTCTCTAGTTTTCAAAAATGCACAGGTTTGGTAGGTTTCCCTAGGTGCCGGCTGAGCTAGAGGCCAAAATCTACAGGTAGGCACTTTGCAAAAAACACCTCTGTTTTCTTTCAAAAAATGTGATGTGTCCACGTTGTGTTTTGGGGCATTTCCTGTCACGGGCGCTAGGCCTACCCACACAAGTGAGGTATCATTTTTATCGGGAGGCTTGGGGGAACGCTGGGTGGAAGGAAATTTGTGGCTCCTCTCAGATTCCAGAACTTTCTGTCACCGAAATGTGAGGAAAACATGTTTTTTAGCCAAATTTTGAGGTTTGCAATGGATTCTGGGTAACAGAACCTGGCCAGAGCCCCACAAGTCACCCCATCTTGGATTCCCCTAGGTCTCTAGTTTTCAAAAATGTACAGGTTTGGTAGGTTTCCCTACGTGCCGGCTGAGCTAGAGGCCAAAATCTACAGGTAGGCACTTTGCAAAAAACACCGCTGTTTTCTTTCAAAAAATTTGATGTGTCCACGTTGGATTTTGGGGCATTTCCTGTCACGGGCGTTAGGCCTACCCACACAAGTGAGGTATCATTTTTATCGTGAGAATTAGGGGAACGCTGGGTGGAAGGAAATTTGTGGCTCCTCTCAGATTCCAGAACTTTCTGTCACCGAAATGTAAGGAAAACATTTTTTTTAGCCAAAATTTGAGGTTTGCAAAGGATTCTGGGTAACAGAACCTGGTCAGAGCCCCACAAGTCACCCCATCTTGGATTCACCTAGGTCTCTAGTTTTCAAAAATGTACAGGTTTGGTAGGTTTCCCTAGGTGCCGGCTGAGCTAGAGGCCAAAATCTACAGGTAGGCACTTTGCAAAAAACACCTCTGTTTTCTTTAAAAAAATGTGATGTGTCCACGTTGTGTTCTGGGGCATTTCCTGTCACGGGCGCTAGGCCTACCCACACAAGTGAGGTATCATTTTTATCGGGAGACTTGGGGAAACGCTGGGTGGAAGGAAATTTGTGGCTCCTCTGAGATTCCAGAACTTTCTGTCACCGAAATGTGAGGAAAACATGTTTTTTTAGCCAAATTATGAGGTTTGCAATGGATTCTGGGTAACAGAACTTGGTCAGAGCCCCACAAGTCACCTCATCTTGGATTCCCCTAGGTCTCTAGTTTTCAAAAATGCACAGGTTTGGTAGGTTTCCCTAGGTGCCGGCTGAGCTAGAGGCCAAAATCTACAGGTAGGCACTTTGCAAAAAACACCTCTGTTTTCTTTCAAAAAATGTGATGTGTCCACGTTGTGTTTTGGGGCATTTCCTGTCACGGGCGCTAGGCCTACCCACACAAGTGAGGTATCATTTTTATCGGGAGACTTGGGGGAACGCTGGGTGGAAGGAAATTTGTGGCTCCTCTGAGATTCCAGAACTTTCTGTCACCGAAATGTGAGGAAAACATGTTTTTTTAGCCAAATGTTGAGGTTTGCAATGGATTCTGGGTAACAGAACCTGGTCAGAGCCCCACAAGTCACCCCATCTTGGATACCCCTAGGTCTCTAGTTTTCAAAAATGTACAGGTTTGGTAGGTTTCCCTAGGTGCCGGCTGAGCTAGAGGCCAAAATCTACAGGTAGGCACTTTGCAAAAAACACCTCTGTTTTCTTTCAAAAAATGTGATGTGTCCACGTTGTGTTTTGGGGCATTTCCTGTCACGGGCGCTAGGCCTACCCACACAAGTGAGGTATCATTTTTATCGGGAGACTTGGGGGAACGCTGGGTGGAAGGAAATTTGTGGCTCCTCTGAGATTCCAGAACTTTCTGTCACCGAAATGCGAGGAAAACTTGTTTTTTTAGCCAAATTATGAGGTTTGCAATGGATTCTGGGTAACAGAACTTGGTCAGAGCCCCACAAGTCACCTCATCTTGGATTCCCCTAGGTCTCTAGTTTTCAAAAATGCACAGGTTTGGTAGGTTTCCCTAGGTGCCGGCTGAGCTAGAGGACAAAATCTACAGGTAGGCACTTTGCAAAAAACACCTCTGTTTTCTTTAAAAAAATGTGATGTGTCCACGTTGTGTTTTGGGGCATTTCCTGTCACGGGCGCTAGGCCTACCCACACAAGTGAGGTATAATTTTTATCGGGAGGCTTGGGGGAACGCTGGGTGGAAGGAAATTTGTGGCTCCTCTCAGATTCCAGAACTTTCTGTCACCGAAATGTGAGGAAAACATGTTTTTTTAGCCAAATTTTGAGGTTTGCAATGGATTCTGGGTAACAGAACCTGGTCAGAGCCCCACAAGTCACCCCATCTTGGATTCCCCTACGTCTCTAGTTTTCAGAAATGCACAGGTTTGGTAGGTTTCCCTAGGTGCCGGCTGAGCTAGAGGCCAAAATCTACAGGTAGGCACTTTGCAAAAAACACCTCTGTTTTCTTTAAAAAAATGTGATGTGTCCACGTTGTGTTTTGGGGCATTTCCTGTCACGGGCGCTAGGCCTACCCACACAAGTGAGGTATCATTTTTATCGGGAGACTTGGGGGAACGCAGGGTGGAAGGAAATTTGTGGCTCCTCTCAGATTCCAGAACTTTCTGTCACCGAAATGTGAGGAAAACATGTTTTTTTAGCCAAATGTTGAAGTTTGCAATGGATTCTGGGTAACAGAACCTGGCCAGAGCCCCACAAGTCACCCCATCTTGGATTCCCCTAGGTCTCTAGTTTTCAAAAATGTACAGGTTTGGTAGGTTTCCCTACGTGCCGGCTGAGCTAGAGGCCAAAATCTACAGGTAGGCACTTTGCAAAAAACACCTCTGTTTTCTTTCAAAAAATTTGATGTGTCCACGTTGGTTTTTGGGGCATTTCCTGTCACGGGCGTTAGGCCTACCCACACAAGTGAGGTATCATTTTTATCGTGAGAATTAGGGGAACGCTGGGTGGAAGGAAATTTGTGGCTCCTCTCAGATTCCAGAACTTTCTGTCACCGAAATGTGAGGAAAACATTTTCTTTAGCCAAAATTTGAGGTTTGCAAAGGATTCTGGGTAACAGAACCTGGTCAGAGCCCCACAAGTCACCCCATCTTGGATTCCCCTAGGTCTCTAGTTTTCAAAAATATACAGGTTTGGTAGGTTTCCCTAGGTGCCGGCTGAGCTAGAGGCCAAAATCTACAGGTAGGTACTTTGCAAAAAACACCTCTGTTTTCTTTAAAAAAATGTGATGTGTCCACGTTGTGTTTTGGGGCATTTCCTGTCACGGGCGCTAGGCCTACCCACACAAGTGAGGTATCATTTTTATCGGGAGACTTGGGGGAACGCTGGGTGGAAGGAAATTTGTGGCTCCTCTCAGATTCCAGAACTTTCTGTCACCGAAATGTGAGGAAAACATGTTTTTTTAGCCAAATGTTGAGGTTTGCAATGGATTCTGGGTAATAGAACCTGGTCAGAGCCCCACAAGTCACCCCATCTTGGATACCCCTAGGTCTCTAGTTTTCAAAAATGTACAGGTTTGGTAGGTTTCCCTAGGTGCCGGCTGAGCTAGAGGCCAAAATCTACAGGTAGGCACTTTGCAAAAAACACCTCTGTTTTCTTTAAAAAAATGTGATGTGTCCACGTTGTGTTTTGGGGCATTTCCTGTCACGGGCGTTAGGCCTACCCACACAAGTGAGGTATCATTTTTATCGTGAGAATTAGGGGAACGCTGGGTGGAAGGAAATTTGTGGCTCCTCTCAGATTCCAGAACTTTCTGTCACCGAAATGAGAGGAAAACATTTTTTTTAGCCAAATTTTGAGGTTTTCAAAGGATTCTGGGTAACAGAACTTGGACAGAGCCCCACAAGTCACCCCATCTTGGATTCCCCTAGGTCTCTAGTTTTCAAAAATGCACAGGTTTGGTAGGTTTCCCTAGGTGCCGGCTGAGCTAGAGGCCAAAATCTACAGGTAGGCACTTTGCAAAAAACACCTCTGTTTTCTTTCAAAAAATGTGATGTGTCCACGTTGTGTTTTGGGGCATTTCCTGTCACGGGCGCTAGGCCTACCCACACAAGTGAGGTATCATTTTTATCGGGAGGCTTGGGGGAACGCTGGGTGGAAGGAAATTTGTGGCTCCTCTCAGATTCCAGAACTTTCTGTCACCGAAATGTAAGGAAAACATGTTTTTTAGCCAAATTTTGAGGTTTGCAATGGATTCTGGGTAACAGAACCTGGCCAGAGCCCCACAAGTCACCCCATCTTGGATTCCCCTAGGTCTCTAGTTTTCAAAAATGTACAGGTTTGGTAGGTTTCCCTACGTGCCGGCTGAGCTAGAGGCCAAAATCTACAGGTAGGCACTTTGCAAAAAACACCGCTGTTTTCTTTCAAAAAATTTGATGTGTCCACGTTGGTTTTTGGGGCATTTCCTGTCACGGGCGTTAGGCCTACCCACACAAGTGAGGTATCATTTTTATCGTGAGAATTAGGGGAACGCTGGGTGGAAGGAAATTTGTGGCTCCTCTCAGATTCCAGAACTTTCTGTCACCGAAATGTAAGGAAAACATTTTTTTTAGCCAAAATTTGAGGTTTGCAAAGGATTCTGGGTAACAGAACCTGGTCAGAGCCCCACAAGTCACCCCATCTTGGATTCACCTAGGTCTCTAGTTTTCAAAAATGTACAGGTTTGGTAGGTTTCCCTAGGTGCCGGCTGAGCTAGAGGCCAAAATCTACAGGTAGGCACTTTGTAAAAAACACCTCTGTTTTCTTTAAAAAAATGTGATGTGTCCACGTTGTGTTCTGGGGCATTTCCTGTCACGGGCGCTAGGCCTACCCACACAAGTGAGGTATCATTTTTATCGGGAGACTTGGGGAAACGCTGGGTGGAAGGAAATTTGTGGCTCCTCTGAGATTCCAGAACTTTCTGTCACCGAAATGTGAGGAAAACATGTTTTTTTAGCCAAATTATGAGGTTTGCAATGGATTCTGGGTAACAGAACTTGGTCAGAGCCCCACAAGTCACCTCATCTTGGATTCCCCTAGGTCTCTAGTTTTCAAAAATGCACAGGTTTGGTAGGTTTCCCTAGGTGCCGGCTGAGCTAGAGGCCAAAATCTACAGGTAGGCACTTTGCAAAAAACACCTCTGTTTTCTTTCAAAAAATGTGATGTGTCCACGTTGTGTTTTGGGGCATTTCCTGTCACGGGCGCTAGGCCTACCCACACAAGTGAGGTATCATTTTTATCGGGAGACTTGGGGGAACGCTGGGTGGAAGGAAATTTGTGGCTCCTCTGAGATTCCAGAACTTTCTGTCACCGAAATGTGAGGAAAACATGTTTTTTTAGCCAAATGTTGAGGTTTGCAATGGATTCTGGGTAACAGAACCTGGTCAGAGCCCCACAAGTCACCCCATCTTGGATACCCCTAGGTCTCTAGTTTTCAAAAATGTACAGGTTTGGTAGGTTTCCCTAGGTGCCGGCTGAGCTAGAGGCCAAAATCTACAGGTAGGCACTTTGCAAAAAACACCTCTGTTTTCTTTCAAAAAATGTGATGTGTCCACGTTGTGTTTTGGGGCATTTCCTGTCACGGGCGCTAGGCCTACCCACACAAGTGAGGTATCATTTTTATCGGGAGACTTGGGGGAACGCTGGGTGGAAGGAAATTTGTGGCTCCTCTGAGATTCCAGAACTTTCTGTCACCGAAATGCGAGGAAAACTTGTTTTTTTAGCCAAATTATGAGGTTTGCAATGGATTCTGGGTAACAGAACTTGGTCAGAGCCCCACAAGTCACCTCATCTTGGATTCCCCTAGGTCTCTAGTTTTCAAAAATGCACAGGTTTGGTAGGTTTCCCTAGGTGCCGGCTGAGCTAGAGGACAAAATCTACAGGTAGGCACTTTGCAAAAAACACCTCTGTTTTCTTTCAAAAAATGTGATGTGTCCACGTTGTGTTTTGGGGCATTTCCTGTCACGGGCGCTAGGCCTACCCACACAAGTGAGGTATCATTTTTATCGGGAGACTTGGGGGAACGCTGGGTGGAAGGAAATTTGTGGCTCCTCTCAGATTCCAGAACTTTCTGTCACCGAAATGTGAGGAAAACATGTTTTTTTAGCCAAATTTTGAGGTTTGCAAAGGATTCTGGGTAACAGAACTTGGTCAAAGACCCACAAGTCACCCCATCTTGGATTCCCCTAGGTCTCTAGTTTTAAAAAATGCACAGGTTTGGTAGGTTTCCCTAGGTGCCGGCTGAGCTAGAGGCCAAAATCTACAGGTAGGCACTTTGCAAAAAACACCTCTGTTTTCTTTAAAAAAAATTGATATGTCCACGTTGTGTTTTGGGGCATTTCCTGTCACGGGCGCTAGGCCTACCCACACAAGTGAGGTATCATTTTTATCGGGAGACTTGGGGGAACGCTGGGTGGAAGGAAATTTGTGGCTCCTCTCAGATTCCAGAACTTTCTGTCACCGAAATGTGAGGAAAACATGTTTTTTTAGACAAATTTTGAGGTTTGCAAAGGATTCTGGGTAACAGAACTTGGTCAGAGCCCCACAAGTCACCCCATCTTGGATTCCCCTAGGTCTCTAGTTTTAAAAAATGCACAGGTTTGGTAGGTTTCCCTAGGTGCCGGCTGAGCTAGAGGACAAAATCTACAGGTAGGCACTTTGCAAAAAACACCTCTGTTTTCTTTCAAAAAATGTGATGTGTCCACGTTGTGTTTTGGGGCATTTCCTGTCACGGGCGCTAGGCCTACCCACACAAGTGAGGTATCATTTTTATCGGGAGACTTGGGGGAACGCTGGGTGGAAGGAAATTTGTGGCTCCTCTCAGATTCCAGAACTTTCTGTCACCGAAATGTGAGGAAAACATGTTTTTTTAGCCAAATTTTGAGGTTTGCAAAGGATTCTGGGTAACAGAACTTGGTCAAAGACCCACAAGTCACCCCATCTTGGATTCCCCTAGGTCTCTAGTTTTAAAAAATGCACAGGTTTGGTAGGTTTCCCTAGGTGCCGGCTGAGCTAGAGGCCAAAATCTACAGGTAGGCACTTTGCAAAAAACACCTCTGTTTTCTTTAAAAAAAATTGATATGTCCACGTTGTGTTTTGGGGCATTTCCTGTCACGGGCGCTAGGCCTACCCACACAAGTGAGGTATCATTTTTATCGGGAGACTTGGGGGAACGCTGGGTGGAAGGAAATTTGTGGCTCCTCTCAGATTCCAGAACTTTCTGTCACCGAAATGTGAGGAAAACATGTTTTTTTAGACAAATTTTGAGGTTTGCAAAGGATTCTGGGTAACAGAACTTGGTCAGAGCCCCACAAGTCACCCCATCTTGGATTCCCCTAGGTCTCTAGTTTTAAAAAATGCACAGGTTTGGTAGGTTTCCCTAGGTGCCCGGCTGAGCTAGAGGCCAAAATCTACAGGTAGGCACTTTGCAAAAAACACCTCTGTTTTCTTTAAAAAAATGTGATGTGTCCACGTTGTGTTTTGGGGCATTTCCTGTCACGGGCGTTAGGCCTACCCACACAAGTGAGGTATCATTTTTATCGGGAGACTTGGGGGAACGCTGGGTGGAAGGAAATTTGTGGCTCCTCTCAGATTCCAGAACTTTCTGTCACCGATATGTGAGGAAAACATTTTTTTTAGCCAAAATTTGAGGTTTGCAAAGGATTCTGGGTAACAGAACCTGGTCAGAGCCCCACAAGTCACCCCATCTTGGATTCCCCTAGGTCTCTAGTTTTCAAAAATGTACAGGTTTGGTAGGTTTCCCTAGGTGCCGGCTGAGCTAGAGGCCAAAATCTACAGGTAGGCACTTTGCAAAAAACACCTCTGTTTTCTTTAAAAAAATGTGATGTGTCCACGTTGTGTTCTGGGGCATTTCCTGTCACGGGCGCTAGGCCTACCCACACAAGTGAGGTATCATTTTTATCGGGAGACTTGGGGGATCGCTGGGTGGAAGGAAATTTGTGGCTCCTCTGAGATTCCAGAACTTTCTGTCACCGAAATGTGAGGAAAACATGTTTTTTTAGCCAAATTATGAGGTTTGCAATGGATTCTGGGTAACAGAACTTGGTCAGAGCCCCACAAGTCACCTCATCTTGGATTCCCCTAGGTCTCTAGTTTTCAAAAATGCACAGGTTTGGTAGGTTTCCCTAGGTGCCGGCTGAGCTAGAGGCCAAAATCTACAGGTAGGCACTTTGCAAAAAACACCTCTGTTTTCTTTCAAAAAATGTGATGTGTCCACGTTGTGTTTTGGGGCATTTCCTGTCACGGGCGCTAGGCCTACCCACACAAGTGAGGTATCATTTTTATCGGGAGACTTGGGGGAACGCTGGGTGGAAGGAAATTTGTGGCTCCTCTGAGATTCCAGAACTTTCTGTCACCGAAATGCGAGGAAAACATGTTTTTTAGCCAAATTATGAGGTTTGCAATGGATTCTGGGTAACAGAACTTGGTCAGAGCCCCACAAGTCACCTCATCTTGGATTCCCCTAGGTCTCTAGTTTTCAAAAATGCACAGGTTTGGTAGGTTTCCCTAGGTGCCGGCTGAGCTAGAGGCCAAAATCTACAGGTAGGCACTTTGCAAAAAACACCTCTGTTTTCTTTAAAAAAATGTGATGTGTCCACGTTCTGTTTTGGGGCATTTCCTGTCACGGGCGCTAGGCCTACCCACACAAGTGAGGTATCATTTTTATCGGGAGACTTGGGGGAACGCTGGGTGGAAGGTAATTTGTGGCTCCTCTCAGATTCCAGAACTTTCTGTCACCGAAATGTGAGGAAAACATGTTTTTTAGCCAAATGTTGAGGTTTGCAATGGATTCTGGGTAACAGAACCTGGTCAGAGCCCCACAAGTCACCCTATCTTGGATTCCCCATGGTCTCTAGTTTTCAAAAATGTACAGGTTTGGAAGGTTTCCCTAGGTGCCGGCTGAGCTAGAGGCCAAAATCTACAGGTAGGCACTTTGCAAAAAACACCTCTGTTTTCTTTAAAAAAATGTGATGTGTCCACGTTGTGTTTTGGGGCATTTCCTGTTACGGGCGTTAGGCCTACCCACACAAGTGAGGTATCATTTTTATCGTGAGAATTAGGGGAACGCTGGGTGGAAGGAAATTTGTGGCTCCTCTCAGATTCCAGAACTTTCTGTCACCGAAATGTGAGGAAAACATTTTTTTTAGCCAAATTTTGAGGTTTGCAAAGGATTCTGGGTAACAGAACCTGGTCAGAGCCCCACAAGTCACCCCATCTTGGATTCCCCTAGGTCTCTAGTTTTCAAAAATGTACAGGTTTGGTAGGTTTCCCTAGGTGCCGGCTGAGCTAGAGGCCAAAATCTACAGGTAGGCACTTTGCAAAAAACACCTCTGTTTTCTTTCAAAAAATGTGATGTGTCCACGTTGTGTTTTGGGGCATTTCCTGTCACGGGCGCTAAGCCTACCCACACAAGTGAGGTATCATTTTTATCAGGAGACTTGGGGGAACGCTGGGTGGAAGTAAATTTGTGGCTCCTCTGAGATTCCAGAACTTTCTGTCACCGAAATGTGAGGAAAACATGTTTTTTTAGCCAAATTATGAGGTTTGCAATGGATTCTGGGTAACAGAACTTGGTCAGAGCCCCACAAGTCACCTCATCTTGGATTCCCCTAGGTCTCTAGTTTTAAAAAATGCACAGGTTTGGTAGGTTTCCCTAGGTGCCGGCTGAGTTAGAGGCCAAAATCTACAGGTAGGCACTTTGCAAAAAACACCTCTGTTTTCTTTCAAAAAATGTGATGTGTCCACGTTGTGTTTTGGGGCATTTCCTGTCACGGGCGCTAGGCCTACCCACACAAGTGAGGTATCATTTTTATCGGGAGACTTGGGGGAACGCTGGGTGGAAGGAAATTTGTGGCTCCTCTCAGATTCCAGAACTTTCTGTCACCGAAATGTGAGGAAAACATGTTTTTTTAGCCAAATTATGAGGTTTGCAATGGATTCTGGGTAACAGAACTTGGTCAGAGCCCCACAAGTCACCTCATCTTGGATTCCCCTAGGTCTCTAGTTTTCAAAAATGCACAGGTTTGGTAGGTTTCCCTAGGCGCCGGCTGAGCTAGAGGCCAAAATCTACAGGTAGGCACTTTGCAAAAAACACCTCTGTTTTCTTTAAAAAAAATGTGATGTGTCCACGTTCTGTTTTGGGGTATTTCCTGTCACGGGCGCTAGGCCTACCCACACAAGTGAGGTATCATTTTTATCGGGAGACTTGGGGGAACGCTGGGTGGAAGGTAATTTGTGGCTCCTCTCAGATTCCAGAACTTTCTGTCACCGAAATGTGAGGAAAACATGTTTTTTAGCCAAATGTTGAGGTTTGCAAAGGATTCTGGGTAACAGAAAGTGATCAGAGCCCCACAAGTCACCCCATCTTGGATTCCCCTAGGTCTCTAGTTTTCAAAAATGCACAGGTTTGGTAGGTTTCCCTAGGTGCCGGCTGAGCTAGAGGCCAAAATCTACAGGTAGGCACTTTGCAAAAAACACCTCTGTTTTCTTTAAAAAAAAAGTGATGTGTCCACGTTCTGTTTTGGGGCATTTCCTGTCACGGGCGCTAGGCCTACCCACACAAGTGAGGTATCATTTTTATCGGGAGACTTGGGGGAACGCTGGGTGGAAGGTAATTTGTGGCTCCTCTCAGATTCCAGAACTTTCTGTCACCGAAATGTGAGGAAAACATGTTTTTTAGCCAAATGTTGAGGTTTGCAATGGATTCTGGGTAACAGAACCTGGTCAGAGCCCCACAAGTCACCCCATCTTGGATTCCCCTAGGTCTCTAGTTTTCAAAAATGTACAGGTTTGGAAGGTTTCCCTAGGTGCCGGCTGAGCTAGAGGCCAAAATCTACAGGTAGGCACTTTGCAAAAAACACCTCTGTTTTCTTTAAAAAAATGTGATGTGTCCACGTTGTGTTTTGGGGCATTTCCTGTTACGGGCGTTAGGCCTACCCACACAAGTGAGGTATCATTTTTATCGTGAGAATTAGGGGAACGCTGGGTGGAAGGAAATTTGTGGCTCCTCTCAGATTCCAGAACTTTCTGTCACCGAAATGTGAGGAAAACATTTTTTTTAGCCAAATTTTGAGGTTTGCAAAGGATTCTGGGTAACAGAACCTGGTCAGAGCCCCACAAGTCACCCCATCTTGGATTCCCCTAGGTCTCTAGTTTTCAAAAATGTACAGGTTTGGTAGGTTTCCCTAGGTGCCGGCTGAGCTAGAGGCCAAAATCTACAGGTAGGCACTTTGCAAAAAACACCTCTGTTTTCTTTCAAAAAATGTGATGTGTCCACGTTGTGTTTTGGGGCATTTCCTGTCACGGGCGCTAGGCCTACCCACACAAGTGAGGTATCATTTTTATCGGGAGACTTGGGGGAACGCTGGGTGGAAGGAAATTTGTGGCTCCTCTGAGATTCCAGAACTTTCTGTCACCGAAATGTGAGGAAAACATGCTTTTTTAGCCAAATTATGAGGTTTGCAATGGATTCTGGGTAACAGAACTTGGTTAGAGCCCCACAAGTCACCTCATCTTGGATTCCCCTAGGTCTCTAGTTTTAAAAAATGCACAGGTTTGGTAGGTTTCCCTAGGTGCCGGCTGAGCTAGAGGCCAAAATCTACAGGTAGGCACTTTGCAAAAAACACCTCTGTTTTCTTTCAAAAAATGTGATGTGTCCACGTTGTGTTTTGGGGCATTTCCTGTCACGGGCGCTAGGCCTACCCACACAAGTGAGGTATCATTTTTATCGGGAGACTTGGGGGAACGCTGGGTGGAAGGAAATTTGTGGCTCCTCTCAGATTCCAGAACTTTCTGTCACCGAAATGTGAGGAAAACATGTTTTTTTAGCCAAATGTTGAGGTTTGCAATGGATTCAGGGTAACAGAACCTGGTCAGAGCCCCACAAGTCACCCCATCTTGGATACCCCTAGGTCTCTAGTTTTCAAAAATGTACAGGTTTGGTAGGTTTCCCTAGGTGCCGGCTGAGCTAGAGGCCAAAATCTACAGGTAGGCACTTTGCAAAAAACACCTCTGTTTTCTTTCAAAAAATGTGATGTGTCCACGTTGTGTTTTGGGGCATTTCCTGTCACGGGCGCTAGGCCTACCCACACAAGTGAGGTATCATTTTTATCGGGAGACTTGGGGGAACGCTGGGTGGAAGGAAATTTGTGGCTCCTCTGAGATTCCAGAACTTTCTGTCACCGAAATGCGAGGAAAACATGTTTTTTTAGCCAAATTATGAGGTTTGCAATGGATTCTGGGTAACAGAACTTGGTCAGAGCCCCACAAGTCACCTCATCTTGGATTCCCCTAGGTCTCTAGTTTTCAAAAATGCACAGGTTTGGTAGGTTTCCCTAGGTGCCGGCTGAGCTAGAGGACAAAATCTACAGGTAGGCACTTTGCAAAAAACACCTCTGTTTTCTTTCAAAAAATGTGATGTGTCCACGTTGTGTTTTGGGGCATTTCCTGTCACGGGCGCTAGGCCTACCCACACAAGTGAGGTATCATTTTTATCGGGAGACTTGGGGGAACGCTGGGTGGAAGGAAATTTGTGGCTCCTCTCAGATTCCAGAACTTTCTGTCACCGAAATGTGAGGAAAACATGTTTTTTTTAGCCAAATTTTGAGGTTTGCAAAGGATTCTGGGTAACAGAACTTGGTCAGAGCCCCACAAGTCACCCCATCTTGGATTCCCCTAGGTCTCTAGTTTTCAAAAATGCACAGGTTTGGTAGGTTTCCCTAGGTGCCGGCTGAGCTAGAGGCCAAAATCTACAGGTAGGCACTTTGCAAAAAACACCTCTGTTTTCTTTCAAAAAATGTGATGTGTCCACGTTGTGTTTTGGGGCATTTCCTGTCACGGGCGCTAGGCCTACCCACACAAGTGAGGTATCATTTTTATCGGGAGACTTGGGGGAACGCTGGGTGGAAGGAAATTTGTGGCTCCTCTGAGATTCCAGAACTTTCTGTCACCGAAATGTGAGGAAAACATGCTTTTTTAGCCAAATTATGAGGTTTGCAATGGATTCTGGGTAACAGAACTTGGTTAGAGCCCCACAAGTCACCTCATCTTGGATTCCCCTAGGTCTCTAGTTTTAAAAAATGCACAGGTTTGGTAGGTTTCCCTAGGTGCCGGCTGAGCTAGAGGCCAAAATCTACAGGTAGGCACTTTGCAAAAAACACCTCTGTTTTCTTTCAAAAAATGTGATGTGGTCCACGTTGTGTTTTGGGGCATTTCCTGTCACGGGCGCTAGGCCTACCCACACAAGTGAGGTATCATTTTTATCGGGAGACTTGGGGGAACGCTGGGTGGAAGGAAATTTGTGGCTCCTCTCAGATTCCAGAACTTTCTGTCACCGAAATGTGAGGAAAACATGTTTTTTTAGCCAAATGTTGAGGTTTGCAATGGATTCAGGGTAACAGAACCTGGTCAGAGCCCCACAAGTCACCCCATCTTGGATACCCCTAGGTCTCTAGTTTTCAAAAATGTACAGGTTTGGTAGGTTTCCCTAGGTGCCGGCTGAGCTAGAGGCCAAAATCTACAGGTAGGCACTTTGCAAAAAACACCTCTGTTTTCTTTCAAAAAATGTGATGTGTCCACGTTGTGTTTTGGGGCATTTCCTGTCACGGGCGCTAGGCCTACCCACACAAGTGAGGTATCATTTTTATCGGGAGACTTGGGGGAACGCTGGGTGGAAGGAAATTTGTGGCTCCTCTGAGATTCCAGAACTTTCTGTCACCGAAATGCGAGGAAAACATGTTTTTTTAGCCAAATTATGAGGTTTGCAATGGATTCTGGGTAACAGAACTTGGTCAGAGCCCCACAAGTCACCTCATCTTGGATTCCCCTAGGTCTCTAGTTTTCAAAAATGCACAGGTTTGGTAGGTTTCCCTAGGTGCCGGCTGAGCTAGAGGACAAAATCTACAGGTAGGCACTTTGCAAAAAACACCTCTGTTTTCTTTCAAAAAATGTGATGTGTCCACGTTGTGTTTTGGGGCATTTCCTGTCACGGGCGCTAGGCCTACCCACACAAGTGAGGTATCATTTTTATCGGGAGACTTGGGGGAACGCTGGGTGGAAGGAGATTTGTGGCTCCTCTCAGATTCCAGAACTTTCTGTCACCGAAATGTGAGGAAAAACATGTTTTTTTAGCCAAATTTTGAGGTTTGCAAAGGATTCTGGGTAACAGAACTTGGTCAGAGCCCCCCACAAGTCACCCCATCTTGGATTCCCCTAGGTCTCTAGTTTTCAAAAATGCACAGGTTTGGTAGGTTTCCCTAGGTGCCGGCTGAGCTAGAGGCCAAAATCTACAGGTAGGCACTTTGCAAAAAACACCTCTGTTTTCTTTAAAAAAATGTGATGTGTCCACGTTGTGTTTTGGGGCATTTCCTGTCACGGGCGCTAGGCCTACCCACACAAGTGAGGTATCATTTTTATCGGGAGGCTTGGGGGGAACGCTGGGTGGAAGGAAATTTGTGGCTCCTCTCAGATTCCAGAACTTTCTGTCACCGAAATGTGAGGAAAACATGTTTTTTAGCCAAATTTTGAGGTTTGCAATGGATTCTGGGTAACAGAACCTGGCCAGAGCCCCACAAGTCACGCCATCTTGGATTCCCCTAGGTCTCTAGTTTTCAAAAATGTACAGGTTTGGTAGGTTTCCCTACGTGCCGGCTGAGCTAGAGGCCAAAATCTACAGGTAGGCACTTTGCAAAAAACACAGCTGTTTTCTTTCAAAAAATTTGATGTGTCCACGTTGGTTTTTGGGGCATTTCCTGTCACGGGCGTTAGGCCTACCCACACAAGTGAGGTATCATTTTTATCGTGAGAATTAGGGGAACGCTGGGTGGAAGGAAATTTGTGGCTCCTCTCAGATTCCAGAACTTTCTGTCACCGAAATGTGAGGAAAACATTTTTTTTAGCCAAAATTTGAGGTTTGCAAAGGATTCTGGGTAACAGAACCTGGTCAGAGCCCCACAAGTCACCCCATTTTGGATTCACCTAGGTCTCTAGTTTTCAAAAATGTACAGGTTTGGTAGGTTTCCCTAGGTGCCGGCTGAGCTAGAGGCCAAAATCTACAGGTAGGCACTTTGCAAAAAACACCTCTGTTTTCTTTAAAAAAATGTGATGTGTCCACGTTGTGTTCTGGGGCATTTCCTGTCACGGGCGCTAGGCCTACCCACACAAGTGAGGTATCATTTTTATCGGGAGACTTGGGGAAACGCTGGGTGGAAGGAAATTTGTGGCTCCTCTGAGATTCCAGAACTTTCTGTCACCGAAATGTGAGGAAAACATGTTTTTTAGCCAAATTATGAGGTTTGCAATGGATTCTGGGTAACAGAACTTGGTCAGAGCCCCACAAGTCACCTCATCTTGGATTCCCCTAGGTCTCTAGTTTTCAAAAATGCACAGGTTTGGTAGATTTCCCTAGGTGCCGGCTGAGCTAGAGGCCAAAATCTACAGGTAGGCACTTTGCAAAAAACACCTCTGTTTTCTTTCAAAAAATGTGATGTGTCCACGTTGTGTTTTGGGGCATTTCCTGTCACGGGCGCTAGGCCTACCCACACAAGTGAGGTATCATTTTTATCGGGAGACTTGGGGGAACGCTGGGTGGAAGGAAATTTGTGGCTCCTCTCAGATTCCAGAACTTTCTGTCACCGAAATGTGAGGAAAACATGTTTTTTTAGCCAAATGTTGAGGTTTGCAATGGATTCTGGGTAACAGAACCTGATCAGAGCCCCACAAGTCACCCCATCTTGGATACCCCTAGGTCTCTAGTTTTCAAAAATGTACAGGTTTGGTAGGTTTCCCTAGGTGCCGGCTGAGCTAGAGGCCAAAATCTACAGGTAGGCACTTTGCAAAAAACACCTCTGTTTTCTTTCAAAAAATGTGATGTGTCCACGTTGTGTTTTGGGGCATTTCCTGTCACGGGCGCTAGGCCTACCCACACAAGTGAGGTATCATTTTTATCGGGAGACTTGGGGGAACGCTGGGTGGAAGGAAATTTGTGGCTCCTCTGAGATTCCAGAACTTTCTGTCACCGAAATGCGAGGAAAACTTGTTTTTTTAGCCAAATTATGAGGTTTGCAATGGATTCTGGGTAACAGAACTTGGTCAGAGCCCCACAAGTCACCTCATCTTGGATTCCCCTAGGTCTCTAGTTTTCAAAAATGCACAGGTTTGGTAGGTTTCCCTAGGTGCCGGCTGAGCTAGAGGCCAAAATCTACAGGTAGGCACTTTGCAAAAAACACCTCTGTTTTCTTTAAAAAAATGTGATGTGTCCACGTTGTGTTTTGGGGCATTTCCTGTCACGGGCGCTAGGCCTACCCACACAAGTGAGGTATCATTTTTATCGGGAGACTTGGGGGAACGCTGGGTGGAAGGTAATTTGTGGCTCCTCTCAGATTCCAGAACTTTCTGTCACCGAAATGTGAGGAAAACATGTTTTTTAGCCAAATGTTGAGGTTTGCAATGGATTCTGGGTAACAGAACCTGGTCAGAGCCCCACAAGTCACCTCATCTTGGATTCCCCTAGGTCTCTAGTTTTCAAAAATGTACAGGTTTGGAAGGTTTCCCTAGGTGCCGGCTGAGCTAGAGGCCAAAATCTACAGGTAGGCACTTTGCAAAAAACACCTCTGTTTTCTTTAAAAAAATGTGATGTGTCCACGCTGTGTTTTGGGGCATTTCCTGTTACGGGCGTTAGGCCTACCCACACAAGTGAGGTATCATTTTTATCGTGAGAATTAGGGGAAAGCTGGGTGGAAGGAAATTTGTGGCTCCTCTCAGATTCCAGAACTTTCTGTCACCGAAATGTGAGGAAAACATTTTTTTTAGCCAAATTTTGAGGTTTGCAAAGGATTCTGGGTAACAGAACCTGGTCAGAGCCCCACAAGTCACCCCATCTTGGATTCCCCTAGGTCTCTAGTTTTCAAAAATGTACAGGTTTGGTAGGTTTCCCTAGGTGCCGGCTGAGCTAGAGGCCAAAATCTACAGGTAGGCACTTTGCAAAAAACACCTCTGTTTTCTTTTAAAAAATGTGATGTGTCCACGTTGTGTTTTGGGGCATTTCCTGTCACGGGCGCTAGGCCTACCCACACAAGTGAGGTATCATTTTTATCGGGAGACTTGGGGGAATGCTGGGTGGAAGGAAATTTGTGGCTCCTCTGAGATTCCAGAACTTTCTGTCACCGAAATGTGAGGAAAACATGTTTTTTTAGCCAAATTATGAGGTTTGCAATGGATTCTGGGTAACAGAACTTGGTCAGAGCCCCACAAGTCACCTCATCTTGGATTCCCCTAGGTCTCTAGTTTTAAAAAATGCACAGGTTTGGTAGGTTTCCCTAGGTGCCGGCTGAGCTAGAGGCCAAAATCTACAGGTAGGCACTTTGCAAAAAACACCTCTGTTTTCTTTCAAAAAATGTGATGTGTCCACGTTGTGTTTTGGGGCATTTCCTGTCACGGGCGCTAGGCCTACCCACACAAGTGAGGTATCATTTTTATCGGGAGACTTGGGGGAACGCTGGGTGGAAGGAAATTTGTGGCTCCTCTCAGATTCCAGAACTTTCTGTCACCGAAATGTGAGGAAAACATGTTTTTTTAGCCAAATTTTGAGGTTTGCAAAGGATTCTGGGTAACAGAACTTGGTCAGAGCCCCACAAGTCACCCCATCTTGGATTCCCCTAGGTCTCTAGTTTTCAAAAATGCACAGGTTTGGTAGGTTTCCCTAGGTGCCGGCTGAGCTAGAGGCCAAAATCTACAGGTAGGCACTTTGCAAAAAACACCTCTGTTTTCTTTCAAAAAATGTGATGTCTCCACGTTGTGTTTTGGGGCATTTCCTGTCACGGGCGCTAGGCCTACCCACACAAGTGAGGTATCATTTTTATCGGGAGGCTTGGGGGAACGCTGGGTGGAAGGAAATTTGTGGCTCCTCTCAGATTCCAGAACTTTCTGTCACCGAAATGTGAGGAAAACATGTTTTTTTTAGCCAAATTTTGAGGTTTGCAATGGATTCTGGGTAACAGAACCTGGTCAGAGCCCCACAAGTCACCCCATCTTGGATTCCCCTACGTCTCTAGTTCTCAGAAATGCACAGGTTTAGTAGGTTTCCCTAGGTGCCGGCTGAGCTAGAGGCCAAAATCTACAGGTAGGCACTTTGCAAAAAACACCTCTGTTTTCTTTAAAAAAATGTGATGTGTCCACGTTGTGTTTTGGGGCATTTCCTGTCACGGGCGCTAGGCCTACCCACACAAGTGAGGTATCATTTTTATCGGGAGACTTGGGGGAACGCTGGGTGGAAGGAAATTTGTGGCTCCTCTCAGATTCCAGAACTTTCTGTCACCGAAATGTGAGGAAAACATGTTTTTTTAGCCAAATTTTGAGGTTTGCAAAGGATTCTGGGTAACAGAACTTGGTCAGAGCCCCACAAGTCACCCCATCTTGGATTCCCCTAGGTCTCTAGTTTTCAAAAATGCACAGGTTTGGTAGGTTTCCCTAGGTGCCGGCTGAGCTAGAGGCCAAAATCTACAGGTAGACACTTTGCAAAAAACACCTCTGTTTTCTTTCAAAAAATGTGATGTGTCCACGTTGTGTTTTGGGGCATTTCCTGTCACGGGCGCTAGGCCTACCCACACAAGTGAGGTATCATTTTTATCGGGAGACTTGGGGGAACGCTGGGTGGAAGGAAATTTGTGGCTCCTCTCAGATTCCAGAACTTTCTGTCACCGAAATGTGAGGAAAACATGTTTTTTTAGCCAAATGTTGAAGTTTGCAATGGATTCTGGGTAACAGAACCTGGCCAGAGCCCCACAAGTCACCCCATCTTGGATTCCCCTAGGTCTCTAGTTTTCAAAAATGTACAGGTTTGGTAGGTTTCCCTACGTGCCGGCTGAGCTAGAGGCCAAAATCTACAGGTAGGCACTTTGCAAAAAACACCTCTGTTTTCTTTCAAAAAATTTGATGTGTCCACGTTGGTTTTTGGGGCATTTCCTGTCATGGGCGTTAGGCCTACCCACACAAGTGAGGTATCATTTTTATCGTGAGAATTAGGGGAACGCTGGGTGGAAGGAAATTTGTGGCTCCTCTCAGATTCCAGAACTTTCTGTCACCGAAATGTGAGGAAAACATTTTTTTTAGCCAAAATTTGAGGTTTGCAAAGGATTCTGGGTAACAGAACCTGGTCAGAGCCCCACAAGTCACCCCATCTTGAATTCCCCTAGGTCTCTAGTTTTCAAAAATGTACAGGTTTGGTAGGTTTCCCTAGGTGCCGGCTGAGCTAGAGGCCAAAATCTACAGGTAGGCACTTTGCAAAAAACACCTCTGTTTTCTTTCAAAAAATGTGATGTGTCCACGTTGTGTTTTGGGGCATTTCCTGTCACGGGCGCTAGGCCTACCCACACAAGTGAGGTATCATTTTTATCGGGAGACTTGGGGGAACGCTGGGTGGAAGGAAATTTGTGGCTCCTCTCAGATTCCAGAACTTTCTGTCACCGAAATGTGAGGAAAACATGTTTTTTAGCCAAATGTTGAGGTTTGCAATGGATTCTGGGTAACAGAACCTGGTCAGAGCCCCACAAGTCACCCCATCTTGGATTCCCCTAGGTCTCTAGTTTTCAAAAATGTACAGGTTTGGTAGGTTTCCCTAGGTGCCGGCTGAGATAGAGGCCAAAATCTACAGGTAGGCACTTTGCAAAAAACACCTCTGTTTTCTTTAAAAAAATGTGATGTGTCCACGTTGTGTTTTGGGGCATTTCCTGTTACGGGCGTTAGGCCTACCCACACAAGTGAGGTATCATTTTTATCGTGAGAATTAGGGGAACGCTGGGTGGAAGGAAATTTGTGGCTCCTCTCAGATTCCAGAACTTTCTGTCACCGAAATGTGAGGAAAAAATTTTTTTTAGCCAAATGTTGAGGTTTGCAAAGGATTCTGGGTAACAGAACCTGGTCAGAGCCCCACAAGTCACCCCATCTTGGATTCCCCTAGGTCTCTATTTTTAAAAAATGTACAGGTTTGGTAGGTTTCCCTAGGTGCCGGCTGAGCTAGAGGCCAAAATCTACAGGTAGGCACTTTGCAAAAAACACCTCTGTTTTCTTTCAAAAAATGTGATGTGTCCACGTTGTGTTTTGGGGCATTTCCTGTCACGGGCGCTAGGCCTACCCGCACAAGTGAGGTATCATTTTTATCGGGAGACTTGGGGGAACGCTGGGTGGAAGGAAATTTGTGGCTCCTCTGAGATTCCAGAACTTTCTGTCACCGAAATGTGAGAAAAACATGTTTTTTTAGCCAAATTATGAGGTTTGCAATGGATTCTGGGTAACAGAACTTGGTCAGAGCCCCACAAGTCACCTCATCTTGGATTCCCCTAGGTCTCTAGAATTAAAAAATGCACAGGTTTGGTAGGTTTCCCTAGGTGCCGGCTGAGCTAGAGGCCAAAATCTACAGGTAGGCACTTTGCAAAAAACACCTCTGTTTTCTTTCAAAAAATGTGATGTGTCCACGTTGTGTTTTGGGGCATTTCCTGTCACGGGCGCTAGGCCTACCCACACAAGTGAGGTATCATTTTTATCGGGAGACTTGGGGGAACGCTGGGTGGAAGGAAATTTGTGGCTCCTCTCAGATTCCAGAACTTTCTGTCACCGAAATGTGAGGAAAACATGTTTTTTTAGCCAAATTTTGAGGTTTGCAAAGGATTCTGGGTAACAGAACTTGGTCAGAGCCCCACAAGTCACCCCATCTTGGATTCCCCTAGGTCTCTAGTTTTCAAAAATGCACAGGTTTGGTAGGTTTCCCTAGGTGCCGGCTGAGCTAGAGGCCAAAATCTACAGGTAGGCACTTTGCAAAAAACACCTCTGTTTTCTTTCAAAAAATGTGATGTCTCCACGTTGTGTTTTGGGGCATTTCCTGTCACGGGCGCTAGGCCTACCCACACAAGTGAGGTATCATTTTTATCGGGAGGCTTGGGGGAACGCTGGGTGGAAGGAAATTTGTGGCTCCTCTCAGATTCCAGAACTTTCTGTCACCGAAATGTGAGGAAAACATGTTTTTTTAGCCAAATTTTGAGGTTTGCAATGGATTCTGGGTAACAGAACCTGGTCAGAGCCCCACAAGTCACCCCATCTTGGATTCCCCTACGTCTCTAGTTTTCAGAAATGCACAGGTTTGGTAGGTTTCCCTAGGTGCCGGCTGAGCTAGAGGCCAAAATCTACAGGTAGGCACTTTGCAAAAAACACCTCTGTTTTCTTTAAAAAAATGTGATGTGTCCACGTTGTGTTTTGGGGCATTTCCTGTCACGGGCGCTAGGCCTACCCACACAAGTGAGGTATCATTTTTATCGGGAGACTTGGGGGAACGCTGGGTGGAAGGAAATTTGTGGCTCCTCTCAGATTCCAGAACTTTCTGTCACCGAAATGTGAGGAAAACATGTTTTTTTAGCCAAATTTTGAGGTTTGCAAAGGATTCTGGGTAACAGAACTTGGTCAGAGCCCCACAAGTCACCCCATCTTGGATTCCCCTAGGTCTCTAGTTTTCAAAAATGCACAGGTTTGGTAGGTTTCCCTAGGTGCCGGCTGAGCTAGAGGCCAAAATCTACAGGTAGGCACTTTGCAAAAAACACCTCTGTTTTCTTTAAAAAAATGTGATGTGTCCACGTTGTGTTTTGGGGCATTTCCTGTCACGGGCGTAAGGCCTACCCACACAAGTAAGGTATCATTTTTATCGGGAGACTTGGGGGAACGCTGGGTGGAAGGAAATTTGTGGCTCCTCTCAGATTCCAGAACTTTCTGTCACCGAAATGTGAGGAAAACATGGTTTTTTTAGCCAAATTATGAGGTTTGCAATGGATTCTGGGTAACAGAACTTAGTCAGAGCCCCACAAGTCACCCCATCTTGGATTCCCCTAGGTCTCTAGTTTTCAAAAATGCACAGGTTTGGTAGGTTTCCCTAGGTGCCGGCTGAGCTAGAGGCCAAAATCTACAGGTAGGCACTTTGCAAAAAACACCTCTGTTTTCTTTCAAAAAATGTGATGTGTCCACGTTGTGTTTTGGGGCATTTCCTGTCACGGGCGCTAGGCCTACCCACACAAGTGAGGTATCATTTTTATCGGGAGACTTGGGGGAACGCTGGGTGGAAGGAAATTTGTGGCTCCTCTCAGATTCCAGAACTTTCTGTCACCGAAATGTGAGGAAAACATGTTTTTTTAGCCAAATGTTGAAGTTTGCAATGGATTCTGGGTAACAGAACCTGGCCAGAGCCCCACAAGTCACCCCATCTTGGATTCCCCTAGGTCTCTAGTTTTCAAAAATGTACAGGTTTGGTAGGTTTCCCTACGTGCCGGCTGAGCTAGAGGCCAAAATCTAAAGGTAGGCACTTTGCAAAAAACACCTCTGTTTTCTTTCAAAAAATTTGATGTGTCCACGTTGGTTTTTGGGGCATTTCCTGTCACGGGCGTTAGGCCTACCCACACAAGTGAGGTATCATTTTTATCGTGAGAATTAGGGGAACGCTGGGTGGAAGGAAATTTGTGGCTCCTCTCAGATTCCAGAACTTTCTGTCACCGAAATGTGAGGAAAACATTTTTTTTAGCCAAAATTTGAGGTTTGCAAAGGATTCTGGGTAACAGAACATGGTCAGAGCCCCACAAGTCACCCCATCTTGGATTCCCCTAGGTCTCTAGTTTTAAAAAATGTACAGGTTTGGTAGGTTTCCCTAGGTGCCGGCTGAGCTAGAGGCCAAAATCTACAGGTAGGCACTTTGCAAAAAACACCTCTGTTTTCTTTAAAAAAATGTGATGTGTCCACGTTGTGTTCTGGGGCATTTCCTGTCACGGGCGCTAGGCCTACCCACACAAGTGAGGTATCATTTTTATCGGGAGACTTGGGGGAATGCTGGGTGGAAGGAAATTTGTGGCTCCTCTGAGATTCCAGAACTTTCTGTCACCGAAATGTGAGGAAAACATGTTTTTTTAGCCAAATTATGAGGTTTGCAATGGATTCTGGGTAACAGAACTTGGTCAGAGCCCCACAAGTCACCTCATCTTGGATTCCCCTAGGTCTCTAGTTTTCAAAAATGCACAGGTTTGGTAGGTTTCCCTAGGTGCCGGCTGAGCTAGAGGCCAAAACCTACAGGTAGGCACTTTGCAAAAAACACCTCTGTTTTCTTTCAAAAAATGTGATGTGTCCACGTTGTGTTTTGGGGCATTTCCTGTCACGGGCGCTAGGCCTACCCACACAAGTGAGGTATCATTTTTATCGGGAGACTTGGGGGAACGCTGGGTGGAAGGAAATTTGTGGCTCCTCTCAGATTCCAGAACTTTCTGTCACCGAAATGTGAGGAAAACATGTTTTTTTAGCCAAATGTTGAGGTTTGCAATGGATTCTGGGTAACAGAACCTGGTCAGAGCCCCACAAGTCACCCCATCTTGGATACCCCTAGGTCTCTAGTTTTCAAAAATGTACAGGTTTGGTAGGTTTCCCTAGGTGCCGGCTGAGCTAGAGGCCAAAATCTACAGGTAGGCACTTTGCAAAAAACACCTCTGTTTTCTTTAAAAAAATGTGATGTGTCCACGTTGTGTTTTGGGGCATTTCCTGTCACGGGCGTTAGGCCTACCCACACAAGTGAGGTATCATTTTTATCGTGAGAATTAGGGGAACGCTGGGTGGAAGGAAATTTGTGGCTCCTCTCAGATTCCAGAACTTTTTGTCACCGAAATGTGAGGAAAACATTTTGTTTAGCCAAATTTTGAGGTTTGCAAAGGATTCTGGGTAACAGAACCTGGTCAGAGCCCCACAAGTCACCCCATCTTGGATTCCCCTTGGTCTCTAGTTTTCAAAAATGTACAGGTTTGGTAGGTTTCCCTAGGTGCCGGCTGAGCTAGAGGCCAAAATCTACAGGTAGGCACTTTGCAAAAAACACCTCTGTTTTCTTTCAAAAAATGTGATGTGTCCACGTTGTGTTTTGGGGCATTTCCTGTCACGGGCGCTAGGCCTACCCACACAAGTGAGGTATCATTTTTATCGGGAGACTTGGGGGAACGCTGGGTGGAAGGAAATTTGTGGCTCCTCTGAGATTCCAGAACTTTCTGTCACCGAAATGCGAGGAAAACATGTTTTTTTAGCCAAATTATGAGGTTTGCAATGGATTCTGGGTAACAGAACTTGGTCAGAGCCCCACAAGTCACCTCATCTTGGATTCCCCTAGGTCTCTAGTTTTCAAAAATGCACAGGTTTGGTAGGTTTCCCTAGGTGCCGGCTGAGCTAGAGGACAAAATCTACAGGTAGGCACTTTGCAAAAAACACCTCTGTTTTCTTTCAAAAAATGTGATGTGTCCACGTTGTGTTTTGGGGCATTTCCTGTCACGGGCGCTAGGCCTACCCACACAAGTGAGGTATCATTTTTATCGGGAGACTTGGGGGAACGCTGGGTGGAAGGAAATTTGTGGCTCCTCTCAGATTCCAGAACTTTCTGTCACCGAAATGTGAGGAAAACATGTTTTTTTAGCCAAATTTTGAGGTTTGCAAAGGATTCTGGGTAACAGAACTTGGTCAGAGCCCCACAAGTCACCCCATCTTGGATTCCCCTAGGTCTCTAGTTTTCATAAATGCACAGGTTTGGTAGGTTTCCCTAGGTGCCGGCTGAGCTAGAGGCCAAAATCTACAGGTAGGCACTTTGCAAAAAACGCCTCTGTTTTCTTTAAAAAAATGTGATGTGTCCACGTTGTGTTTTGGGGCATTTCCTGTCACGGGCGCTAGGCCTACCCACACAAGTGAGGTATCATTTTTATCGTGAGAATTAGGGGAACGCTGGGTGGAAGGAAATTTGTGGCTCCTCTCAGATTCCAGAACTTTCTGTCACCGAAATGTGAGGAAAACATTTTTTTTAGCCAAAATTTGAGGTTTGCAAAGGATTCTGGGTAACAGAACCTGGTCAGAGCCCCACAAGTCACCCCATCTTGGATTCACCTAGGTCTCTAGTTTTCAAAAATACACAGGTTTGGTAGGTTTCCCTAGGTGCCG
Organism: Pleurodeles waltl; assembly: GCF_031143425.1. NCBI lineage: Eukaryota > Metazoa > Chordata > Amphibia > Caudata > Salamandridae > Pleurodeles > Pleurodeles waltl. The sequence goes on along the minus strand of NW_027149874.1, from coordinate 92,764 downwards.
GCTGAGCTAGAGGCCAAAATCTTCAGGTAGGCACTTTGCAAAAAACACCTCTGTTTTCTTTAAAAAAATGTGATGTGTCCACGTTGTGTTCTGGGGCATTTCCTGTCACGGGCGCTAGGCCTACCCACACAAGTGAGGTATCATTTTTATCGGGAGACTTGGGGAAACGCTGGGTGGAAGGAAATTTGTGGCTCCTCTGACATTCCAGAACTTTCTGTCACCGAAATGTGAGGAAAACATGTTTTTTTAGCCAAATTATGAGGTTTGCAATGGATTCTGGGTAACAGAACTTGGTCAGAGCCCCACAAGTCACCTCATCTTGGATTCCCCTAGGTCTCTAGTTTTCAAAAATGCACAGGTTTGGTAGGTTTCCCTAGGTGCCGGCTGAGCTAGAGGCCAAAATCTACAGGTAGGCACTTTGCAAAAAACACCTCTGTTTTCTTTCAAAAAATGTGATGTGTCCACGTTGTGTTTTGGGGCATTTCCTGTCACGGGCGCTAGGCCTACCCACACAAGTGAGGTATCATTTTTATCGGGAGACTTGGGGGAACGCTGGGTGGAAGGAAATTTGTGGCTCCTCTGAGATTCCAGAACTTTCTGTCACCGAAATGTGAGGAAAACATGTTTTTTTAGCCAAATGTTGAGGTTTGCAATGGATTCTGGGTAACAGAACCTGGTCAGAGCCCCACAAGTCACCCCATCTTGGATACCCCTAGGTCTCTAGTTTTCAAAAATGTACAGGTTTGGTAGGTTTCCCTAGGTGCCGGCTGAGCTAGAGGCCAAAATCTACAGGTAGGCACTTTGCAAAAAACACCTCTGTTTTCTTTCAAAAAATGTGATGTGTCCACGTTGTGTTTTGGGGCATTTCCTGTCACGGGCGCTAGGCCTACCCACACAAGTGAGGTATCATTTTTATCGGGAGACTTGGGGGAACGCTGCGTGGAAGGAAATTTGTGGCTCCTCTCAGATTCCAGAACTTTCTGTCACCGAAATGTGAGGAAAACATGTTTTTTTAGCCAAATTTTGAGGTTTGCAAAGGATTCTGGGTAACAGAACTTGGTCAGAGCCCCACAAGTCACCCCATCTTGGATTCCCCTAGGTCTCTAGTTTTCAAAAATGCACAGGTTTGGTAGGTTTCCCTAGGTGCCGGCTGAGCTAGAGGCCAAAATCTACAGGTAGGCACTTTGCAAAAAACACCTCTGTTTTCTTTCAAAAAATGTGATGTCTCCACGTTGTGTTTTGGGGCATTTCCTGTCACGGGCGCTAGGCCTACCCACACAAGTGAGGTATCATTTTTATCGGGAGACTTGGGGGAACGCTGGGTGGAAGGAAATTTGTGGCTCCTCTCAGATTCCAGAACTTTCTGTCACCGAAATGTGAGGAAAACATGTTTTTTTAGCCAAATGTTGAGGTTTGCAAAGGATTCTGGGTAACAGAACTTGGTCAGAGCCCCACAAGTCACCCCATCTTGGATTCCCCTAGGTCTCTAGTTTTCAAAAATGCACAGGTTTGGTAGGTTTCCCTAGGTGCCGGCTGAGCTAGAGGCCAAAATCTACAGGTAGGCACTTTGCAAAAAACACCTCTGTTTTCTTTAAAAAAATGTGATGTGTCCACGTTGTGTTTTGGGGCATTTCCTGTCACGGGCGTTAGGCCTACCCACACAAGTGAGGTATCATTTTTATCGGGAGACTTGGGGGAACGCTGGGTGGAAGGAAATTTGTGGCTCCTCTCAGATTCCAGAACTTTCTGTCACCGAAATGTGAGGAAAACATGGTTTTTTTATCCAAATTATGAGGTTTGCAATGGATTCTGGGTAACAGAACTTAGTCAGAGCCCCACAAGTCACCCCATCTTGGATTCCCCTAGGTCTCTAGTTTTCAAAAATGCACAGGTTTGGTAGGTTTCCCTAGGTGCCGGCTGAGCTAGAGGCCAAAATCTACAGGTAGGCACTTTGCAAAAAACACCTCTGTTTTCTTTCAAAAAATGTGATGTGTCCACGTTGTGTTTTGGGGCATTTCCTGTCACGGGCGCTAGGCCTACCCACACAAGTGAGGTATCATTTTTATCAGGAGACTTGGGGGAACGCTGGGTGGAAGGAAATTTGTGGCTCCTCTCAGATTCCAGAACTTTCTGTCACCGAAATGTGAGGAAAACATGTTTTTTTAGCCAAATGTTGAAGTTTGCAATGGATTCTGGGTAACAGAACCTGGCCAGAGCCCCACAAGTCACCCCATCTTGGATTCCCCTAGGTCTCTAGTTTTCAAAAATGTACAGGTTTGGTAGGTTTCCCTAGGTGCCGGCTGAGCTAGAGGCCAAAATCTACAGGTAGGCACTTTGCAAAAAACACCTCTGTTTTCTTTCAAAAAATTTGATGTGTCCACGTTGGTTTTTGGGGCATTTCCTGTCACGGGCGTTAAGCCTACCCACACAAGTGAGGTATCATTTTTATCGGGAGAATTAGGGGAACGCTGGGTGGAAGGAAATTTGTGGCTCCTCTCAGATTCCAGAACTTTCTGTCACCGAAATGTGATGAAAACATTTTTTTTAGCCAAAATTTGAGGTTTGCAAAGGATTCTGGGTAACAGAACCTGGTCAGAGCCCCACAAGTCACCCCATCTTGGATTCACCTAGGTCTCTAGTTTTCAAAAATGTACAGGTTTGGTAGGTTTCCCTAGGTGCCGGCTGAGCTAGAGGCCAAAATCTACAGGTAGGCACTTTGCAAAAAACACCTCTGTTTTCTTTAAAAAAATGTGATGTGTCCACGTTGTGTTCTGGGGCATTTCCTGTCACGGGCGCTAGGCCTACCCACACAAGTGAGGTATCATTTTTATCGGGAGACTTGGGGAAACGCTGGGTGGAAGGAAATTTGTGGCTCCTCTGAGATTCCAGAACTTTCTGTCACCGAAATGTGAGGAAAACATGTTTTTTTAGCCAAATTATGAGGTTTGCAATGGATTCTGGGTAACAGAACTTGGTCAGAGCCCCACAAGTCACCTCATCTTGGATTCCCCTAGGTCTCTAGTTTTCAAAAATGCACAGGTTTGGTAGGTTTCCCTAGGTGCCGGCTGAGCTAGAGGCCAAAATCTACAGGTAGGCACTTTGCAAAAAACACCTCTGTTTTCTTTCAAAAAATGTGATGTGTCCACGTTGTGTTTTGGGGCATTTCCTGTCACGGGCGCTAGGCCTACCCACACAAGTGAGGTATCATTTTTATCGGGAGACTTGGGGGAACGCTGAGTGGAAGGAAATTTGTGGCTCCTCTCAGATTCCAGAACTTTCTGTCACCGAAATGTGAGGAAAACATGTTTTTTTAGCCAAATGTTGAGGTTTGCAATGGATTCTGGGTAACAGAACCTGATCAGAGCCCCACAAGTCACCCCATCTTGGATACCCCTAGGTCTCTAGTTTTCAAAAATGTACAGGTTTGGTAGGTTTCCCTAGGTGCCGGCTGAGCTAGAGGCCAAAATCTACAGGTAGGCACTTTGCAAAAAACACCTCTGTTTTCTTTCAAAAAATGTGATGTGTCCACCTTGTGTTTTGGGGCATTTCCTGTCACGGGCGCTAGGCCTACCCACACAAGTGAGGTATCATTTTTATCGGGAGACTTGGGGGAACGCTGGGTGGAAGGAAATTTGTGGCTCCTCTGAGATTCCAGAACTTTCTGTCACCGAAATGCGAGGAAAACTTGTTTTTTTAGCCAAATTATGAGGTTTGCAATGGATTCTGGGTAACAGAACTTGGTCAGAGCCCCACAAGTCACCTCATCTTGGATTCCCCTAGGTCTCTAGTTTTCAAAAATGCACAGGTTTGGTAGGTTTCCCTAGGTGCCGGCTGAGCTAGAGGACAAAATCTACAGGTAGGCACTTTTCAAAAAACACCTCTGTTTTCTTTCAAAAAATGTGATGTGTCCACGTTGTGTTTTGGGGCATTTCCTGTCACGGGCGCTAGGCCTACCCACACAAGTGAGGTATCATTTTTATCGGGAGACTTGGGGGAACGCTGGGTGGAAGGAAATTTGTGGCTCCTCTCAGATTCCAGAACTTTCTGTCACCGAAATGTGAGGAAAACATGTTTTTTTAGCCAAATTTTGAGGTTTGCAAAGGATTCTGGGTAACAGAACTTGGTCAGAGCCCCACAAGTCACCCCATCTTGGATTCCCCTAGGTCTCTAGTTTTCAAAAATGCACAGGTTTGGTAGGTTTCCCTAGGTGCCGGCTGAGCTAGAGGCCAAAATCTACAGGTAGGCACTTTGCAAAAAACACCTCTGTTTTCTTTCAAAAAATGTGATGTGTCCACGTTGTGTTTTGGGGCATTTCCTGTCACGGGCGCTAGGCCTACCCACACAAGTGAGGTATCATTTTTATCGGGAGGCTTGGGGGAACGCTGGGTGGAAGGAAATTTGTGGCTCCTCTCAGATTCCAGAACTTTCTGTCACCGAAATGTGAGAAAAACATGTTTTTTTAGCCAAATTTTGAGGTTTGCAATGGATTCTGGGTAACAGAACCTGGTCAGAGCCCCACAAGTCACCCCATCTTGGATTCCCCTAGGTCTCTAGTTTTCAAAAATGCACAGGTTTGGTAGGTTTCCCTAGGTGCCGGCTGAGCTAGAGGCCAAAATCTACAGGTAGGCACTTTGCAAAAAACACCTCTGTTTTCTTTAAAAAAATGTGATGTGTCCACGTTGTGTTTTGGGGCATTTCCTGTCACGTGCGTTAGGCCTACCCACACAAGTGAGGTATCATTTTTATCGGGAGACTTGGGGGAACGCTGGGTGGAAGGAAATTTGTGGCTCCTTTCAGATTCCAGAACTTTCTGTCACCGAAATGTGAGGAAAACATGGTTTTTTTAGCCAAATTATGAGGTTTGCAATGGATTCTGGGTAACAGAACTTAGTCAGAGCCCCACAAGTCACCCCATCTTGGATTCCCCTAGGTCTCTAGTTTTCAAAAATGCACAGGTTTGGTAGGTTTCCCTAGGTGCCGGCTGAGCTAGAGGCCAAAATCTACAGGTAGGCACTTTGCAAAAAACACCTCTGTTTTCTTTCAAAAAATGTGATGTGTCCACGTTGTGTTTTGGGGCATTTCCTGTCACGGGCGCTAGGCCTACCCACACAAGTGAGGTATCATTTTTATCGGGAGACTTGGGGGAACGCTGGGTGGAAGGAAATTTGTGGCTCCTCTCAGATTCCAGAACTTTCTGTCACCGAAATGTGAGGAAAACATGTTTTTTTAGCCAAATGTTGAAGTTTGCAATGGATTCTGGGTAACAGAACCTGGCCAGAGCCCCACAAGTCACCCCATCTTGGATTCCCCTAGGTCTCTAGTTTTCAAAAATGTACAGGTTTGGTAGGTTTCCCTACGTGCCGGCTGAGCTAGAGGCCAAAATCTAAAGGTAGGCACTTTGCAAAAAACACCTCTGTTTTCTTTCAAAAAATTTGATGTGTCCACGTTGGTTTTTGGGGCATTTCCTGTCACGGGCGTTAGGCCTACCCACACAAGTGAGGTATCATTTTTATCGTGAGAATTAGGGGAACGCTGGGTGGAAGGAAATTTGTGGCTCCTCTCAGATTCCAGAACTTTCTGTCACCGAAATGTGAGGAAAACATTTTTTTTAGCCAAAATTTGAGGTTTGCAAAGGATTCTGGGTAACAGAACCTGGTCAGAGCCCCACAAGTCACCCCATCTTGGATTCCCCTAGGTCTCTAGTTTTCAAAAATGTACAGGTTTGGTAGGTTTCCCTAGGTGCCGGCTGAGCTAGAGGCCAAAATCTACAGGTAGGCACTTTGCAAAAAACACCTCTGTTTTCTTTCAAAAAATGTGATGTGTCCACGTTGTGTTCTGGGGCATTTCCTGTCACGGGCGCTAGGCCTACCCACACAAGTGAGGTATCATTTTTATCGGGAGACTTGGGGGAACGCTGGGTGGAAGGAAATTTGTGGCTCCCCTGAGATTCCAGAACTTTCTGTCACCGAAATGTGAGGAAAACATGTTTTTTTAGCCAAATTATGAGGTTTGCAATGGATTCTGGGTAACAGAACTTGGTCAGAGCCCCACAAGTCACCTCATCTTGGATTCCCCTAGGTCTCTAGTTTTCAAAAATGCACAGGTTTGGTAGGTTTCCCTAGGTGCCGGCTGAGCTAGAGGCCAAAACCTACAGGTAGGCACTTTGCAAAAAACACCTCTGTTTTCTTTAAAAAAATGTGATGTGTCCACGTTGTGTTTTGGGGCATTTCCTGTCACGGGCGCTAGGCCTACCCACACAAGTGAGGTATCATTTTTATCGGGAGACTTGGGGGAACGCTGGGTGGAAGGAAATTTGTGGCTCCTCTCAGATTCCAGAACTTTCTGTCACCGAAATGTGAGGAAAACATGTTTTTTTAGCCAAATGTTGAGGTTTGCAATGGATTCTGGGTAACAGAACCTGGTCAGAGCCCCACAAGTCACCCCATCTTGGATACCCCTAGGTCTCTAGTTTTCAAAAATGTACAGGTTTGGTAGGTTTCCCTAGGTGCCGGCTGAGCTAGAGGCCAAAATCTACAGGTAGGCACTTTGCAAAAAACACCTCTGTTTTCTTTAAAAAAATGTGATGTGTCCATGTTGTGTTTTGGGGCATTTCCTGTCACGGGCGTTAGGCCTACCCACACAAGTGAGGTATCATTTTTATCGTGAGAATTAGGGGAACGCTGAGTGGAAGGAAATTTGTGGCTCCTCTCAGATTCCAGAACTTTCTGTCACCGAAATGTGAGGAAAACATTTTTTTTAGCCAAATTTTGAGGTTTGCAAAGGATTCTGGGTAACAGAACCTGGTCAGAGCCCCACAAGTCACCCCATCTTGGATTCCCCTTGGTCTCTAGTTTTCAAAAATGTACAGGTTTGGTAGGTTTCCCTAGGTGCCGGCTGAGCTAGAGGCCAAAATCTACAGGTAGGCACTTTGCAAAAAACACCTCTGTTTTCTTTCAAAAAATGTGATGTGTCCACGTTGTGTTTTGGGGCATTTCCTGTCACGGGCGCTAGGCCTACCCACACAAGTGAGGTATCATTTTTATCGGGAGACTTGGGGGAACGCTGGGTGGAAGGAAATTTGTGGCTCCTCTGAGATTCCAGAACTTTCTGTCACCGAAATGCGAGGAAAACATGTTTTTTTAGCCAAATTATGAGGTTTGCAATGGATTCTGGGTAACAGAACTTGGTCAGAGCCCCACAAGTCACCTCATCTTGGATTCCCCTAGGTCTCTAGTTTTCAAAAATGCACAGGTTTGGTAGGTTTCCCTAGGTGCCGGCTGAGCTAGAGGACAAAATCTACAGGTAGGCACTTTGCAAAAAACACCTCTGTTTTCTTTCAAAAAATGTGATGTGTCCACGTTGTGTTTTGGGGCATTTCCTGTCACGGGCGCTAGGCCTACCCACACAAGTGAGGTATCATTTTTATCGGGAGACTTGGGGGAACGCTGGGTGGAAGGAAATTTGTGGCTCCTCTCAGATTCCAGAACTTTCTGTCACCGAAATGTGAGGAAAACATGTTTTTTTAGCCAAATTTTGAGGTTTGCAAAGGATTCTGGGTAACAGAACTTGGTCAGAGCCCCACAAGTCACCCCATCTTGGATTCCCCTAGGTCTCTAGTTTTCAAAAATGCACAGGTTTGGTAGGTTTCCCTAGGTGCCGGCTGAGCTAGAGGCCAAAATCTACAGGTAGGCACTTTGCAAAAAACGCCTCTGTTTTCTTTAAAAAAATGTGATGTGTCCACGTTGTGTTTTGGGGCATTTCCTGTCACGGGCGCTAGGCCTACCCACACAAGTGAGGTATCATTTTTATCGTGAGAATTAGGGGAACGCTGGGTGGAAGGAAATTTGTGGCTCCTCTCAGATTCCAGAACTTTCTGTCACCGAAATGTGAGGAAAACATTTTTTTTAGCCAAAATTTGAGGTTTGCAAAGGATTCTGGGTAACAGAACCTGGTCAGAGCCCCACAAGTCACCCCATCTTGGATTCACCTAGGTCTCTAGTTTTCAAAAATGTACAGGTTTGGTAGGTTTCCCTAGGTGCCGGCTGAGCTAGAGGCCAAAATCTTCAGGTAGGCACTTTGCAAAAAACACCTCTGTTTTCTTTAAAAAAATGTGATGTGTCCACGTTGTGTTTTGGGGCATATCCTGTCACGGGCGTTAGGCCTACCCACACAAGTGAGGTATCATTTTTATCGGGAGACTTGGGGGAACGCTGGGTGGAAGGAAATTTGTGGCTCCTCTCAGATTCCAGAACTTTCTGTCACCGAAATGTGAGAAAAACATGTTTTTTTAGCCAAATTTTGAGGTTTGCAATGGATTCTGGGTAACAGAACCTGGTCAGAGCCCCACAAGTCACCCCATCTTGGATTCCCCTAGGTCTCTAGTTTTCAAAAATGCACAGGTTTGGTAGGTTTCCCTAGGTGCCGGCTGAGCTAGAGGCCAAAATCTACAGGTAGGCACTTTGCAAAAAACACCTCTGTTTTCTTTCAAAAAATGTGATGTCTCCACGTTGTGTTTTGGGGCATTTCCTGTCACGGGCGCTAGGCCTACCCACACAAGTGAGGTATCATTTTTATCGGGAGGCTTGGGGGAACGCTGGGTGGAAGGAAATTTGTGGCTCCTCTCAGATTCCAGAACTTTCTGTCACCGAAATGTGAGGAAAACATGTTTTTTTAGCCAAATTTTGAGGTTTGCAATGGATTCTGGGTAACAGAACCTGGTCAGAGCCCCACAAGTCACCCCATCTTGGATTCCCCTACGTCTCTAGTTTTCAGAAATGCACAGGTTTGGTAGGTTTCCCTAGGTGCCGGCTGAGCTAGAGGCCAAAATCTACAGGTAGGCACTTTGCAAAAAACACCTCTGTTTTCTTTAAAAAAATGTGATGTGTCCACGTTGTGTTTTGGGGCATTTCCTGTCACGGGCGCTAGGCCTACCCACACAAGTGAGGTATCATTTTTATCGGGAGACTTGGGGGAACGCTGGGTGGAAGGAAATTTGTGGCTCCTCTCAGATTCCAGAACTTTCTGTCACCGAAATGTGAGGAAAACATGTTTTTTTAGCCAAATTTTGAGGTTTGCAAAGGATTCTGGGTAACAGAACTTGGTCAGAGCCCCACAAGTCACCCCATCTTGGATTCCCCTAGGTCTCTAGTTTTCAAAAATGCACAGGTTTGGTAGGTTTCCCTAGGTGCCGGCTGAGCTAGAGGCCAAAATCTACAGGTAGGCACTTTGCAAAAAACACCTCTGTTTTCTTTAAAAAAATGTGATGTGTCCACGTTGTGTTTTGGGGCATTTCCTGTCACGGGCGTAAGGCCTACCCACACAAGTAAGGTATCATTTTTATCGGGAGACTTGGGGGAACGCTGGGTGGAAGGAAATTTGTGGCTCCTCTCAGATTCCAGAACTTTCTGTCACCGAAATGTGAGGAAAACATGGTTTTTTTAGCCAAATTATGAGGTTTGCAATGGATTCTGGGTAACAGAACTTAGTCAGAGCCCCACAAGTCACCCCATCTTGGATTCCCCTAGGTCTCTAGTTTTCAAAAATGTACAGGTTTGGTAGGTTTCCCTACGTGCCGGCTGAGCTAGAGGCCAAAATCTAAAGGTAGGCACTTTGCAAAAAACACCTCTGTTTTCTTTCAAAAAATTTGATGTGTCCACGTTGGTTTTTGGGGCATTTCCTGTCACGGGCGTTAGGCCTACCCACACAAGTGAGGTATCATTTTTATCGTGAGAATTAGGGGAACGCTGGGTGGAAGGAAATTTGTGGCTCCTCTCAGATTCCAGAACTTTCTGTCACCGAAATGTGAGGAAAACATTTTTTTTAGCCAAAATTTGAGGTTTGCAAAGGATTCTGGGTAACAGAACCTGGTCAGAGCCCCACAAGTCACCCCATCTTGGATTCCCCTAGGTCTCTAGTTTTCAAAAATGTACAGGTTTGGTAGGTTTCCCTAGGTGCCGGCTGAGCTAGAGGCCAAAATCTACAGGTAGGCACTTTGCAAAAAACACCTCTGTTTTCTTTCAAAAAATGTGATGTGTCCACGTTGTGTTCTGGGGCATTTCCTGTCACGGGCGCTAGGCCTACCCACACAAGTGAGGTATCATTTTTATCGGGAGACTTGGGGGAACGCTGGGTGGAAGGAAATTTGTGGCTCCCCTGAGATTCCAGAACTTTCTGTCACCGAAATGTGAGGAAAACATGTTTTTTTAGCCACATTATGAGGTTTGCAATGGATTCTGGGTAACAGAACTTGGTCAGAGCCCCACAAGTCACCTCATCTTGGATTCCCCTAGGTCTCTAGTTTTCAAAAATGCACAGGTTTGGTAGGTTTCCCTAGGTGCCGGCTGAGCTAGAGGCCAAAACCTACAGGTAGGCACTTTGCAAAAAACACCTCTGTTTTCTTTAAAAAAATGTGATGTGTCCACGTTGTGTTTTGGGGCATTTCCTGTCACGGGCGCTAGGCCTACCCACACAAGTGAGGTATCATTTTTATCGGGAGACTTGGGGGAACGCTGGGTGGAAGGAAATTTGTGGCTCCTCTCAGATTCCAGAACTTTCTGTCACCGAAATGTGAGGAAAACATGTTTTTTTAGCCAAATGTTGAGGTTTGCAATGGATTCTGGGTAACAGAACCTGGTCAGAGCCCCACAAGTCACCCCATCTTGGATACCCCTAGGTCTCTAGTTTTCAAAAATGTACAGGTTTGGTAGGTTTCCCTAGGTGCCGGCTGAGCTAGAGGCCAAAATCTACAGGTAGGCACTTTGCAAAAAACACCTCTGTTTTCTTTAAAAAAATGTGATGTGTCCACGTTGTGTTTTGGGGCATTTCCTGTCACGGGCGTTAGGCCTACCCACACAAGTGAGGTATCATTTTTATCGTGAGAATTAGGGGAACGCTGAGTGGAAGGAAATTTGTGGCTCCTCTCAGATTCCAGAACTTTCTGTCACCGAAATGTGAGGAAAACATTTTTTTTAGCCAAATTTTGAGGTTTGCAAAGGATTCTGGGTAACAGAACCTGGTCAGAGCGCCACAAGTCACCCCATCTTGGATTCCCCTTGGTCTCTAGTTTTCAAAAATGTACAGGTTTGGTAGGTTTCCCTAGGTGCCGGCTGAGCTAGAGGCCAAAATCTACAGGTAGGCACTTTGCAAAAAACACCTCTGTTTTCTTTCAAAAAATGTGATGTGTCCACGTTGTGTTTTGGGGCATTTCCTGTCACGGGCGCTAGGCCTACCCACACAAGTGAGGTATCATTTTTATCGGGAGACTTGGGGGAACGCTGGGTGGAAGGAAATTTGTGGCTCCTCTGAGATTCCAGAACTTTCTGTCACCGAAATGCGAGGAAAACATGTTTTTTTAGCCAAATTATGAGGTTTGCAATGGATTCTGGGTAACAGAACTTGGTCAGAGCCCCACAAGTCACCTCATCTTGGATTCCCCTAGGTCTCTAGTTTTCAAAAATGCACAGGTTTGGTAGGTTTCCCTAGGTGCCGGCTGAGCTAGAGGACAAAATCTACAGGTAGGCACTTTGCAAAAAACACCTCTGTTTTCTTTCAAAAAATGTGATGTGTCCACGTTGTGTTTTGGGGCATTTCCTGTCACGGGCGCTAGGCCTACCCACACAAGTGAGGTATCATTTTTATCGGGAGACTTGGGGGAACGCTGGGTGGAAGGAAATTTGTGGCTCCTCTCAGATTCCAGAACTTTCTGTCACCGAAATGTGAGGAAAACATGTTTTTTTAGCCAAATTTTGAGGTTTGCAAAGGATTCTGGGTAACAGAACTTGGTCAGAGCCCCACAAGTCACCCCATCTTGGATTCCCCTAGGTCTCTAGTTTTCAAAAATGCACAGGTTTGGTAGGTTTCCCTAGGTGCCGGCTGAGCTAGAGGCCAAAATCTACAGGTAGGCACTTTGCAAAAAACGCCTCTGTTTTCTTTAAAAAAATGTGATGTGTCCACGTTGTGTTTTGGGGCATTTCCTGTCACGGGCGCTAGGCCTACCCACACAAGTGAGGTATCATTTTTATCGTGAGAATTAGGGGAACGCTGGGTGGAAGGAAATTTGTGGCTCCTCTCAGATTCCAGAACTTTCTGTCACCGAAATGTGAGGAAAACATTTTTTTTAGCCAAAATTTGAGGTTTGCAAAGGATTCTGGGTAACAGAACCTGGTCAGAGCCCCACAAGTCACCCCATCTTGGATTCACCTAGGTCTCTAGTTTTCAAAAATGTACAGGTTTGGTAGGTTTCCCTAGGTGCCGGCTGAGCTAGAGGCCAAAATCTTCAGGTAGGCACTTTGCAAAAAACACCTCTGTTTTCTTTAAAAAAATGTGATGTGTCCACGTTGTGTTTTGGGGCATATCCTGTCACGGGCGTTAGGCCTACCCACACAAGTGAGGTATCATTTTTATCGGGAGACTTGGGGGAACGCTGGGTGGAAGGAAATTTGTGGCTCCTCTCAGATTCCAGAACTTTCTGTCACCGAAATGTGAGAAAAACATGTTTTTTTAGCCAAATTTTGAGGTTTGCAATGGATTCTGGGTAACAGAACCTGGTCAGAGCCCCACAAGTCACCCCATCTTGGATTCCCCTAGGTCTCTAGTTTTCAAAAATGCACAGGTTTGGTAGGTTTCCCTAGGTGCCGGCTGAGCTAGAGGCCAAAATCTACAGGTAGGCACTTTGCAAAAAACACCTCTGTTTTCTTTCAAAAAATGTGATGTCTCCACGTTGTGTTTTGGGGCATTTCCTGTCACGGGCGCTAGGCCTACCCACACAAGTGAGGTATCATTTTTATCGGGAGGCTTGGGGGAACGCTGGGTGGAAGGAAATTTGTGGCTCCTCTCAGATTCCAGAACTTTCTGTCACCGAAATGTGAGGAAAACATGTTTTTTTAGCCAAATTTTGAGGTTTGCAATGGATTCTGGGTAACAGAACCTGGTCAGAGCCCCACAAGTCACCCCATCTTGGATTCCCCTACGTCTCTAGTTTTCAGAAATGCACAGGTTTGGTAGGTTTCCCTAGGTGCCGGCTGAGCTAGAGGCCAAAATCTACAGGTAGGCACTTTGCAAAAAACACCTCTGTTTTCTTTAAAAAAATGTGATGTGTCCACGTTGTGTTTTGGGGCATTTCCTGTCACGGGCGCTAGGCCTACCCACACAAGTGAGGTATCATTTTTATCGGGAGACTTGGGGGAACGCTGGGTGGAAGGAAATTTGTGGCTCCTCTCAGATTCCAGAACTTTCTGTCACCGAAATGTGAGGAAAACATGTTTTTTTAGCCAAATTTTGAGGTTTGCAAAGGATTCTGGGTAACAGAACTTGGTCAGAGCCCCACAAGTCACCCCATCTTGGATTCCCCTAGGTCTCTAGTTTTCAAAAATGCACAGGTTTGGTAGGTTTCCCTAGGTGCCGGCTGAGCTAGAGGCCAAAATCTACAGGTAGGCACTTTGCAAAAAACACCTCTGTTTTCTTTAAAAAAATGTGATGTGTCCACGTTGTGTTTTGGGGCATTTCCTGTCACGGGCGTAAGGCCTACCCACACAAGTAAGGTATCATTTTTATCGGGAGACTTGGGGGAACGCTGGGTGGAAGGAAATTTGTGGCTCCTCTCAGATTCCAGAACTTTCTGTCACCGAAATGTGAGGAAAACATGTTTTTTTTAGCCAAATTATGAGGTTTGCAATGGATTCTGGGTAACAGAACTTAGTCAGAGCCCCACAAGTCACCCCATCTTGGATTCCCCTAGGTCTCTAGTTTTCAAAAATGCACAGGTTTGGTAGGTTTCCCTAGGTGCCGGCTGAGCTAGAGGCCAAAATCTACAGGTAGGCACTTTGCAAAAAACACCTCTGTTTTCTTTCAAAAAATGTGATGTGTCCACGTTGTGTTTTGGGGCATTTCCTGTCACGGGCGCTAGGCCTACCCACACAAGTGAGGTATCATTTTTATCGGGAGACTTGGGGGAACGCTGGGTGGAAGGAAATTTGTGGCTCCTCTCAGATTCCAGAACTTTCTGTCACCGAAATGTGAGGAAAACATGTTTTTTTAGCCAAATGTTGAAGTTTGCAATGGATTCTGGGTAACAGAACCTGGCCAGAGCCCCACAAGTCACCCCATCTTGGATTCCCCTAGGTCTCTAGTTTTCAAAAATGTACAGGTTTGGTAGGTTTCCCTACGTGCCGGCTGAGCTAGAGGCCAAAATCTAAAGGTAGGCACTTTGCAAAAAACACCTCTGTTTTCTTTCAAAAAATTTGATGTGTCCACGTTGGTTTTTGGGGCATTTCCTGTCACGGGCGTTAGGCCTACCCACACAAGTGAGGTATCATTTTTATCGTGAGAATTAGGGGAACGCTGGGTGGAAGGAAATTTGTGGCTCCTCTCAGATTCCAGAACTTTCTGTCACCGAAATGTGAGGAAAACATTTTTTTTAGCCAAAATTTGAGGTTTGCAAAGGATTCTGGGTAACAGAACCTGGTCAGAGCCCCACAAGTCACCCCATCTTGGATTCCCCTAGGTCTCTAGTTTTAAAAAATGTACAGGTTTGGTAGGTTTCCCTAGGTGCCGGCTGAGCTAGAGGCCAAAATCTACAGGTAGGCACTTTGCAAAAAACACCTCTGTTTTCTTTAAAAAAATGTGATGTGTCCACGTTGTGTTCTGGGGCATTTCCTGTCACGGGCGCTAGGCCTACCCACACAAGTGAGGTATCATTTTTATCGGGAGACTTGGGGGAACGCTGGGTGGAAGGAAATTTGTGGCTCCTCTGAGATTCCAGAACTTTCTGTCACCGAAATGTGAGGAAAACATGTTTTTTTAGCCAAATTATGAGGTTTGCAATGGATTCTGGGTAACAGAACTTGGTCAGAGCCCCACAAGTCACCTCATCTTGGATTCCCCTAGGTCTCTAGTTTTCAAAAATGCACAGGTTTGGTAGGTTTCCCTAGGTGCCGGCTGAGCTAGAGGCCAAAACCTACAGGTAGGCACTTTGCAAAAAACACCTCTGTTTTCTTTCAAAAAATGTGATGTGTCCACGTTGTGTTTTGGGGCATTTCCTGTCACGGGCGCTAGGCCTACCCACACAAGTGAGGTATCATTTTTATCGGGAGACTTGGGGGAACGCTGGGTGGAAGGAAATTTGTGGCTCCTCTCAGATTCCAGAACTTTCTGTCACCGAAATGTGAGGAAAACATGTTTTTTTAGCCAAATGTTGAGGTTTGCAATGGATTCTGGGTAACAGAACCTGGTCAGAGCCCCACAAGTCACCCCATCTTGGATACCCCTAGGTCTCTAGTTTTCAAAAATGTACAGGTTTGGTAGGTTTCCCTAGGTGCCGGCTGAGCTAGAGGCCAAAATCTACAGGTAGGCACTTTGCAAAAAACACCTCTGTTTTCTTTAAAAAACATGTGATGTGTCCACGTTGTGTTTTGGGGCATTTCCTGTCACGGGCGTTAGGCCTACCCACACAAGTGAGGTATCATTTTTATCGTGAGAATTAGGGGAACGCTGGGTGGAAGGAAATTTGTGGCTCCTCTCAGATTCCAGAACTTTCTGTCACCGAAATGTGAGGAAAACATTTTTTTTAGCCAAATTTTGAGGTTTGCAAAGGATTCTGGGTAACAGAACCTGGTCAGAGCCCCACAAGTCACCCCATCTTGGATTCCCCTTGGTCTCTAGTTTTCAAAAATGTACAGGTTTGGTAGGTTTCCCTAGGTGCCGGCTGAGCTAGAGGCCAAAATCTACAGGTAGGCACTTTGCAAAAAACACCTCTGTTTTCTTTCAAAAAATGTGATGTGTCCACGTTGTGTTTTGGGGCATTTCCTGTCACGGGCGCTAGGCCTACCCACACAAGTGAGGTATCATTTTTATCGGGAGACTTGGGGGAACGCTGGGTGGAAGGAAATTTGTGGCTCCTCTGAGATTCCAGAACTTTCTGTCACCGAAATGCGAGGAAAACATGTTTTTTTAGCCAAATTATGAGGTTTGCAATGGATTCTGGGTAACAGAACTTGGTCAGAGCCCCACAAGTCACCTCATCTTGGATTCCCCTAGGTCTCTAGTTTTCAAAAATGCACAGGTTTGGTAGGTTTCCCTAGGTGCCGGCTGAGCTAGAGGACAAAATCTACAGGTAGGCACTTTGCAAAAAACACCTCTGTTTTCTTTCAAAAAATGTGATGTGTCCACGTTGTGTTTTGGGGCATTTCCTGTCACGGGCGCTAGGCCTACCCACACAAGTGAGGTATCATTTTTATCGGGAGACTTGGGGGAACGCTGGGTGGAAGGAAATTTGTGGCTCCTCTCAGATTCCAGAACTTTCTGTCACCGAAATGTGAGGAAAACATGTTTTTTTAGCCAAATTTTGAGGTTTGCAAAGGATTCTGGGTAACAGAACTTGGTCAGAGCCCCACAAGTCACCCCATCTTGGATTCCCCTAGGTCTCTAGTTTTCATAAATGCACAGGTTTGGTAGGTTTCCCTAGGTGCCGGCTGAGCTAGAGGCCAAAATCTACAGGTAGGCACTTTGCAAAAAACGCCTCTGTTTTCTTTAAAAAAATGTGATGTGTCCACGTTGTGTTTTGGGGCATTTCCTGTCACGGGCGCTAGGCCTACCCACACAAGTGAGGTATCATTTTTATCGTGAGAATTAGGGGAACGCTGGGTGGAAGGAAATTTGTGGCTCCTCTCAGATTCCAGAACTTTCTGTCACCGAAATGTGAGGAAAACATTTTTTTTAGCCAAAATTTGAGGTTTGCAAAGGATTCTGGGTAACAGAACCTGGTCAGAGCCCCACAAGTCACCCCATCTTGGATTCACCTAGGTCTCTAGTTTTCAAAAATACACAGGTTTGGTAGGTTTCCCTAGGTGCCGGCTGAGCTAGAGGCCAAAATCTTCAGGTAGGCACTTTGCAAAAAACACCTCTGTTTTCTTTAAAAAAATGTGATGTGTCCACGTTGTGTTCTGGGGCATTTCCTGTCACGGGCGCTAGGCCTACCCACACAAGTGAGGTATCATTTTTATCGGGAGACTTGGGGAAACGCTGGGTGGAAGGAAATTTGTGGCTCCTCTGACATTCCAGAACTTTCTGTCACCGAAATGTGAGGAAAACATGTTTTTTTAGCCAAATTATGAGGTTTGCAATGGATTCTGGGTAACAGAACTTGGTCAGAGCCCCACAAGTCACCTCATCTTGGATTCCCCTAGGTCTCTAGTTTTCAAAAATGCACAGGTTTGGTAGGTTTCCCTAGGTGCCGGCTGAGCTAGAGGCCAAAATCTACAGGTAGGCACTTTGCAAAAAACACCTCTGTTTTCTTTCAAAAAATGTGATGTGTCCACGTTGTGTTTTGGGGCATTTCCTGTCACGGGCGCTAGGCCTACCCACACAAGTGAGGTATCATTTTTATCGGGAGACTTGGGGGAACGCTGGGTGGAAGGAAATTTGTGGCTCCTCTGAGATTCCAGAACTTTCTGTCACCGAAATGTGAGGAAAACATGTTTTTTTAGCCAAATGTTGAGGTTTGCAATGGATTCTGGGTAACAGAACCTGGTCAGAGCCCCACAAGTCACCCCATCTTGGATACCCCTAGGTCTCTAGTTTTCAAAAATGTACAGGTTTGGTAGGTTTCCCTAGGTGCCGGCTGAGCTAGAGGCCAAAATCTACAGGTAGGCACTTTGCAAAAAACACCTCTGTTTTCTTTCAAAAAATGTGATGTGTCCACGTTGTGTTTTGGGGCATTTCCTGTCACGGGCGCTAGGCCTACCCACACAAGTGAGGTATCATTTTTATCGGGAGACTTGGGGGAACGCTGCGTGGAAGGAAATTTGTGGCTCCTCTCAGATTCCAGAACTTTCTGTCACCGAAATGTGAGGAAAACATGTTTTTTTAGCCAAATTTTGAGGTTTGCAAAGGATTCTGGGTAACAGAACTTGGTCAGAGCCCCACAAGTCACCCCATCTTGGATTCCCCTAGGTCTCTAGTTTTCAAAAATGCACAGGTTTGGTAGGTTTCCCTAGGTGCCGGCTGAGCTAGAGGCCAAAATCTACAGGTAGGCACTTTGCAAAAAACACCTCTGTTTTCTTTCAAAAAATGTGATGTCTCCACGTTGTGTTTTGGGGCATTTCCTGTCACGGGCGCTAGGCCTACCCACACAAGTGAGGTATCATTTTTATCGGGAGACTTGGGGGAACGCTGGGTGGAAGGAAATTTGTGGCTCCTCTCAGATTCCAGAACTTTCTGTCACCGAAATGTGAGGAAAACATGTTTTTTTAGCCAAATGTTGAGGTTTGCAAAGGATTCTGGGTAACAGAACTTGGTCAGAGCCCCACAAGTCACCCCATCTTGGATTCCCCTAGGTCTCTAGTTTTCAAAAATGCACAGGTTTGGTAGGTTTCCCTAGGTGCCGGCTGAGCTAGAGGCCAAAAGCTACAGGTAGGCACTTTGCAAAAAACACCTCTGTTTTCTTTAAAAAAATGTGATGTGTCCACGTTGTGTTTTGGGGCATTTCCTGTCACGGGCGTTAGGCCTACCCACACAAGTGAGGTATCATTTTTATCGGGAGACTTGGGGGAACGCTGGGTGGAAGGAAATTTGTGGCTCCTCTCAGATTCCAGAACTTTCTGTCACCGAAATGTGAGGAAAACATGGTTTTTTTATCCAAATTATGAGGTTTGCAATGGATTCTGGGTAACAGAACTTAGTCAGAGCCCCACAAGTCACCCCATCTTGGATTCCCCTAGGTCTCTAGTTTTCAAAAATGCACAGGTTTGGTAGGTTTCCCTAGGTGCCGGCTGAGCTAGAGGCCAAAATCTACAGGTAGGCACTTTGCAAAAAACACCTCTGTTTTCTTTCAAAAAATGTGATGTGTCCACGTTGTGTTTTGGGGCATTTCCTGTCACGGGCGCTAGGCCTACCCACACAAGTGAGGTATCATTTTTATCAGGAGACTTGGGGGAACGCTGGGTGGAAGGAAATTTGTGGCTCCTCTCAGATTCCAGAACTTTCTGTCACCGAAATGTGAGGAAAACATGTTTTTTTAGCCAAATGTTGAAGTTTGCAATGGATTCTGGGTAACAGAACCTGGCCAGAGCCCCACAAGTCACCCCATCTTGGATTCCCCTAGGTCTCTAGTTTTCAAAAATGTACAGGTTTGGTAGGTTTCCCTAGGTGCCGGCTGAGCTAGAGGCCAAAATCTACAGGTAGGCACTTTGCAAAAAACACCTCTGTTTTCTTTCAAAAAATTTGATGTGTCCACGTTGGTTTTTGGGGCATTTCCTGTCACGGGCGTTAAGCCTACCCACACAAGTGAGGTATCATTTTTATCGGGAGAATTAGGGGAACGCTGGGTGGAAGGAAATTTGTGGCTCCTCTCAGATTCCAGAACTTTCTGTCACCGAAATGTGATGAAAACATTTTTTTTAGCCAAAATTTGAGGTTTGCAAAGGATTCTGGGTAACAGAACCTGGTCAGAGCCCCACAAGTCACCCCATCTTGGATTCACCTAGGTCTCTAGTTTTCAAAAATGTACAGGTTTGGTAGGTTTCCCTAGGTGCCGGCTGAGCTAGAGGCCAAAATCTACAGGTAGGCACTTTGCAAAAAACACCTCTGTTTTCTTTAAAAAAATGTGATGTGTCCACGTTGTGTTCTGGGGCATTTCCTGTCACGGGCGCTAGGCCTACCCACACAAGTGAGGTATCATTTTTATCGGGAGACTTGGGGAAACGCTGGGTGGAAGGAAATTTGTGGCTCCTCTGAGATTCCAGAACTTTCTGTCACCGAAATGTGAGGAAAACATGTTTTTTTAGCCAAATTATGAGGTTTGCAATGGATTCTGGGTAACAGAACTTGGTCAGAGCCCCACAAGTCACCTCATCTTGGATTCCCCTAGGTCTCTAGTTTTCAAAAATGCACAGGTTTGGTAGGTTTCCCTAGGTGCCGGCTGAGCTAGAGGCCAAAATCTACAGGTAGGCACTTTGCAAAAAACACCTCTGTTTTCTTTCAAAAAATGTGATGTGTCCACGTTGTGTTTTGGGGCATTTCCTGTCACGGGCGCTAGGCCTACCCACACAAGTGAGGTATCATTTTTATCGGGAGACTTGGGGGAACGCTGAGTGGAAGGAAATTTGTGGCTCCTCTCAGATTCCAGAACTTTCTGTCACCGAAATGTGAGGAAAACATGTTTTTTTAGCCAAATGTTGAGGTTTGCAATGGATTCTGGGTAACAGAACCTGATCAGAGCCCCACAAGTCACCCCATCTTGGATACCCCTAGGTCTCTAGTTTTCAAAAATGTACAGGTTTGGTAGGTTTCCCTAGGTGCCGGCTGAGCTAGAGGCCAAAATCTACAGGTAGGCACTTTGCAAAAAACACCTCTGTTTTCTTTCAAAAAATGTGATGTGTCCACCTTGTGTTTTGGGGCATTTCCTGTCACGGGCGCTAGGCCTACCCACACAAGTGAGGTATCATTTTTATCGGGAGACTTGGGGGAACGCTGGGTGGAAGGAAATTTGTGGCTCCTCTGAGATTCCAGAACTTTCTGTCACCGAAATGCGAGGAAAACTTGTTTTTTTAGCCAAATTATGAGGTTTGCAATGGATTCTGGGTAACAGAACTTGGTCAGAGCCCCACAAGTCACCTCATCTTGGATTCCCCTAGGTCTCTAGTTTTCAAAAATGCACAGGTTTGGTAGGTTTCCCTAGGTGCCGGCTGAGCTAGAGGACAAAATCTACAGGTAGGCACTTTTCAAAAAACACCTCTGTTTTCTTTCAAAAAATGTGATGTGTCCACGTTGTGTTTTGGGGCATTTCCTGTCACGGGCGCTAGGCCTACCCACACAAGTGAGGTATCATTTTTATCGGGAGACTTGGGGGAACGCTGGGTGGAAGGAAATTTGTGGCTCCTCTCAGATTCCAGAACTTTCTGTCACCGAAATGTGAGGAAAACATGGTTTTTTTAGCCAAATTATGAGGTTTGCAATGGATTCTGGGTAACAGAACTTGGTCAGAGCCCCACAAGTCACCCCATCTTGGATTCCCCTAGGTCTCTAGTTTTCAAAAATGCACAGGTTTGGTAGGTTTCCCTAGGTGCCGGCTGAGCTAGAGGCCAAAATCTACAGGTAGGCACTTTGCAAAAAACACCTCTGTTTTCTTTCAAAAAATGTGATGTGTCCACGTTGTGTTTTGGGGCATTTCCTGTCACGGGCGCTAGGCCTACCCACACAAGTGAGGTATCATTTTTATCGGGAGACTTGGGGGAACGCTGGGTGGAAGGAAATTTGTGGCTCCTCTCAGATTCCAGAACTTTCTGTCACCGAAATGTGAGGAAAACATGTTTTTTTAGCCAAATGTTGAAGTTTGCAATGGATTCTGGGTAACAGAACCTGGCCAGAGCCCCACAAGTCACCCCATCTTGGATTCCCCTAGGTCTCTAGTTTTCAAAAATGTACAGGTTTGGTAGGTTTCCCTACGTGCCGGCTGAGCTAGAGGCCAAAATCTAAAGGTAGGCACTTTGCAAAAAACACCTCTGTTTTCTTTCAAAAAATTTGATGTGTCCACGTTGGTTTTTGGGGCATTTCCTGTCACGGGCGTTAGGCCTACCCACACAAGTGAGGTATCATTTTTATCGTGAGAATTAGGGGAACGCTGGGTGGAAGGAAATTTGTGGCTCCTCTCAGATTCCAGAACTTTCTGTCACCGAAATGTGAGGAAAACATTTTTTTTAGCCAAAATTTGAGGTTTGCAAAGGATTCTGGGTAACAGAACCTGGTCAGAGCCCCACAAGTCACCCCATCTTGGATTCCCCTAGGTCTCTAGTTTTCAAAAATGTACAGGTTTGGTAGGTTTCCCTAGGTGCCGGCTGAGCTAGAGGCCAAAATCTACAGGTAGGCACTTTGCAAAAAACACCTCTGTTTTCTTTCAAAAAATGTGATGTGTCCACGTTGTGTTCTGGGGCATTTCCTGTCACGGGCGCTAGGCCTACCCACACAAGTGAGGTATCATTTTTATCGGGAGACTTGGGGGAACGCTGGGTGGAAGGAAATTTGTGGCTCCTCTGAGATTCCAGAACTTTCTGTCACCGAAATGTGAGGAAAACATGTTTTTTTAGCCAAATTATGAGGTTTGCAATGGATTCTGGGTAACAGAACTTGGTCAGAGCCCCACAAGTCACCTCATCTTGGATTCCCCTAGGTCTCTAGTTTTCAAAAATGCACAGGTTTGGTAGGTTTCCCTAGGTGCCGGCTGAGCTAGAGGCCAAAACCTACAGGTAGGCACTTTGCAAAAAACACCTCTGTTTTCTTTAAAAAAATGTGATGTGTCCACGTTGTGTTTTGGGGCATTTCCTGTCACGGGCGCTAGGCCTACCCACACAAGTGAGGTATCATTTTTATCGGGAGACTTGGGGGAACGCTGGGTGGAAGGAAATTTGTGGCTCCTCTCAGATTCCAGAACTTTCTGTCACCGAAATGTGAGGAAAACATGTTTTTTTAGCCAAATGTTGAGGTTTGCAATGGATTCTGGGTAACAGAACCTGGTCAGAGCCCCACAAGTCACCCCATCTTGGATACCCCTAGGTCTCTAGTTTTCAAAAATGTACAGGTTTGGTAGGTTTCCCTAGGTGCCGGCTGAGCTAGAGGCCAAAATCTACAGGTAGGCACTTTGCAAAAAACACCTCTGTTTTCTTTAAAAAAATGTGATGTGTCCACGTTGTGTTTTGGGGCATTTCCTGTCACGGGCGTTAGGCCTACCCACACAAGTGAGGTATCATTTTTATCGTGAGAATTAGGGGAACGCTGAGTGGAAGGAAATTTGTGGCTCCTCTCAGATTCCAGAACTTTCTGTCACCGAAATGTGAGGAAAACATTTTTTTTAGCCAAATTTTGAGGTTTGCAAAGGATTCTGGGTAACAGAACCTGGTCAGAGCCCCACAAGTCACCCCATCTTGGATTCCCCTTGGTCTCTAGTTTTCAAAAATGTACAGGTTTGGTAGGTTTCCCTAGGTGCCGGCTGAGCTAGAGGCCAAAATCTACAGGTAGGCACTTTGCAAAAAACACCTCTGTTTTCTTTCAAAAAATGTGATGTGTCCACGTTGTGTTTTGGGGCATTTCCTGTCACGGGCGCTAGGCCTACCCACACAAGTGAGGTATCATTTTTATCGGGAGACTTGGGGGAACGCTGGGTGGAAGGAAATTTGTGGCTCCTCTGAGATTCCAGAACTTTCTGTCACCGAAATGCGAGGAAAACATGTTTTTTTAGCCAAATTATGAGGTTTGCAATGGATTCTGGGTTACAGAACTTGGTCAGAGCCCCACAAGTCACCTCATCTTGGATTCCCCTAGGTCTCTAGTTTTCAAAAATGCACAGGTTTGGTAGGTTTCCCTAGGTGCCGGCTGAGCTAGAGGACAAAATCTACAGGTAGGCACTTTGCAAAAAACACCTCTGTTTTCTTTCAAAAAATGTGATGTGTCCACGTTGTGTTTTGGGGCATTTCCTGTCACGGGCGCTAGGCCTACCCACACAAGTGAGGTATCATTTTTATCGGGAGACTTGGGGGAACGCTGGGTGGAAGGAAATTTGTGGCTCCTCTCAGATTCCAGAACTTTCTGTCACCGAAATGTGAGGAAAACATGTTTTTTTAGCCAAATTTTGAGGTTTGCAAAGGATTCTGGGTAACAGAACTTGGTCAGAGCCCCACAAGTCACCCCATCTTGGATTCCCCTAGGTCTCTAGTTTTCAAAAATGCACAGGTTTGGTAGGTTTCCCTAGGTGCCGGCTGAGCTAGAGGCCAAAATCTACAGGTAGGCACTTTGCAAAAAACGCCTCTGTTTTCTTTAAAAAAATGTGATGTGTCCACGTTGTGTTTTGGGGCATTTCCTGTCACGGGCGCTAGGCCTACCCACACAAGTGAGGTATCATTTTTATCGTGAGAATTAGGGGAACGCTGGGTGGAAGGAAATTTGTGGCTCCTCTCAGATTCCAGAACTTTCTGTCACCGAAATGTGAGGAAAACATTTTTTTTAGCCAAAATTTGAGGTTTGCAAAGGATTCTGGGTAACAGAACCTGGTCAGAGCCCCACAAGTCACCCCATCTTGGATTCACCTAGGTCTCTAGTTTTCAAAAATGTACAGGTTTGGTAGGTTTCCCTAGGTGCCGGCTGAGCTAGAGGCCAAAATCTTCAGGTAGGCACTTTGCAAAAAACACCTCTGTTTTCTTTAAAAAAATTTGATGTGTCCACGTTGTGTTTTGGGGCATATCCTGTCACGGGCGTTAGGCCTACCCACACAAGTGAGGTATCATTTTTATCGGGAGACTTGGGGGAACGCTGGGTGGAAGGAAATTTGTGGCTCCTCTCAGATTCCAGAACTTTCTGTCACCGAAATGTGAGAAAAACATGTTTTTTTAGCCAAATTTTGAGGTTTGCAATGGATTCTGGGTAACAGAACCTGGTCAGAGCCCCACAAGTCACCCCATCTTGGATTCCCCTAGGTCTCTAGTTTTCAAAAATGCACAGGTTTGGTAGGTTTCCCTAGGTGCCGGCTGAGCTAGAGGCCAAAACCTACAGGTAGGCACTTTGCAAAAAACACCTCTGTTTTCTTTAAAAAAATGTGATGTGTCCACGTTGTGTTTTGGGGCATTTCCTGTCACGGGCGCTAGGCCTACCCACACAAGTGAGGTATCATTTTTATCGGGAGACTTGGGGGAACGCTGGGTGGAAGGAAATTTGTGGCTCCTCTCAGATTCCAGAACTTTCTGTCACCGAAATGTGAGGAAAACATGTTTTTTTAGCCAAATGTTGAGGTTTGCAATGGATTCTGGGTAACAGAACCTGGTCAGAGCCCCACAAGTCACCCCATCTTGGATACCCCTAGGTCTCTAGTTTTCAAAAATGTACAGGTTTGGTAGGTTTCCCTAGGTGCCGGCTGAGCTAGAGGCCAAAATCTACAGGTAGGCACTTTGCAAAAAACACCTCTGTTTTCTTTAAAAAAATGTGATGTGTCCACGTTGTGTTTTGGGGCATTTCCTGTCACGGGCGTTAGGCCTACCCACACAAGTGAGGTATCATTTTTATCGTGAGAATTAGGGGAACGCTGAGTGGAAGGAAATTTGTGGCTCCTCTCAGATTCCAGAACTTTCTGTCACCGAAATGTGAGGAAAACATTTTTTTTAGCCAAATTTTGAGGTTTGCAAAGGATTCTGGGTAACAGAACCTGGTCAGAGCCCCACAAGTCACCCCATCTTGGATTCCCCTTGGTCTCTAGTTTTCAAAAATGTACAGGTTTGGTAGGTTTCCCTAGGTGCCGGCTGAGCTAGAGGCCAAAATCTACAGGTAGGCACTTTGCAAAAAACACCTCTGTTTTCTTTCAAAAAATGTGATGTGTCCACGTTGTGTTTTGGGGCATTTCCTGTCACGGGCGCTAGGCCTACCCACACAAGTGAGGTATCATTTTTATCGGGAGACTTGGGGGAACGCTGGGTGGAAGGAAATTTGTGGCTCCTCTGAGATTCCAGAACTTTCTGTCACCGAAATGCGAGGAAAACATGTTTTTTTAGCCAAATTATGAGGTTTGCAATGGATTCTGGGTAACAGAACTTGGTCAGAGCCCCACAAGTCACCTCATCTTGGATTCCCCTAGGTCTCTAGTTTTCAAAAATGCACAGGTTTGGTAGGTTTCCCTAGGTGCCGGCTGAGCTAGAGGACAAAATCTACAGGTAGGCACTTTGCAAAAAACACCTCTGTTTTCTTTCAAAAAATGTGATGTGTCCACGTTGTGTTTTGGGGCATTTCCTGTCACGGGCGCTAGGCCTACCCACACAAGTGAGGTATCATTTTTATCGGGAGACTTGGGGGAACGCTGGGTGGAAGGAAATTTGTGGCTCCTCTCAGATTCCAGAACTTTCTGTCACCGAAATGTGAGGAAAACATGTTTTTTTAGCCAAATTTTGAGGTTTGCAAAGGATTCTGGGTAACAGAACTTGGTCAGAGCCCCACAAGTCACCCCATCTTGGATTCCCCTAGGTCTCTAGTTTTCAAAAATGCACAGGTTTGGTAGGTTTCCCTAGGTGCCGGCTGAGCTAGAGGCCAAAATCTACAGGTAGGCACTTTGCAAAAAACGCCTCTGTTTTCTTTAAAAAAATGTGATGTGTCCACGTTGTGTTTTGGGGCATTTCCTGTCACGGGCGCTAGGCCTACCCACACAAGTGAGGTATCATTTTTATCGTGAGAATTAGGGGAACGCTGGGTGGAAGGAAATTTGTGGCTCCTCTCAGATTCCAGAACTTTCTGTCACCGAAATGTGAGGAAAACATTTTTTTTAGCCAAAATTTGAGGTTTGCAAAGGATTCTGGGTAACAGAACCTGGTCAGAGCCCCACAAGTCACCCCATCTTGGATTCACCTAGGTCTCTAGTTTTCAAAAATGTACAGGTTTGGTAGGTTTCCCTAGGTGCCGGCTGAGCTAGAGGCCAAAATCTTCAGGTAGGCACTTTGCAAAAAACACCTCTGTTTTCTTTAAAAAAATTTGATGTGTCCACGTTGTGTTTTGGGGCATATCCTGTCACGGGCGTTAGGCCTACCCACACAAGTGAGGTATCATTTTTATCGGGAGACTTGGGGGAACGCTGGGTGGAAGGAAATTTGTGGCTCCTCTCAGATTCCAGAACTTTCTGTCACCGAAATGTGAGAAAAAAATGTTTTTTTAGCCAAATTTTGAGGTTTGCAATGGATTCTGGGTAACAGAACCTGGTCAGAGCCCCACAAGTCACCCCATCTTGGATTCCCCTAGGTCTCTAGTTTTCAAAAATGCACAGGTTTGGTAGGTTTCCCTAGGTGCCGGCTGAGCTAGAGGCCAAAATCTACAGGTAGGCACTTTGCAAAAAACACCTCTGTTTTCTTTAAAAAAATGTGATGTGTCCACGTTGTGTTTTGGGGCATTTCCTGTCACGGGCGTTAGGCCTACCCACACAAGTGAGGTATCATTTTTATCGGGAGACTTGGGGGAACGCTGGGTGGAAGGAAATTTGTGGCTCCTTTCAGATTCCAGAACTTTCTGTCACCGAAATGTGAGGAAAACATGGTTTTTTTATCCAAATTATGAGGTTTGCAATGGATTCTGGGTAACAGAACTTAGTCAGAGCCCCACAAGTCACCCCATCTTGGATTCCCCTAGGTCTCTAGTTTTCAAAAATGCACAGGTTTGGTAGGTTTCCCTAGGTGCCGGCTGAGCTAGAGGCCAAAATCTACAGGTAGGCACTTTGCAAAAAACACCTCTGTTTTCTTTCAAAAAATGTGATGTGTCCACGTTGTGTTTTGGGGCATTTCCTGTCACGGGCGCTAGGCCTACCCACACAAGTGAGGTATCATTTTTATCGGGAGACTTGGGGGAACGCTGGGTGGAAGGAAATTTGTGGCTCCTCTCAGATTCCAGAACTTTCTGTCACCGAAATGTGAGGAAAACATGTTTTTTTAGCCAAATGTTGAAGTTTGCAATGGATTCTGGGTAACAGAACCTGGCCAGAGCCCCACAAGTCACCCCATCTTGGATTCCCCTAGGTCTCTAGTTTTCAAAAATGTACAGGTTTGGTAGGTTTCCCTACGTGCCGGCTGAGCTAGAGGCCAAAATCTAAAGGTAGGCACTTTGCAAAAAACACCTCTGTTTTCTTTCAAAAAATTTGATGTGTCCACGTTGGTTTTTGGGGCATTTCCTGTCACGGGCGTTAGGCCTACCCACACAAGTGAGGTATCATTTTTATCGTGAGAATTAGGGGAACGCTGGGTGGAAGGAAATTTGTGGCTCCTCTCAGATTCCAGAACTTTCTGTCACCGAAATGTGAGGAAAACATTTTTTTTAGCCAAAATTTGAGGTTTGCAAAGGATTCTGGGTAACAGAACCTGGTCAGAGCCCCACAAGTCACCCCATCTTGGATTCCCCTAGGTCTCTAGTTTTCAAAAATGTACAGGTTTGGTAGGTTTCCCTAGGTGCCGGCTGAGCTAGAGGCCAAAATCTACAGGTAGGCACTTTGCAAAAAACACCTCTGTTTTCTTTAAAAAAATGTGATGTGTCCACGTTGTGTTCTGGGGCATTTCCTGTCACGGGCGCTAGGCCTACCCACACAAGTGAGGTATCATTTTTATCGGGAGACTTGGGGGAACGCTGGGTGGAAGGAAATTTGTGGCTCCTCTGAGATTCCAGAACTTTCTGTCACCGAAATGTGAGGAAAACATGTTTTTTTAGCCAAATTATGAGGTTTGCAATGGATTCTGGGTAACAGAACTTGGTCAGAGCCCCACAAGTCACCTCATCTTGGATTCCCCTAGGTCTCTAGTTTTCAAAAATGCACAGGTTTGGTAGGTTTCCCTAGGTGCCGGCTGAGCTAGAGGCCAAAACCTACAGGTAGGCACTTTGCAAAAAACACCTCTGTTTTCTTTCAAAAAATTTGATGTGTCCACGTTGTGTTTTGGGGCATTTCCTGTCACGGGCGCTAGGCCTACCCACACAAGTGAGGTATCATTTTTATCGGGAGACTTGGGGGAACGCTGGGTGGAAGGAAATTTGTGGCTCCTCTCAGATTCCAGAACTTTCTGTCACCGAAATGTGAGGAAAACATGTTTTTTTAGCCAAATGTTGAGGTTTGCAATGGATTCTGGGTAACAGAACCTGGTCAGAGCCCCACAAGTCACCCCATCTTGGATACCCCTAGGTCTCTAGTTTTCAAAAATGTACAGGTTTGGTAGGTTTCCCTAGGTGCCGGCTGAGCTAGAGGCCAAAATCTACAGGTAGGCACTTTGCAAAAAACACCTCTGTTTTCTTTAAAAAAATGTGATGTGTCCACGTTGTGTTTTGGGGCATTTCCTGTCACGGGCGTTAGGCCTACCCACACAAGTGAGGTATCATTTTTATCGTGAGAATTAGGGGAACGCTGGGTGGAAGGAAATTTGTGGCTCCTCTCAGATTCCAGAACTTTCTGTCACCGAAATGTGAGGAAAACATTTTTTTTAGCCAAATTTTGAGGTTTGCAAAGGATTCTGGGTAACAGAACCTGGTCAGAGCCCCACAAGTCACCCCATTTTGGATTCCCCTTGGTCTCTAGTTTTCAAAAATGTACAGGTTTGGTAGGTTTCCCTAGGTGCCGGCTGAGCTAGAGGCCAAAATCTACAGGTAGGCACTTTGCAAAAAACACCTCTGTTTTCTTTCAAAAAATGTGATGTGTCCACGTTGTGTTTTGGGGCATTTCCTGTCACGGGCGCTAGGCCTACCCACACAAGTGAGGTATCATTTTTATCGGGAGACTTGGGGGAACGCTGGGTGGAAGGAAATTTGTGGCTCCTCTGAGATTCCAGAACTTTCTGTCACCGAAATGCGAGGAAAACATGTTTTTTTAGCCAAATTATGAGGTTTGCAATGGATTCTGGGTAACAGAACTTGGTCAGAGCCCCACAAGTCACCTCATCTTGGATTCCCCTAGGTCTCTAGTTTTCAAAAATGCACAGGTTTGGTAGGTTTCCCTAGGTGCCGGCTGAGCTAGAGGACAAAATCTACAGGTAGGCACTTTGCAAAAAACACCTCTGTTTTCTTTCAAAAAATGTGATGTGTCCACGTTGTGTTTTGGGGCATTTCCTGTCACGGGCGCTAGGCCTACCCACACAAGTGAGGTATCATTTTTATCGGGAGACTTGGGGGAACGCTGGGTGGAAGGAAATTTGTGGCTCCTCTCAGATTCCAGAACTTTCTGTCACCGAAATGTGAGGAAAACATGTTTTTTTAGCCAAATTTTGAGGTTTGCAAAGGATTCTGGGTAACAGAACTTGGTCAGAGCCCCACAAGTCACCCCATCTTGGATTCCCCTAGGTCTCTAGTTTTCAAAAATGCACAGGTTTGGTAGGTTTCCCTAGGTCCCGGCTGAGCTAGAGGCCAAAATCTACAGGTAGGCACTTTGCAAAAAACGCCTCTGTTTTCTTTAAAAAAATGTGATGTGTCCACGTTGTGTTTTGGGGCATTTCCTGTCACGGGCGCTAGGCCTACCCACACAAGTGAGGTATCATTTTTATCGTGAGAATTAGGGGAACGCTGGGTGGAAGGAAATTTGTGGCTCCTCTCAGATTCCAGAACTTTCTGTCACCGAAATGTGAGGAAAACATTTTTTTTAGCCAAAATTTGAGGTTTGCAAAGGATTCTGGGTAACAGAACCTGGTCAGAGCCCCACAAGTCACCCCATCTTGGATTCACCTAGGTCTCTAGTTTTCAAAAATGTACAGGTTTGGTAGGTTTCCCTAGGTGCCGGCTGAGCTAGAGGCCAAAATCTTCAGGTAGGCACTTTGCAAAAAACACCTCTGTTTTCTTTAAAAAAATGTGATGTGTCCACGTTGTGTTCTGGGGCATTTCCTGTCACGGGCGCTAGGCCTACCCACACAAGTGAGGTATCATTTTTATCGGGAGACTTGGGGAAACGCTGGGTGGAAGGAAATTTGTGGCTCCTCTGAGATTCCAGAACTTTCTGTCACCGAAATGTGAGGAAAACATGTTTTTTTAGCCAAATTATGAGGTTTGCAATGGATTCTGGGTAACAGAACTTGGTCAGAGCCCCACAAGTCACCTCATCTTGGATTCCCCTAGGTCTCTAGTTTTCAAAAATGCACAGGTTTGGTAGGTTTCCCTAGGTGCCGGCTGAGCTAGAGGCCAAAATCTACAGGTAGGCACTTTGCAAAAAACACCTCTGTTTTCTTTCAAAAAATGTGATGTGTCCACGTTGTGTTTTGGGGCATTTCCTGTCACGGGCGCTAGGCCTACCCACACAAGTGAGGTATCATTTTTATCGGGAGACTTGGGGGAACGCTGGGTGGAAGGAAATTTGTGGCTCCTCTGAGATTCCAGAACTTTCTGTCACCGAAATGTGAGGAAAACATGTTTTTTTAGCCAAATGTTGAGGTTTGCAATGGATTCTGGGTAACAGAACCTGGTCAGAGCCCCACAAGTCACCCCATCTTGGATACCCCTAGGTCTCTAGTTTTCAAAAATGTACAGGTTTGGTAGGTTTCCCTAGGTGCCGGCTGAGCTAGAGGCCAAAATCTACAGGTAGGCACTTTGCAAAAAACACCTCTGTTTTCTTTCAAAAAATGTGATGTGTCCACGTTGTGTTTTGGGTCATTTCCTGTCACGGGCGCTAGGCCTACCCACACAAGTGAGGTATCATTTTTATCGGGAGACTTGGGGGAACGCTGGGTGGAAGGAAATTTGTGGCTCCTCTGAGATTCCAGAACTTTCTGTCATCGAAATGCGAGGAAAACTTGTATTTTTAGCCAAATTATGAGGTTTGCAATGGATTCTGGGTAACAGAACTTGGTCAGAGCCCCACAAGTCACCTCATCTTGGATTCCCCTAGGTCTCTAGTTTTCAAAAATGCACAGGTTTGGTAGGTTTCCCTAGGTGCCGGCTGAGCTAGAGGACAAAATCTACAGGTAGGCACTTTGCAAAAAACACCTCTGTTTTCTTTCAAAAAATGTGATGTGTCCACGTTGTGTTTTGGGGCATTTCCTGTCACGGGCGCTAGGCCTACCCACACAAGTGAGGTATCATTTTTATCGGGAGACTTGGGGGAACGCTGCGTGGAAGGAAATTTGTGGCTCCTCTCAGATTCCAGAACTTTCTGTCACCGAAATGTGAGGAAAACATGTTTTTTTAGCCAAATTTTGAGGTTTGCAAAGGATTCTGGGTAACAGAACTTGGTCAGAGCCCCACAAGTCACCCCATCTTGGATTCCCCTAGGTCTCTAGTTTTCAAAAATGCACAGGTTTGGTAGGTTTCCCTAGGTGCCGGCTGAGCTAGAGGCCAAAATCTACAGGTAGGCACTTTGCAAAAAACACCTCTGTTTTCTTTCAAAAAATGTGATGTCTCCACGTTGTGTTTTGGGGCATTTCCTGTCACGGGCGCTAGGCCTACCCACACAAGTGAGGTATCATTTTTATCGGGAGACTTGGGGGAACGCTGGGTGGAAGGAAATTTGTGGCTCCTCTCAGATTCCAGAACTTTCTGTCACCGAAATGTGAGGAAAACATGTTTTTTTAGCCAAATTTTGAGGTTTGCAAAGGATTCTGGGTAACAGAACTTGGTCAGAGCCCCACAAGTCACCCCATCTTGGATTCCCCTAGGTCTCTAGTTTTCAAAAATGCACAGGTTTGGTAGGTTTCCCTAGGTGCCGGCTGAGCTAGAGGCCAAAATCTACAGGTAGGCACTTTGCAAAAAACACCTCTGTTTTCTTTAAAAAAATGTGATGTGTCCACGTTGTGTTTTGGGGCATTTCCTGTCATGGGCGTTAGGCCTACCCACACAAGTGAGGTATCATTTTTATCGGGAGACTTGGGGGAACGCTGGGTGGAAGGACATTTGTGGCTCCTCTCAGATTCCAGAACTTTCTGTCACCGAAATGTGAGGAAAACATGGTTTTTTTATCCAAATTATGAGGTTTGCAATGGATTCTGGGTAACAGAACTTAGTCAGAGCCCCACAAGTCACCCCATCTTGGATTCCCCTAGGTCTCTAGTTTTCAAAAATGCACAGGTTTGGTAGGTTTCCCTAGGTGCCGGCTGAGCTAGAGGCCAAAATCTACAGGTAGGCACTTTGCAAAAAACACCTCTGTTTTCTTTCAAAAAATGTGATGTGTCCACGTTGTGTTTTGGGGCATTTCCTGTCACGGGCGCTAGGCCTACCCACACAAGTGAGGTATCATTTTTATCAGGAGACTTGGGGGAACGCTGGGTGGAAGGAAATTTGTGGCTCCTCTCAGATTCCAGAACTTTCTGTCACCGAAATGTGAGGAAAACATGTTTTTTTAGCCAAATGTTGAAGTTTGCAATGGATTCTGGGTAACAGAACCTGACCAGAGCCCCACAAGTCACCCCATCTTGGATTCCCCTAGGTCTCTAGTTTTCAAAAATGTACAGGTTTGGTAGGTTTCCCTAGGTGCCGGCTGAGCTAGAGGCCAAAATCTACAGGTAGGCACTTTGCAAAAAACACCTCTGTTTTCTTTCAAAAAATTTGATGTGTCCACGTTGGTTTTTGGGGCATTTCCTGTCACGGGCGTTAAGCCTACCCACACAAGTGAGGTATCATTTTTATCGGGAGAATTAGGGGAACGCTGGGTGGAAGGAAATTTGTGGCTCCTCTCAGATTCCAGAACTTTCTGTCACCGAAATGTGATGAAAACATTTTTTTTAGCCAAAATTTGAGGTTTGCAAAGGATTCTGGGTAACAGAACCTGGTCAGAGCCCCACAAGTCACCCCATCTTGGATTCACCTAGGTCTCTAGTTTTCAAAAATGTACAGGTTTGGTAGGTTTCCCTAGGTGCCGGCTGAGCTAGAGGCCAAAATCTACAGGTAGGCACTTTGCAAAAAACACCTCTGTTTTCTTTAAAAAAATGTGATGTGTCCACGTTGTGTTCTGGGGCATTTCCTGTCACGGGCGCTAGGCCTACCCACACAAGTGAGGTATCATTTTTATCGGGAGACTTGGGGAAACGCTGGGTGGAAGGAAATTTGTGGCTCCTCTGAGATTCCAGAACTTTCTGTCACCGAAATGTGAGGAAAACATGTTTTTTTAGCCAAATTATGAGGTTTGCAATGGATTCTGGGTAACAGAACTTGGTCAGAGCCCCACAAGTCACCTCATCTTGGATTCCCCTAGGTCTCTAGTTTTCAAAAATGCACAGGTTTGGTAGGTTTCCCTAGGTGCCGGCTGAGCTAGAGGCCAAAATCTACAGGTAGGCACTTTGCAAAAAACACCTCTGTTTTCTTTCAAAAAATGTGATGTGTCCACGTTGTGTTTTGGGGCATTTCCTGTCACGGGCGCTAGGCCTACCCACACAAGTGAGGTATCATTTTTATCGGGAGACTTGGGGGAACGCTGAGTGGAAGGAAATTTGTGGCTCCTCTCAGATTCCAGAACTTTCTGTCACCGAAATGTGAGGAAAACATGTTTTTTTAGCCAAATGTTGAGGTTTGCAATGGATTCTGGGTAACAGAACCTGATCAGAGCCCCACAAGTCACCCCATCTTGGATACCCCTAGGTCTCTAGTTTTCAAAAATGTACAGGTTTGGTAGGTTTCCCTAGGTGCCGGCTGAGCTAGAGGCCAAAATCTACAGGTAGGCACTTTGCAAAAAACACCTCTGTTTTCTTTCAAAAAATGTGATGTGTCCACCTTGTGTTTTGGGGCATTTCCTGTCACGGGCGCTAGGCCTACCCACACAAGTGAGGTATCATTTTTATCGGGAGACTTGGGGGAACGCTGGGTGGAAGGAAATTTGTGGCTCCTCTGAGATTCCAGAACTTTCTGTCACCGAAATGCGAGGAAAACTTGTTTTTTTAGCCAAATTATGAGGTTTGCAATGGATTCTGGGTAACAGAACTTGGTCAGAGCCCCACAAGTCACCTCATCTTGGATTCCCCTAGGTCTCTAGTTTTCAAAAATGCACAGGTTTGGTAGGTTTCCCTAGGTGCCGGCTGAGCTAGAGGACAAAATCTACAGGTAGGCACTTTTCAAAAAACACCTCTGTTTTCTTTCAAAAAATGTGATGTGTCCACGTTGTGTTTTGGGGCATTTCCTGTCACGGGCGCTAGGCCTACCCACACAAGTGAGGTATCATTTTTATCGGGAGACTTGGGGGAACGCTGGGTGGAAGGAAATTTGTGGCTCCTCTCAGATTCCAGAACTTTCTGTCACCGAAATGTGAGGAAAACATGTTTTTTTAGCCAAATTTTGAGGTTTGCAAAGGATTCTGGGTAACAGAACTTGGTCAGAGCCCCACAAGTCACCCCATCTTGGATTCCCCTAGGTCTCTAGTTTTCAAAAATGCACAGGTTTGGTAGGTTTCCCTAGGTGCCGGCTGAGCTAGAGGCCAAAATCTACAGGTAGGCACTTTGCAAAAAACACCTCTGTTTTCTTTCAAAAAATGTGATGTGTCCACGTTGTGTTTTGGGGCATTTCCTGTCACGGGCGCTAGGCCTACCCACACAAGTGAGGTATCATTTTTATCGGGAGGCTTGGGGGAACGCTGGGTGGAAGGAAATTTGTGGCTCCTCTCAGATTCCAGAACTTTCTGTCACCGAAATGTGAGAAAAACATGTTTTTTTAGCCAAATTTTGAGGTTTGCAATGGATTCTGGGTAACAGAACCTGGTCAGAGCCCCACAAGTCACCCCATCTTGGATTCCCCTAGGTCTCTAGTTTTCAAAAATGCACAGGTTTGGTAGGTTTCCCTAGGTGCCGGCTGAGCTAGAGGCCAAAATCTACAGGTAGGCACTTTGCAAAAAACACCTCTGTTTTCTTTAAAAAAATGTGATGTGTCCACGTTGTGTTTTGGGGCATTTCCTGTCACGGGCGTTAGGCCTACCCACACAAGTGAGGTATCATTTTTATCGGGAGACTTGGGGGAACGCTGGGTGGAAGGAAATTTGTGGCTCCTTTCAGATTCCAGAACTTTCTGTCACCGAAATGTGAGGAAAACATGGTTTTTTTAGCCAAATTATGAGGTTTGCAATGGATTCTGGGTAACAGAACTTAGTCAGAGCCCCACAAGTCACCCCATCTTGGATTCCCCTAGGTCTCTAGTTTTCAAAAATGCACAGGTTTGGTAGGTTTCCCTAGGTGCCGGCTGAGCCAGAGGCCAAAATCTACAGGTAGGCACTTTGCAAAAAACACCTCTGTTTTCTTTCAAAAAATGTGATGTGTCCACGTTGTGTTTTGGGGCATTTCCTGTCACGGGCGCTAGGCCTACCCACACAAGTGAGGTATCATTTTTATCGGGAGACTTGGGGGAACGCTGGGTGGAAGGAAATTTGTGGCTCCTCTCAGATTCCAGAACTTTCTGTCACCGAAATGTGAGGAAAACATGTTTTTTTAGCCAAATTTTGAAGTTTGCAATGGATTCTGGGTAACAGAACCTGATCAGAGCCCCACAAGTCACCCCATCTTGGATTCCCCTAGGTCTCTAGTTTTCAAAAATGTACAGGTTTGGTAGGTTTCCCTAGGTGCCGGCTGAGCTAGAGGCCAAAATCTACAGGTAGGCACTTTGCAAAAAACACCTCTGTTTTCTTTCAAAAATTTTTATGTGTCCACGTTGGTTTTTGGGGCATTTCCTGTCACGGGCGTTAGGCCTACCCACACAAGTGAGGTATCATTTTTATCGTGAGAATTAGGGGAACGCTGGGTGGAAGGAAATTTGTGGCTCCTCTCAGATTCCAGAACTTTCTGTCACCGAAATGTGAGGAAAACATTTTTTTTAGCCAAATTTTGAGGTTTGCAAAGGATTCTGGGTAACAGAACCTGGTCAGAGCCCCACAAGTCACCCCATCTTGGATTCCCCTAGGTCTCTAGTTTTCAAAAATGTACAGGTTTGGTAGGTTTCCCTAGGTGCCGGCTGAGCTAGAGGCCAAAATCTACAGGTAGGCACTTTGCAAAAAACACCTCTGTTTTCTATCAAAAAATGTGATGTGTCCACGTTGTGTTTTGGGGCATTTCCTGTCACGGGCGCTAGGCCTACCCACACAAGTGAGGTATCATTTTTATCGGGAGACTTGGGGGAACGCTGGGTGGAAGGAAATTTGTGGCTCCTCTGAGATTCCAGAACTTTCTGTCACCGAAATGTGAGGAAAACATGTTTTTTTAGCCAAATTATGAGGTTTGCAATGGATTCTGGGTAACAGAACTTGGTCAGAGCCCCACAAGTCACCTCATCTTGGATTCCCCTAGGTCTCTAGTTTTAAAAAATGCACAGGTTTGGTAGGTTTCCCTAGGTGCCGGCTGAGCTAGAGGCCAAAATCTACAGGTAGGCACTTTGCAAAAAACACCTCTGTTTTCTTTCAAAAAATGTGATGTGTCCACGTTGTGTTTTGTGGCATTTCCTGTCACGGGCGTTAGGCCTACCCACACAAGTGAGGTATCATTTTTATCGGGAGACTTGGGGGAACGCTGGGTGGAAGGAAATTTGTGGCTCCTCTCAGATTCCAGAACTTTCTGTCACCGAAATGTGAGGAAAACATGGTTTTTTTAGCCAAATTATGAGGTTTGCAATGGATTCTGGGTAACAGAACCTGGTCAGAGCCCCACAAGTCACCCCATCTTGGATTCCCCTAGGTCTCTAGTTTTCAAAAATGTACAGGTTTGGTAGGTTTCCCTAGGTGCCGGCTGAGCTAGAGGCCAAAATCTACAGGTAGGCACTTTGCAAAAAACACCTCTGTTTTCTTTCAAAAAATTTGATGTGTCCACGTTGGTTTTTGGGGCATTTCCTGTCACGGGCGTTAGGCCTACCCACACAAGTGAGGTATCATTTTTATCGTGAGAATTAGGGGAACGCTGGGTGGAAGGAAATTTGTGGCTCCTCTCAGATTCCAGAACTTTCTGTCACCGAAATGTGAGGAAAACATTTTTTTTAGCCAAATTTTGAGGTTTGCAAAGGATTCTGGGTAACAGAACCTGGTCTGAGCCCCACAAGTCACCTCATCTTGGATTCCCCTAGGTCTCTAGTTTTCAAAAATGTACAGGTTTGGTAGGTTTCCCTAGGTGCCGGCTGAGCTAGAGACCAAAATCTACAGGTAGGCACTTTGCAAAAAACACCTCTGTTTTCTTTCAAAAAATGTGATGTGTCCACGTTGTGTTTTGGGGCATTTCCTGTCACGGGCGCTAGGCCTACCCACACAAGTGAGGTATCATTTTTATCGGGAGACTTGGGGGAACGCTGGGTGGAAGGAAATTTGTGGCTCCTCTGAGATTCCAGAACTTTCTGTCACCGAAATGTGAGGAAAACATGTTTTTTTAGCCAAATTATGAGGTTTGCAATGGATTCTGGGTAACAGAACTTGGTCAGAGCCGCACAAGTCACCTCATCTTGGATTCCCCTAGGTCTCTAGTTTTCAAAAATGCACAGGTTTGGTAGGTTTCCCTAGGTGCCGGCTGAGCTAGAGGCCAAAATCTTCAGGTAGGCACTTTGCAAAAAACACCTCTGTTTTCTTTAAAAAAATGTGATGTGTCCACGTTGTGTTCTGGGGCATTTCCTGTCACGGGCGCTAGGCCTACCCACACAAGTGAGGTATCATTTTTATCGGGAGACTTGGGGAAACGCTGGGTGGAAGGAAATTTGTGGCTCCTCTGAGATTCCAGAACTTTCTGTCACCGAAATGTGAGGAAAACATGTTTTTTTAGCCAAATTATGAGGTTTGCAATGGATTCTGGGTAACAGAACTTGGTCAGAGCCGCACAAGTCACCTCATCTTGGATTCACCTAGGTCTCTAGTTTTCAAAAATGCACAGGTTTGGTAGGTTTCCCTAGGTGCCGGCTGAGCTAGAGGCCAAAATCTTCAGGTAGGCACTTTGCAAAAAACACCTCTGTTTTCTTTAAAAAAATGTGATGTGTCCACGTTGTGTTCTGGGGCATTTCCTGTCACGGGCGCTAGGCCTACCCACACAAGTGAGGTATCATTTTTATCGGGAGACTTGGGGAAACGCTGGGTGGAAGGAAATTTGTGGCTCCTCTGAGATTCCAGAACTTTCTGTCACCGAAATGTGAGGAAAACATGTTTTTTTAGCCAAATTATGAGGTTTGCAATGGATTCTGGGTAACAGAACTTGGTCAGAGCCCCACAAGTCACCTCATCTTGGATTCCCCTAGGTCTCTAGTTTTCAAAAATGCACAGGTTTGGTAGGTTTCCCTAGGTGCCGGCTGAGCTAGAGGCCAAAATCTACAGGTAGGCACTTTGCAAAAAACACCTCTGTTTTCTTTCAAAAAATGTGATGTGTCCACGTTGTGTTTTGGGGCATTTCCTGTCACGGGCGCTAGGCCTACCCACACAAGTGAGGTATCATTTTTATCGGGAGACTTGGGGGAACGCTGGGTGGAAGGAAATTTGTGGCTCCTCTGAGATTCCAGAACTTTCTGTCACCGAAATGTGAGGAAAACATGTTTTTTTAGCCAAATGTTGAGGTTTGCAATGGATTCTGGGTAACAGAACCTGGTCAGAGCCCCACAAGTCACCCCATCTTGGATACCCCTAGGTCTCTAGTTTTCAAAAATGTACAGGTTTGGTAGGTTTCCCTAGGTGCCGGCTGAGCTAGAGGCCAAAATCTACAGGTAGGCACTTTGCAAAAAACACCTCTGTTTTCTTTCAAAAAATGTGATGTGTCCACGTTGTGTTTTGGGGCATTTCCTGTCACGGGCGCTAGGCCTACCCACACAAGTGAGGTATCATTTTTATCGGGAGACTTGGGGGAACGCTGGGTGGAAGGAAATTTGTGGCTCCTCTGAGATTCCAGAACTTTCTGTCATCGAAATGCGAGGAAAACTTGTATTTTTAGCCAAATTATGAGGTTTGCAATGGATTCTGGGTAACAGAACTTGGTCAGAGCCCCACAAGTCACCTCATCTTGGATTCCCCTAGGTCTCTAGTTTTCAAAAATGCACAGGTTTGGTAGGTTTCCCTAGGTGCCGGCTGAGCTAGAGGACAAAATCTACAGGTAGGCACTTTGCAAAAAACACCTCTGTTTTCTTTCAAAAAATGTGATGTGTCCACGTTGTGTTTTGGGGCATTTCCTGTCACGGGCGCTAGGCCTACCCACACAAGTGAGGTATCATTTTTATCGGGAGACTTGGGGGAACGCTGCGTGGAAGGAAATTTGTGGCTCCTCTCAGATTCCAGAACTTTCTGTCACCGAAATGTGAGGAAAACATGTTTTTTTAGCCAAATTTTGAGGTTTGCAAAGGATTCTGGGTAACAGAACTTGGTCAGAGCCCCACAAGTCACCCCATCTTGGATTCCCCTAGGTCTCTAGTTTTCAAAAAAGCACAGGTTTGGTAGGTTTCCCTAGGTGCCGGCTGAGCTAGAGGCCAAAATCTACAGGTAGGCACTTTGCAAAAAACACCTCTGTTTTCTTTCAAAAAATGTGATGTCTCCACGTTGTGTTTTGGGGCATTTCCTGTCACGGGCGCTAGGCCTACCCACACAAGTGAGGTATCATTTTTATCGGGAGACTTGGGGGAACGCTGGGTGGAAGGAAATTTGTGGCTCCTCTCAGATTCCAGAACTTTCTGTCACCGAAATGTGAGGAAAACATGTTTTTTTAGCCAAATTTTGAGGTTTGCAAAGGATTCTGGGTAACAGAACTTGGTCAGAGCCCCACAAGTCACCCCATCTTGGATTCCCCTAGGTCTCTAGTTTTCAAAAATGCACAGGTTTGGTAGGTTTCCCTAGGTGCCGGCTGAGCTAGAGGCCAAAATCTACAGGTAGGCACTTTGCAAAAAACACCTCTGTTTTCTTTAAAAAAATGTGATGTGTCCACGTTGTGTTTTGGGGCATTTCCTGTCACGGGCGTTAGGCCTACCCACACAAGTGAGGTATCATTTTTATCGGGAGACTTGGGGGAACGCTGGGCGGAAGGAAATTTGTGGCTCCTCTCAGATTCCAGAACTTTCTGTCACCGAAATGTGAGGAAAACATGGTTTTTTTATCCAAATTATGAGGTTTGCAATGGATTCTGGGTAACAGAACTTAGTCAGAGCCCCACAAGTCACCCCATCTTGGATTCCCCTAGGTCTCTAGTTTTCAAAAATGCACAGGTTTGGTAGGTTTCCCTAGGTGCCGGCTGAGCTAGAGGCCAAAATCTACAGGTAGGCACTTTGCAAAAAACACCTCTGTTTTCTTTCAAAAAATGTGATGTGTCCACGTTGTGTTTTGGGGCATTTCCTGTCACGGGCGCTAGGCCTACCCACACAAGTGAGGTATCATTTTTATCAGGAGACTTGGGGGAACGCTGGGTGGAAGGAAATTTGTGGCTCCTCTCAGATTCCAGAACTTTCTGTCACCGAAATGTGAGGAAAACATGTTTTTTTAGCCAAATGTTGAAGTTTGCAATGGATTCTGGGTAACAGAACCTGACCAGAGCCCCACAAGTCACCCCATCTTGGATTCCCCTAGGTCTCTAGTTTTCAAAAATGTACAGGTTTGGTAGGTTTCCCTAGGTGCCGGCTGAGCTAGAGGCCAAAATCTACAGGTAGGCACTTTGCAAAAAACACCTCTGTTTTCTTTCAAAAAATTTGATGTGTCCACGTTGGTTTTTGGGGCATTTCCTGTCACGGGCGTTAAGCCTACCCACACAAGTGAGGTATCATTTTTATCGGGAGAATTAGGGGAACGCTGGGTGGAAGGAAATTTGTGGCTCCTCTCAGATTCCAGAACTTTCTGTCACCGAAATGTGATGAAAACATTTTTTTTAGCCAAAATTTGAGGTTTGCAAAGGATTCTGGGTAACAGAACCTGGTCAGAGCCCCACAAGTCACCCCATCTTGGATTCACCTAGGTCTCTAGTTTTCAAAAATGTACAGGTTTGGTAGGTTTCCCTAGGTGCCGGCTGAGCTAGAGGCCAAAATCTACAGGTAGGCACTTTGCAAAAAACACCTCTGTTTTCTTTAAAAAAATGTGATGTGTCCACGTTGTGTTCTGGGGCATTTCCTGTCACGGGCGCTAGGCCTACCCACACAAGTGAGGTATCATTTTTATCGGGAGACTTGGGGAAACGCTGGGTGGAAGGAAATTTGTGGCTCCTCTGAGATTCCAGAACTTTCTGTCACCGAAATGTGAGGAAAACATGTTTTTTTAGCCAAATTATGAGGTTTGCAATGGATTCTGGGTAACAGAACTTGGTCAGAGCCCCACAAGTCACCTCATCTTGGATTCCCCTAGGTCTCTAGTTTTCAAAAATGCACAGGTTTGGTAGGTTTCCCTAGGTGCCGGCTGAGCTAGAGGCCAAAATCTACAGGTAGGCACTTTGCAAAAAACACCTCTGTTTTCTTTCAAAAAATGTGATGTGTCCACGTTGTGTTTTGGGGCATTTCCTGTCACGGGCGCTAGGCCTACCCACACAAGTGAGGTATCATTTTTATCGGGAGACTTGGGGG
Source organism: Pleurodeles waltl (assembly GCF_031143425.1). NCBI lineage: Eukaryota > Metazoa > Chordata > Amphibia > Caudata > Salamandridae > Pleurodeles > Pleurodeles waltl. The sequence continues at coordinate 50,863 of NW_027149874.1, read as the reverse complement.
AACGCTGAGTGGAAGGAAATTTGTGGCTCCTCTCAGATTCCTGAACTTTCTGTCACCGAAATGTGAGGAAAACATGTTTTTTTAGCCAAATGTTGAGGTTTGCAATGGATTCTGGGTAACAGAACCTGATCAGAGCCCCACAAGTCACCCCATCTTGGATACCCCTAGGTCTCTAGTTTTCAAAAATGTACAGGTTTGGTAGGTTTCCCTAGGTGCCGGCTGAGCTAGAAGCCAAAATCTACAGGTAGGCACTTTGCAAAAAACACCTCTGTTTTCTTTCAAAAAATGTGATGTGTCCACCTTGTGTTTTGGGGCATTTCCTGTCACGGGCGCTAGGCCTACCCACACAAGTGAGGTATCATTTTTATCGGGAGACTTGGGGGAACGCTGGGTGGAAGGAAATTTGTGGCTCCTCTGAGATTCCAGAACTTTCTGTCACCGAAATGCGAGGAAAACTTGTTTTTTTAGCCAAATTATGAGGTTTGCAATGGATTCTGGGTAACAGAACTTGGTCAGAGCCCCACAAGTCACCTCATCTTGGATTCCCCTAGGTCTCTAGTTTTCAAAAATGCACAGGTTTGGTAGGTTTCCCTAGGTGCCGGCTGAGCTAGAGGACAAAATCTACAGGTAGGCACTTTTCAAAAAACACCTCTGTTTTCTTTCAAAAAATGTGATGTGTCCACGTTGTGTTTTGGGGCATTTCCTGTCACGGGCGCTAGGCCTACCCACACAAGTGAGGTATCATTTTTATCGGGAGACTTGGGGGAACGCTGGGTGGAAGGAAATTTGTGGCTCCTCTCAGATTCCAGAACTTTCTGTCACCGAAATGTGAGGAAAACATGTTTTTTTAGCCAAATTTTGAGGTTTGCAAAGGATTCTGGGTAACAGAACTTGGTCAGAGCCCCACAAGTCACCCCATCTTGGATTCCCCTAGGTCTCTAGTTTTCAAAAATGCACAGGTTTGGTAGGTTTCCCTAGGTGCCGGCTGAGCTAGAGGCCAAAATCTACAGGTAGGCACTTTGCAAAAAACACCTCTGTTTTCTTTCAAAAAATGTGATGTGTCCACGTTGTGTTTTGGGGCATTTCCTGTCACGGGCGCTAGGCCTACCCACACAAGTGAGGTATCATTTTTATCGGGAGGCTTGGGGGAACGCTGGGTGGAAGGAAATTTGTGGCTCCTCTCAGATTCCAGAACTTTCTGTCACCGAAATGTGAGAAAAACATGTTTTTTTAGCCAAATTTTGAGGTTTGCAATGGATTCTGGGTAACAGAACCTGGTCAGAGCCCCACAAGTCACCCCATCTTGGATTCCCCTAGGTCTCTAGTTTTCAAAAATGCACAGGTTTGGTAGGTTTCCCTAGGTGCCGGCTGAGCTAGAGGCCAAAATCTACAGGTAGGCACTTTGCAAAAAACACCTCTGTTTTCTTTAAAAAAATGTGATGTGTCCACGTTGTGTTTTGGGGCATTTCCTGTCACGGGCGTTAGGCCTACCCACACAAGTGAGGTATCATTTTTATCGGGAGACTTGGGGGAACGCTGGGTGGAAGGAAATTTGTGGCTCCTTTCAGATTCCAGAACTTTCTGTCACCGAAATGTGAGGAAAACATGGTTTTTTTAGCCAAATTATGAGGTTTGCAATGGATTCTGGGTAACAGAACTTAGTCAGAGCCCCACAAGTCACCCCATCTTGGATTCCCCTAGGTCTCTAGTTTTCAAAAATGCACAGGTTTGGTAGGTTTCCCTAGGTGCCGGCTGAGCTAGAGGCCAAAATCTACAGGTAGGCACTTTGCAAAAAACACCTCTGTTTTCTTTCAAAAAATGTGATGTGTCCACGTTGTGTTTTGGGGCATTTCCTGTCACGGGCGCTAGGCCTACCCACACAAGTGAGGTATCATTTTTATCGGGAGACTTGGGGGAACGCTGGGTGGAAGGAAATTTGTGGCTCCTCTCAGATTCCAGAACTTTCTGTCACCGAAATGTGAGGAAAACATGTTTTTTTAGCCAAATTTTGAAGTTTGCAATGGATTCTGGGTAACAGAACCTGGTCAGAGCCCCACAAGTCACCCCATCTTGGATTCCCCTAGGTCTCTAGTTTTCAAAAATGTACAGGTTTGGTAGGTTTCCCTAGGTGCCGGCTGAGCTAGAGGCCAAAATCTACAGGTAGGCACTTTGCAAAAAACACCTCTGTTTTCTTTCAAAAATTTTTATGTGTCCACGTTGGTTTTTGGGGCATTTCCTGTCACGGGCGTTAGGCCTACCCACACAAGTGAGGTATCATTTTTATCGTGAGAATTAGGGGAACGCTGGGTGGAAGGAAATTTGTGGCTCCTCTCAGATTCCAGAACTTTCTGTCACCGAAATGTGAGGAAAACATTTTTTTTAGCCAAATTTTGAGGTTTGCAAAGGATTCTGGGTAACAGAACCTGGTCAGAGCCCCACAAGTCACCCCATCTTGGATTCCCCTAGGTCTCTAGTTTTCAAAAATGTACAGGTTTGGTAGGTTTCCCTAGGTGCCGGCTGAGCTAGAGGCCAAAATCTACAGGTAGGCACTTTGCAAAAAACACCTCTGTTTTCTTTCAAAAAATGTGATGTGTCCACGTTGTGTTTTGGGGCATTTCCTGTCACGGGCGCTAGGCCTACCCACACAAGTGAGGTATCATTTTTATCGGGAGACTTGGGGGAACGCTGGGTGGAAGGAAATTTGTGGCTCCTCTGAGATTCCAGAACTTTCTGTCACCGAAATGTGAGGAAAACATGTTTTTTTAGCCAAATTATGAGGTTTGCAATGGATTCTGGGTAACAGAACTTGGTCAGAGCCCCACAAGTCACCTCATCTTGGATTCCCCTAGGTCTCGAGTTTTAAAAAATGCACAGGTTTGGTAGGTTTCCCTAGGTGCCGGCTGAGCTAGAGGCCAAAATCTACAGGTAGGCACTTTGCAAAAAACACCTCTGTTTTCTTTAAAAAAATGTGATGTGTCCACGTTGTGTTTTGGGGCATTTCCTGTCACGGGCGTTAGGCCTACCCACACAAGTGAGGTATCATTTTTATCGGGAGACTTGGGGGAACGCTGGGTGGAAGGAAATTTGTGGCTCCTTTCAGATTCCAGAACTTTCTGTCACCGAAATGTGAGGAAAACATGGTTTTTTTAGCCAAATTATGAGGTTTGCAATGGATTCTGGGTAACAGAACTTAGTCAGAGCCCCACAAGTCACCCCATCTTGGATTCCCCTAGGTCTCTAGTTTTCAAAAATGCACAGGTTTGGTAGGTTTCCCTAGGTGCCGGCTGAGCTAGAGGCCAAAATCTACAGGTAGGCACTTTGCAAAAAACACCTCTGTTTTCTTTCAAAAAATGTGATGTGTCCACGTTGTGTTTTGGGGCATTTCCTGTCACGGGCGCTAGGCCTACCCACACAAGTGAGGTATCATTTTTATCGGGAGACTTGGGGGAACGCTGGGTGGAAGGAAATTTGTGGCTCCTCTCAGATTCCAGAACTTTCTGTCACCGAAATGTGAGGAAAACATGTTTTTTTAGCCAAATTTTGAAGTTTGCAATGGATTCTGGGTAACAGAACCTGGTCAGAGCCCCACAAGTCACCCCATCTTGGATTCCCCTAGGTCTCTAGTTTTCAAAAATGTACAGGTTTGGTAGGTTTCCCTAGGTGCCGGCTGAGCTAGAGGCCAAAATCTACAGGTAGGCACTTTGCAAAAAACACCTCTGTTTTCTTTCAAAAATTTTTATGTGTCCACGTTGGTTTTTGGGGCATTTCCTGTCACGGGCGTTAGGCCTACCCACACAAGTGAGGTATCATTTTTATCGTGAGAATTAGGGGAACGCTGGGTGGAAGGAAATTTGTGGCTCCTCTCAGATTCCAGAACTTTCTGTCACCGAAATGTGAGGAAAACATTTTTTTTAGCCAAATTTTGAGGTTTGCAAAGGATTCTGGGTAACAGAACCTGGTCAGAGCCCCACAAGTCACCCCATCTTGGATTCCCCTAGGTCTCTAGTTTTCAAAAATGTACAGGTTTGGTAGGTTTCCCTAGGTGCCGGCTGAGCTAGAGGCCAAAATCTACAGGTAGGCACTTTGCAAAAAACACCTCTGTTTTCTTTCAAAAAATGTGATGTGTCCACGTTGTGTTTTGGGGCATTTCCTGTCACGGGCGCTAGGCCTACCCACACAAGTGAGGTATCATTTTTATCGGGAGACTTGGGGGAACGCTGGGTGGAAGGAAATTTGTGGCTCCTCTGAGATTCCAGAACTTTCTGTCACCGAAATGTGAGGAAAACATGTTTTTTTAGCCAAATTATGAGGTTTGCAATGGATTCTGGGTAACAGAACTTGGTCAGAGCCCCACAAGTCACCTCATCTTGGATTCCCCTAGGTCTCTAGTTTTAAAAAATGCACAGGTTTGGTAGGTTTCCCTAGGTGCCGGCTGAGCTAGAGGCCAAAATCTACAGGTAGGCACTTTGCAAAAAACACCTCTGTTTTCTTTCAAAAAATGTGATGTGTCCACGTTGTGTTTTGTGGCATTTCCTGTCACGGGCGTTAGGCCTACCCACACAAGTGAGGTATCATTTTTATTGGGAGACTTGGGGGAACGCTGGGTGGAAGGAAATTTGTGGCTCCTCTCAGATTCCAGAACTTTCTGTCACCGAAATGTGAGGAAAACATGGTTTTTTTAGCCAAATTATGAGGTTTGCAATGGATTCTGGGTAACAGAACCTGGTCAGAGCCCCACAAGTCACCCCATCTTGGATTCCCCTAGGTCTCTAGTTTTCAAAAATGTACAGGTTTGGTAGGTTTCCCTAGGTGCCGGCTGAGCTAGAGGCCAAAATCTACAGGTAGGCACTTTGCAAAAAACACCTCTGTTTTCTTTCAAAAAATTTGATGTGTCCACGTTGGTTTTTGGGGCATTTCCTGTCACGGGCGTTAGGCCTACCCACACAAGTGAGGTATCATTTTTATCGTGAGAATTAGGGGAACGCTGGGTGGAAGGAAATTTGTGGCTCCTCTCAGATTCCAGAACTTTCTGTCACCGAAATGTGAGGAAAACATTTTTTTTAGCCAAATTTTGAGGTTTGCAAAGGATTCTGGGTAACAGAACCTGGTCTGAGCCCCACAAGTCACCTCATCTTGGATTCCCCTAGGTCTCTAGTTTTCAAAAATGTACAGGTTTGGTAGGTTTCCCTAGGTGCCGGCTGAGCTAGAGACCAAAATCTACAGGTAGGCACTTTGCAAAAAACACCTCTGTTTTCTTTCAAAAAATGTGATGTGTCCACGTTGTGTTTTGGGGCATTTCCTGTCACGGGCGCTAGGCCTACCCACACAAGTGAGGTATCATTTTTATCGGGAGACTTGGGGGAACGCTGGGTGGAAGGAAATTTGTGGCTCCTCTGAGATTCCAGAACTTTCTGTCACCGAAATGTGAGGAAAACATGTTTTTTTAGCCAAATTATGAGGTTTGCAATGGATTCTGGGTAACAGAACTTGGTCAGAGCCGCACAAGTCACCTCATCTTGGATTCCCCTAGGTCTCTAGTTTTCAAAAATGCACAGGTTTGGTAGGTTTCCCTATGTGCCGGCTGAGCTAGAGGCCAAAATCTACAGGTAGGCACTTTGCAAAAAACACCTCTGTTTTCTTTAAAAAAATGTGATGTGTCCACGTTGTGTTTTGGGGCATTTCCTGTCACGGGCACTAGGCCTACCCACACAAATGAGGTATCATTTTTATCGGGAGACTTGGGGGAACGCTGGGTGGAAGGAAATTTGTGGCTCCTCTCAGATTCCAGAACTTTCTGTCACCGAAATGTGAGGAAAACATGTTTTTTTAGCCAAATTTTGAGGTTTGCAAAGGATTCTGGGTAACAGAACTTGGTCAGAGCCCCACAAGTCACCCCATCTTGGATTCCCCTAGGTCTCTAGTTTTCAAAAATGCACAGGTTTGGTAGGTTTCCCTAGGTGCCGGCTGAGCTAGAGGCCAAAATCTACAGGTAGGCACTTTGCAAAAAACACCTCTGTTTTCTTTCAAAAAATGTGATGTGTCCAAGTTGTGTTTTGGGGCATTTCCTGTCACGGGCGCTAGGCCTACCCACACAAGTGAGGTATCATTTTTATCGGGAGGCTTGGGGGAACGCTGGGTGGAAGGAAATTTGTGGCTCCTCTCAGATTCCAGAACTTTCTGTCACCGAAATGTGAGGAAAACATGTTTTTTTAGCCAAATTTTGAGGTTTGCAATGGATTCTGGGTAACAGAACCTGGTCAGAGCCCCACAAGTCTCCCCATCTTGGATTCCCCTAGGTCTCTAGTTTTCAAAAATGTACAGGTTTGGCAGGTTTCCCTAGGTGCCGGCTGAGCTAGAGGCCAAAATCTACAGGTAGGCACTTTGCAAAAAACACCTCTGTTTTCTTTAAAAAAATGTGATGTGTCCACGTTGTGTTTTGGGGCATTTCCTGTCACGGGCGCTAGGCCTACCCACACAAGTGAGGTATCATTTTTATCGGGAGACTTGGGGGAACGCTGGGTGGAAGGAAATTTATGGCTCCTCTCAGATTCCAGAACTTTCTGTCACCGAAATGTGAGGAAAACATGTTTTTTTAGCCAACTTTTGAGGTTTGCAAAGGATTCTGGGTAACAGAACTTGGTCAGAGTCCCACAAGTCACCCCATCTTGGATTCCCCTAGGTCTCTAGTTTTCAAAAATGCACAGGTTTGGTAGGTTTCCCTAGGTGCCGGCTGAGCTAGAGGCCAAAATCTACAGGTAGGCACTTTGCAAAAAACACCTCTGTTTTCTTTCAAAAAATGTGATGTGTCCACGTTGTGTTTTGGGGCATTTCCTGTCACGGGCGCTAGGCCTACACACACAAGTGAGGTATCATTTTTATCGTGAGACTTAGGGGAACGCTGGGTGGAAGGAAATGTGTGGCTCCTCTCAGATTCCAGAACTTTCTGTCACCGAAATGTGAGGAAAACATTTTTTTTTAGCCAAATTTTGAGGTTTGCAAAGGATTCTGGGTAACAGAACCTGGTCAGAGCCCCACAAGTCACCCCATCTTGGATTCCCCTAGGTCTCTAGTTTTCAAAAATGTACAGGTTTGGTAGGTTTCCCTAGGTGCCGGCTGAGGTAGAGGCCAAAATCTACAGGTAGGCACTTTGCAAAAAACACCTCTGTTTTCTTTCAAAAAATTTGATGTGTCCACGTTGGTTTTTGGGGCATTTCCTGTCACGGGCGTTAGGCCTACCCACACAAGTGAGGTATCATTTTTATCGTGAGAATTAGGGGAACGCTGGGTGGAAGGAAATTTGTGGCTCCTCTCAGATTCCAGAACTTTCTGTCACCGAAATGTGAGGAAAACATTTTTTTTAGCCAAATTTTGAGGTTTGCAAAAGATTCTGGGTAACAGAACCTGGTCAGAGCCCCACAAGTCACCCCATCTTGGATTCCCCTAGGTCTCTAGTTTTCAAAAATGTACAGGTTTGGTAGGTTTCCCTAGGTGCCGGCTGAGCTAGAGGCCAAAATCTACAGGTAGGCACTTTGCAAAAAACACCTCTGTTTTCTTTCAAAAAATGTGATGTGTCCACGTTGTGTTTTGGGGCATTTCCTGTCACGGGCGCTAGGCCTACCCACACAAGTGAGGTATCATTTTTATCGGGAGACTTGGGGGAACGCTGGTTGGAAGGAAATTTGTGGCTCCTCTGAGATTCCAGAACTTTCTGTCACCGAAATGTGAGGAAAACATGTTTTTTTAGCCAAATTATGAGGTTTGCAATGGATTCTGGGTAACAGAACTTGGTCAGAGCCCCACAAGTCACCTCATCTTGGATTCCCCTAGGTCTCTAGTTTTCAAAAATGCACAGGTTTGGTAGGTTTCCCTAGGTGCCGGCTGAGCTAGAGGCCAAAATCTACAGGTAGGCACTTTGCAAAAAACACCTCTGTTTTCTTTCAAAAAATGTGATGTGTCCACGTTGTGTTTTGGGGCATTTCCTGTCACGGGCGCTAGGCCTAGCCACACAAGTGAGGTATCATTTTTATCGGGAGACTTGGGCGAACGCTGGGTGGAAGGAAATTTGTGGCTCCTCTCAGATTCCAGAACTTTCTGTCACCGAAATGTGAGGAAAACATTTTTTTTTAGCCAAATGTTGAGGTTTGCAAAGGATTCTGGGTAACAGAACCTGGTCAGAGCCCCACAAGTCACCCCATCTTGGATTCCCCTAGGTCTCTAGTTTTCAAAAATGTACAGGTTTGGTAGGTTTCCCTAGGTGCCGGCTGAGCTAGAGGCCAAAATCTACAGGTAGGCACTTTGCAAAAAACACCTCTGTTTTCTTTCAAAAAATGTGATGTGTCCACGTTGTGTTTTGGGGCATTTCCTGTCACGGGCACTAGGCCTACCCACACAAGTGAGGTATCATTTTTATCGGGAGACTTGGGGGAACGCTGGGTGGAAGGAAATTTGTGGCTCCTCTCAGATTCCAGAACTTTCTGTCACCGAAATGTGAGGAAAACATGTTTTTTTAGCCAAATTATGAGGTTTGCAGTGGATTCTGGGTAACAGAACTTGGTCAGAGCCCCACAAGTCACCCCATCTTGGATTCCCCTAGGTCTCTAGTTTTCAAAAATGCACAGGTTTGGTAGGTTTCCCTAGGTGCCGGCTGAGCTAGAGGCCAAAATCTACAGGTAGGCACTTTGCAAAAAACACCTCTGTTTTCTTTCCAAAAATTTGATGTGTCCACGTTGTGTTTTGGGGCATTTCCTGTCACGGGCGCTAGGCCTACCCACACAAGTGAGGTATCATTTTTATCGGGAGACTTGGGGGAACGCTGGGTGGAAGGAAATTTGGGGCTCCTCTCAGATTCCAGAACTTTCTGTCACCGAAATGTGAGGAAAACATGTTTTTTTAGCCAAATTATGAGGTTTGCAGTGGATTCTGGGTAACAGAACTTGGTCAGAGCCCCACAAGTCACCCCATCTTGGATTCCCCTAGGTCTCTAGTTTTCAAAAATGCACAGGTTTGGTAGGTTTCCCTAGGTGCCGGCTGAGCTAGAGGCCAAAATCTACAGGTAGGCACTTTGCGAAAAACACCTCTGTTTTCTTTCAAAAAATGTGATGTGTCCACGTTGTGTTTTGGGGCATTTCCTGTCACGGGCGCTAGGCCTACCCACACAAGTGAGGTATCATTTTTATCGGGAGACTTGGGGGAACGTTGGGTGGATGGAAATTTGTGGCTCCTCTCAGATTCCAGAACTTTCTGTCACCGAAATGTGAGGAAAACATGTTTTTTTAGCCAAATTTTGAGGTTTGCAATGGATTCTGGGTAACAGAAGCTGGTCAGAGCCCCACAAGTCACCCCATCTTGGATTCCCCTAGGTCTCTAGTTTTCAAAAATGTACAGGTTTGGTAGGTTTCCCTAGGTGCCGGCTGAGCTAGAGGCCAAAATCTACAGGTAGGCACTTTGCAAAAAACACCTCTGTTTTCTTTCCAAAAATGTGATGTGTCCACGTTGTGTTTTGGGGCATTTCCTGTCACGGGCGTTAGGCCTACCCACACAAGTGAGGTATCATTTTTATCGGGAGACTTGGGGGAACGCTGGGTGGAAGGAAATTTGTGGCTCCTCTCAGATTCCAGAACTTTCTGTCACCGAAATGTGAGGAAAACATGTTTTTTTAGCCACATTATGAGGTTTGCAATGGATTCTGGGTAACAGAACTTAGTCAGAGCCCCACAAGTCACCCCATCTTGGATTCCCCTAGGTCTCTAGTTTTCATAAATGCACAGGTTTGGTAGGTTTCCCTAGGTGCCGGCTGAGCGAGAGGCCAAAATCTACAGGTAGGCACTTTGCAAAAAACACCTCTGTTTTCTTTAAAAAAATATGATGTGTCCACGTTGTGTTTTGGGGCATTTCCTGTCACGGGCGCTAGGCCTACCCACACAAGTGAGGTATCATTTTTATCGGGAGACTTGGGGGAACGCTGGGTGGAAGGAAATTTGGGGCTCCTCTCAGATTCCAGAACTTTCTGTCACCGAAATGTGAGGAAAACATGTTTTTTTAGCCAAATTATGAGGTTTGCAATGGATTCTGGGTAACAGAACCTGGTCAGAGCCCCACAAGTCACCCCATCTTGGATTCCCCTAGGTCTCTCGTTTTCAAAAATGTACAGGTTTGGTAGGTTTCCCTAGGTGCCGGCTGAGTTAGAGGCCAAAATCTACATGTAGGCACTTTGCAAAAAACACCTCTGTTTTCTTTCAAAAAATTTGATGTGTCCACGTTGTGTTTTGGGGCATTTCCTGTCACGGGCGCTAGGCCTACCCACACAAGTGAGGTATCATTTTTATCGGGAGACTTGGGGGAACGCTGGGTGGAAGGAAATTTGGGGCTCCTCTCAGATTCCAGAACTTTCTGTCACCGAAATGTGAGGAAAACATGTTTTTTTAGCCAAATTATGAGGTTTGCAATGGATTCTGGGTAACAGAACTTGGTCAGAGCCCCACAAGTCACCCCATCTTGGATTCCCCTAGGTCTCCAGTTTTCAAAAATGCACAGGTTTGGTAGGTTTCCCTAGGTGCCGGCTGAGCTAGAGGCCAAAATCTACAGGTAGGCACTTTGCAAAAAACACCTCTGTTTTCTTTCAAAAAATGTGATGTGTCCACGTTGTGTTTTGGGGCATTTCCTGGCACGGGCGCTAGGCCTACCCACACAAGTGAGGTATCATTTTTATCGGGAGACTTGGGGGAACGTTGGGTGGATGGAAATTTGTGGCTCCTCTCAGATTCCAGAACTTTCTGTCACCGAAATGTGAGGAAACCATGTTTTTTTAGCCAAATTTTGAGGTTTGCAATGGATTCTGGGTAACAGAAGCTGGTCAGAGCCCCACAAGTCAGCCCATCTTGGATTCCCCTAGGTCTCTAGTTTTCAAAAATGTACAGGTTTGGTAGGTTTCCCTAGGTGCCGGCTGAGCTAGAGGCCAAAATCTACAGGTAGGCACTTTGCAAAAAACACCTCTGTTTTCTTTCAAAAAATGTGATGTGTCCACGTTGTGTTTTGGGGCATTTCCTGGCACGGGCGCTAGGCCTACCCACACAAGTGAGGTATCATTTTTATCGGGAGACTTGGGGGAACGCTGGGTGGAAGGAAATTTGTGGCTCCTCTGAGATTCCAGAACTTTCTGTCACCGAAATGTGAGGAAAACATGTTTTTTTAGCCAAATTATGAGGTTTGCAATGGATTCTGGGTAACAGAACTTGGTCAGAGCCCCACAAGTCACCTCATCTTGGATTCCCCTAGGTCTCTCGTTTTCAAAAATGTACAGGTTTGGTAGGTTTCCCTAGGTGCCGGCTGAGTTAGAGGCCAAAATCTACATGTAGGCACTTTGCAAAAAACACCTCTGTTTTCTTTCAAAAAATTTGATGTGTCCACGTTGTGTTTTGGGGCATTTCCTGTCACGGGCGCTAGGCCTACCCACACAAGTGAGGTATCATTTTTATCGGGAGACTTGGGGGAACGCTGGGTGGAAGGAAATTTGGGGCTCCTCTCAGATTCCAGAACTTTCTGTCACCGAAATGTGAGGAAAACATGTTTTTTTAGCCAAATTATGAGGTTTGCAATGGATTCTGGGTAACAGAACTTGGTCAGAGCCCCACAAGTCACCCCATCTTGGATTCCCCTAGGTCTCCAGTTTTCAAAAATGCACAGGTTTGGTAGGTTTCCCTAGGTGCCGGCTGAGCTAGAGGCCAAAATCTACAGGTAGGCACTTTGCAAAAAACACCTCTGTTTTCTTTCAAAAAATGTGATGTGTCCACGTTGTGTTTTGGGGCATTTCCTGGCACGGGCGCTAGGCCTACCCACACAAGTGAGGTATCATTTTTATCGGGAGACTTGGGGGAACGTTGGGTGGATGGAAATTTGTGGCTCCTCTCAGATTCCAGAACTTTCTGTCACCGAAATGTGAGGAAACCATGTTTTTTTAGCCAAATTTTGAGGTTTGCAATGGATTCTGGGTAACAGAAGCTGGTCAGAGCCCCACAAGTCAGCCCATCTTGGATTCCCCTAGGTCTCTAGTTTTCAAAAATGTACAGGTTTGGTAGGTTTCCCTAGGTGCCGGCTGAGCTAGAGGCCAAAATCTACAGGTAGGCACTTTGCAAAAAACACCTCTGTTTTCTTTCAAAAAATGTGATGTGTCCACGTTGTGTTTTGGGGCATTTCCTGTCACGGGCGTTAGGCCTACCCACACAAGTGAGGTATCATTTTTATCGGGAGACTTGGGGGAACGCTGGGTGGAAGGAAATTTGTGGCTCCTCTCAGATTCCAGAACTTTCTGTCACCGAAATGTGAGGAAAACATGTTTTTTTAGCCAAATTATGAGGTTTGCAATGGATTCTGGGTAACAGAACTTAGTCAGAGCCCCACAAGTCACCCCATCTTGGATTCCCCTAGGTCTCTAGTTTTCAAAAATGCACAGGTTTGGTAGGTTTCCCTAGGTGCCGGCTGAGCTAGAGGCCAAAATCTACAGGTAGGCACTTTGCAAAAAACACCTCTGTTTTCTTTAAAAAAATGTGATGTGTCCACGTTGTGTTTTGGGGCATTTCCTGTCACGGGCGCTAGGCCTACCCACACAAGTGAGGTATCATTTTTATCGGGAGACTTGGGGGAACGCTGGGTGGAAGGAAATTTGTGGCTCTTCTCAGATTCCAGAACTTTCTGTCACCGAAATGTGAGGAAAACATGTTTTTTTAGCCAAATGTTGAGGTTTGCAATGGATTCTGGGTAACAGAACCTGGTCAGAGCCCCACAAGTCACCCCATCTTGGATTCCCCTAGGTCTCTAGTTTTCAAAAATGTACAGGGTTGGTAGGTTTCCCTAGGTGCCGGCTGAGCTAGAGGCCAAAATCTACAGGTAGGCACTTTGCAAAAAACACCTCTGTTTTCTTTCAAAAAATGTGATGTGTCCACGTTGTGTTTTGGGGCATTTCCTGTCACGGGCGTTAGGCCTACCCACACAAGTGAGGTATCATTTTTATCGTGAGAATTAGTGGAACGCTGGGTGGAAGGAAATTTGTGGCTCCTCTCAGATTCCAGAACTTTCTGTCACCGAAATGTGAGGAAATCATTTTTTTAGCCACATTTTGAGGTTTGCAAAGGATTCTGGGTAACAGAACCTGGTCAGAGCCCCACAAGTCACCCCATCTTGGATTCCCCTAGGTCTCTAGTTTTCAAAAATGTACAGGTTTGGTAGGTTTCCCTAGGTGCCGGCTGAGCTAGAGGCCAAAATTTACAGGTAGGCACTTTGCAAAAAACACCTCTGTTTTCTTTCAAAAAATATGTGTCCACGTTGTGTTTTGGGGCATTTCCTGTCACGGGCGCTAGGCCTACCCACACAAGTGAGGTATCATTTTTATCGGGAGACTTGGGGGAACGCCAGGTGGAAGGAAATTTGTGGCTCCTCTGAGATTCCAGAACTTTCTGTCACCGAAATGTGAGGAAAACATGTTTTTTTAGCCAAATAATGAGGTTTGCAAAGGATTCTGGGTAACAGAACTTGGTCAGAGCCCCACAAGTCACCCCATCTTGGATTCCCCTAGGTCTCTAGTTTTCAAAAATGTACAGGTTTGGTAGGTTTCCCTAGGTGCCGGCTGAGCTAGAGGCCAAAATCTACAGGTAGGCACTTTGCAAAAAACACCTCTGTTTTCTTTCAAAAAATGTGATGTGTCCACGTTGTGTTTTGGGGCATTTCCTGTCACGGGCGTTAGGCCTACCCACACAAGTGAGGTATCATTTTTATCGGGAGACTTGGGGGAACGCTGGGTGGAAGGAAATTTGTGGCTCCTCTCAGATTCCAGAACTTTCTGTCACCGAAATGTGAGGAAAACATGTTTTTTTAGCCAAATTTTGAGGTTTGCAATGGATTCTGTGTAACAGAACCTGGTCAGAGCCCCACAAGTCACCCCATCTTGGATTCCCCTAGGTCTCTAGATTTAAAAAATGCACAGGTTTGGTAGGTTTCCCTAGGTGCCGGCTGAGTTAGAGGCCAAAATCTACAGGTAGGCACTTTGCAAGAAACACCTCTGTTTTCTTTAAAAAAATTTGATGTGTCCACGTTGTGTTTTGGGGCATTTCCTGTCACGGGCGCTAGGCCTACCCACACAAGTGAGGTATCATTTTTATCGGGAGACTTGGGGGAACGTTGGGTGGAAGGAAATTTGGGGCTCCTCTCAGATTCCAGAACTTTCTGTCTTCGAAATGTGAGGAAAACATGTTTTTTTAGCCAAATTATGAGGTTTGCAATGGATTCTGGGTAACAGAACTTGGTCAGAGCCCCACAAGTCACCCCATCTTGGATTCCCCTAGGTCTCTAGTTTTCAAAAATGCAGAGGTTTGGTAGGTTTCCCTAGGTGCCGGCTGAGCTAGAGGCCAAAATCTACAGGTAGGCACTTTGCAAAAAACACCTCTGTTTTCTTTCAAAAAATGTGATGTGTCCACGTTGTGTTTTGGGGCATTTCCTGTCACGGGCGCTAGGCCTACCCACACAAGTGAGGTATCATTTTTATCGGGAGACTTGGGGGAACGTTGGGTGGATGGAAATTTGTGGCTCCTCTCAGATTCCAGAACTTTCTGTCACCGAAATGTGAGGAAAACATGTTTTTTTAGCCAAATTTTGAGGTTTGCAATGGATTCTGGGTAACAGAAGCTGGTCAGAGCCCCACAAGTCACCCCATCTTGGATTCCCCTAGGTCTCTAGTTTTCAAAAATGTACAGGTTTGGTAGGTTTCCCTAGGTGCCGGCTGAGCTAGAGGCCAAAATCTACAGGTAGGCACTTTGCAAAAAACACCTCTGTTTTCTTTCAAAAAATGTGATGTGTCCACGTTGTGTTTTGGGGCATTTCCTGTCACAGGCGTTAGGCCTACCCACACAAGTGAGGTATCATTTTTATCGGGAGACTTGGGGGAACGCTGGGTGGAAGGAAATTTGTGGCTCCTCTCAGATTCCAGAACTTTCTGTCACCGAAATGTGAGGAAAACATGTTTTTTTAGCCAAATGTTGAGGTTTCCAATGGATTCTGGGTAACAGAACCTGGTCAGAGCCCCACAAGTCACCCCATCTTGGATTCCCCTAGGTCTCTAGTTTTCAAAAATGTACAGGTTTGGTAGGTTTCCCTAGGTGCCGGCTGAGCTAGAGGCCAAAATCTGCAGGTAGGCACTTTGCAAAAAACACCTCTGTTTTCTTTCAAAAAATGTGATGTGTCCACGTTGTGTTTTGGGGCATTTCCTGTCACAGGCGTTAGGCCTACCCACACAAGTGAGGTATCATTTTTATCGGGAGACTTGGGGGAACGCTGGGTGGAAGGAAATTTGTGGCTCCTCTCAGATTCCAGAACTTTCTGTCACCGAAATGTGAGGAAAACATGTTTTTTTAGCCAAATTATGAGGTTTGCAATGGATTCTGGGTAACAGAACTTAGTCAGAGCCCCACAAGTCACCCCATCTTGGATTCCCCTAGGTCTCTAGTTTTCAAAAATGCACAGGTTTGGTAGGTTTCCCTAGGTGCCGGCTGAGCTAGAGGCCAAAATCTACAGGTAGGCACTTTGCAAAAAACACCTCTGTTTTCTATCAAAAAATGTGATGTGTCCACGTTGTGTTTTGGGGCATTTCCTGTCACGGCGCTAGGCCTACCCACACAAGTGAGGTATCATTTTTATCGGGAGACTTGGGGGAACGCTGGGTGGAAGGAAATTTGTGGCTCCTCTCAGATTCCAGAACTTTCTGTCACCGAAATGTGAGGAAAACATGTTTTTTAGCCAAATGTTGAGGTTTGCAATGGATTCTGGGTAACAGAACCTGGTCAGAGCCCCACAAGTCACCCCATCTTGGATTCCCCTAGGTCTCTAGTTTTCAAAAATGTACAGGTTTGGTAGGTTTCACTAGGTGCCAGCTGAGCTAGAGGCCAAAATCTACAGGTAGGCACTTTGCAAAAAACACCTCTGTTTTCTTTCAAAAAATGTGATGTGTCCACGTTGTGTTTTGGGGCATTTCCTGTCACGGGCGTTAGGCCTACCCACACAAGTGAGGTATCATTTTTATCGTGAGAATTAGGGGAACGCTGGGTGGAAGGAAATTTGTGGCTCCTCTCAGATTCCAGAACTTTCTGTCACCGAAATGTGAGGAAAACATTTTTTTTTGCCAAATTTTGAGGTTTGCAAAGGATTCTGGGTAACAGAACCTGGTCAGAGCCCCACAAGTCACCCCATCTTGGATTCCCCTAGGTCTCTAGTTTTCAAAAATGTACAGGTTTGGTAGGTTTCCCTAGGTGCCGGCTGAGCTAGAGGCCAAAATCTACAGGTAGGCACTTTGCAAAAAACACCTCTGTTTTCTTTCAAAAAATGTGATGTGTCCACGTTGTGTTTTGGGGCATTTCCTGTCACGGGCGCTAGGCCTACCCACACAAGTGAGGTATCATTTTTATCGGGAGACTTGGGGGAACGCTGGGTGGAAGGAAATTTGTGGCTCCTCTGAGATTCCAGAAGATTCTGTCACCGAAATGTGAGGAAAACATGTTTTTTTAGCCAAATTATGAGGTTTGCAATGGATTCTGGGTAACAGAACTTGGTCAGAGCCCCACAAGTCACCTCATCTTGGATTCCCCTAGGTCTCTAGTTTTCAAAAATGCACAGGTTTGGTAGGTTTCCCTAGGTGCCGGCTGAGCTAGAGGCCAAAATCTACAGGTAGGCACTTTGCAAAAAACACCTCTGTTTTATTTTAAAAAATGTGATGTGTCCACGTTGTGTTTTGGGGCATTTCCTGTCACGGGCGCTAGGCCTACCCACACAAGTGAGGTATCATTTTTATCGGGAGACTTGGGGGAACGCTGGGTGGAAGGAAATTTGTGGCTCCTCTCAGATTCCAGAACTTTCTGTCACCGAAATGTGAGGAAAACATGTTTTTTTAGCCAAATTTTGAGGTTTGCAAAGGATTCTGGGTAACAGAACTTGGTCAGAGCCCCACAAGTCACCCCATCTTGGATTCCGCTAGGTCTCTAGTTTTAAAAAATGCACAGGTTTGGTAGGTTTCCATAGGTGCCGGCTGAGCTAGAGGCCAAAATCTACAGGTAGGCACTTTGCAAAAAACACCTCTGTTTTCTTTCAAAAAATGTGATGTGTCCACGTTGTGTTTTGGGGCATTTCCTGTCACGGGCGTTAGGCCTACCCACACAAGTGAGGTATCATTTTTATCGGGTGACTTGGGGGAACGCTGGGTGGAAGTAAATTTGTGGCTCCTCTCAGATTCCAGAACTTTCTGTCACCGAAATGTGAGGAAAACATGTTTTTTTTAGCCAAATTATGAGGTTTGCAATGGATTCTGGGTAACAGAACTTAGTCAGAGCCCCACAAGTCACCCCATCTTGGATTCCCCTAGGTCTCTAGTTTTAAAAAATGCACAGGTTTGGTAGGTTTCCCTAGGTGCCGGCTGAGCTAGAGGCCAAAATCTACAGGTAGGCACTTTGCAAAAAACACCTCTGTTTTCTTTAAAAAAATGTGATGTGTCCACGTTGTGTTTTGGGGCATTTCCTGTCACGGGCGCTAGGCCTACCCACACAAGTGAGGTATCATTTTTATCGGGAGACTTGGGGTAACGCTGGGTGGAAGGAAATTTGTGGCTCCTCTCAGATTCCAGAACTTTCTGTCACCGAAATGTGAGGAAAACATGTTTTTTAGCCAAATGTTGAGGTTTGCAATGGATTCTGGGTAACAGAACCTGGTCAGAGCCCCACAAGTCACCCCATCTTGGATTCCCCTAGGTCTCTAGTTTTCAAAAATGTACAGGTTTGGTAGGTTTCCCTAGGTGCCGGCTGAGCTAGAGGCCAAAATCTACAGGTAGGCACTTTGCAAAAAACACCTCTGTTTTCTTTAAAAAAATGTGATGTGTCCACGTTGTGTTTTGGGGCATTTCCTGTTACGGGCGTTAGGCCTACCCACACAAGTGAGGTATCATTTTTATCGTGAGAATTAGGGGAACGCTGGGTGGAAGGAAATTTGTGGCTCCTCTCAGATTCCAGAACTTTCTGTCACCGAAATGTGAGGAAAACATTTTTTTTAGCCAAATTTTGAGGTTTGCAAAGGATTCTGGGTAACAGAACCTGGTCAGAGCCCCACAAGTCACCCCATCTTGGATTCCCCTAGGTCTCTAGTTTTCAAAAATGTACAGGTTTGGTAGGTTTCCCTAGGTGCCGGCTGAGCTAGAGGCCAAAATCTACAGGTAGGCACTTTGCAAAAAACACCTCTGTTTTCTTTCAAAAAATGTGATGTGTCCACGTTGTGTTTTGGGGCATTTCCTGTCACGGGCGCTAGGCCTACCCACACAAGTGAGGTATCATTTTTATCGGGAGACTTGGGGGAACGCTGGGTGGAAGGAAATTTGTGGCTCCTCTGAGATTCCAGAACTTTCTGTCACCGAAATGTGAGGAAAACATGTTTTTTTAGCCAAATTATGAGGTTTGCAATGGATTCTGGGTAACAGAACTTGGTCAGAGCCCCACAAGTCACCTCATCTTGGATTCCCCTAGGTCTCTAGTTTTAAAAAATGCACAGGTTTGGTAGGTTTCCCTAGGTGCCGGCTGAGCTAGAGGCCAAAATCTACAGGTAGGCACTTTGCAAAAAACACCTCTGTTTTCTTTCAAAAAATGTGATGTGTCCACGTTGTGTTTTGGGGCATTTCCTGTCACGGGCGCTAGGCCTACCCACACAAGTGAGGTATCATTTTTATCGGGAGACTTGGGGGAACGCTGGGTGGAAGGAAATTTGTGGCTCCTCTCAGATTCCAGAACTTTCTGTCACCGAAATGTGAGGAAAACATGTTTTTTTAGCCAAATTTTGAGGTTTGCAAAGGATTCTGGGTAACAGAACTTGGTCAGAGCCCCACAAGTCACCCCATCTTGGATTCCCCTAGGTCTCTAGTTTTCAAAAATGCACAGGTTTGGTAGGTTTCCCTAGGTGCCGGCTGAGCTAGAGGCCAAAATCTACAGGTAGGCACTTTGCAAAAAACACCTCTGTTTTCTTTCAAAAAATGTGATGTCTCCACGTTGTGTTTTGGGGCATTTCCTGTCACGGGCGCTAGGCCTACCCACACAAGTGAGGTATCATTTTTATCGGGAGGCTTGGGGGAACGCTGGGTGGAAGGAAATTTGTGGCTCCTCTCAGATTCCAGAACTTTCTGTCACCGAAATGTGAGGAAAACATGTTTTTTTAGCCAAATTTTGAGGTTTGCAATGGATTCTGGGTAACAGAACCTGGTCAGAGCCCCACAAGTCACCCCATCTTGGATTCCCCTACGTCTCTAGTTTTCAGAAATGCACAGGTTTGGTAGGTTTCCCTAGGTGCCGGCTGAGCTAGAGGCCAAAATCTACAGGTAGGCACTTTGCAAAAAACACCTCTGTTTTCTTTAAAAAAATGTGATGTGTCCACGTTGTGTTTTGGGGCATTTCCTGTCACGGGCGTTAGGCCTACCCACACAAGTGAGGTATCATTTTTATCGGGAGACTTGGGGGAACGCTGGGTGGAAGGAAATTTGTGGCTCCTCTCAGATTCCAGAACTTTCTGTCACCGAAATGTGAGGAAAACATGTTTTTTTTAGCCAAATTATGAGGTTTGCAACGGATTCTGGGTAACAGAACTTAGTCAGAGCCCCACAAGTCACCCCATCTTGGATTCCCCTAGGTCTCTAGTTTTCAAAAATGCACAGGTTTGGTAGGTTTCCCTAGGTGCCGGCTGAGCTAGAGGCCAAAATCTACAGGTAGGCACTTTGCAAAAAACACCACTGTTTTCTTTCAAAAAATGTGATGTGTCCACGTTGTGTTTTGGGGCATTTCCTGTCACGGGCGCTAGGCCTACCCACACAAGTGAGGTATCATTTTTATCGGGAGACTTGGGGGAACGCTGGGCGGAAGGAAATTTGTGGCTCCTCTCAGATTCCAGAACTTTCTGTCACCGAAATGTGAGGAAAACATGTTTTTTTAGCCAAATTATGAGGTTTGCAATGGATTCTGGGTAACAGAACTTGGTCAGAGCCCCACAAGTCACCTCATCTTGGATTCCCCTAGGTCTCTAGTTTTCAAAAATGCACAGGTTTGGTAGGTTTCCCTAGGTGCCGGCTGAGCTAGAGGCCAAAATCTACAGGTAGGCACTTTGCAAAAAACACCTCTGTTTTATTTTAAAAAATGTGATGTGTCCACGTTGTGTTTTGGGGCATTTCCTGTCACGGGCGCTAGGCCTACCCACACAAGTGAGGTATCATTTTTATCGGGAGACTTGGGGGAACGCTGGGTGGAAGGAAATTTGTGGCTCCTCTCAGATTCCAGAACTTTCTGTCACCGAAATGTGAGGAAAACATGTTTTTTTAGCCAAATTTTGAGGTTTGCAAAGGATTCTGGGTAACAGAACTTGGTCAGAGCCCCACAAGTCACCCCATCTTGGATTCCGCTAGGTCTCTAGTTTTAAAAAATGCACAGGTTTGGTAGGTTTCCATAGGTGCCGGCTGAGCTAGAGGCCAAAATCTACAGGTAGGCACTTTGCAAAAAACACCTCTGTTTTCTTTCAAAAAATGTGATGTGTCCACGTTGTGTTTTGGGGCATTTCCTGTCACGGGCGTTAGGCCTACCCACACAAGTGAGGTATCATTTTTATCGGGTGACTTGGGGGAACGCTGGGTGGAAGTAAATTTGTGGCTCCTCTCAGATTCCAGAACTTTCTGTCACCGAAATGTGAGGAAAACATGTTTTTTTTAGCCAAATTATGAGGTTTGCAATGGATTCTGGGTAACAGAACTTAGTCAGAGCCCCACAAGTCACCCCATCTTGGATTCCCCTAGGTCTCTAGTTTTAAAAAATGCACAGGTTTGGTAGGTTTCCCTAGGTGCCGGCTGAGCTAGAGGCCAAAATCTACAGGTAGGCACTTTGCAAAAAACACCTCTGTTTTCTTTAAAAAAATGTGATGTGTCCACGTTGTGTTTTGGGGCATTTCCTGTCACGGGCGCTAGGCCTACCCACACAAGTGAGGTATCATTTTTATCGGGAGACTTGGGGGAACGCTGGGTGGAAGGAAATTTGTGGCTCCTCTCAGATTCCAGAACTTTCTGTCACCGAAATGTGAGGAAAACATGTTTTTTAGCCAAATGTTGAGGTTTGCAATGGATTCTGGGTAACAGAACCTGGTCAGAGCCCCACAAGTCACCCCATCTTGGATTCCCCTAGGTCTCTAGTTTTCAAAAATGTACAGGTTTGGTAGGTTTCCCTAGGTGCCGGCTGAGCTAGAGGCCAAAATCTACAGGTAGGCACTTTGCAAAAAACACCTCTGTTTTCTTTAAAAAAATGTGATGTGTCCACGTTGTGTTTTGGGGCATTTCCTGTTACGGGCGTTAGGCCTACCCACACAAGTGAGGTATCATTTTTATCGTGAGAATTAGGGGAACGCTGGGTGGAAGGAAATTTGTGGCTCCTCTCAGATTCCAGAACTTTCTGTCACCGAAATGTGAGGAAAACATTTTTTTTAGCCAAATTTTGAGGTTTGCAAAGGATTCTGGGTAACAGAACCTGGTCAGAGCCCCACAAGTCACCCCATCTTGGATTCCCCTAGGTCTCTAGTTTTCAAAAATGTACAGGTTTGGTAGGTTTCCCTAGGTGCCGGCTGAGCTAGAGGCCAAAATCTACAGGTAGGCACTTTGCAAAAAACACCTCTGTTTTCTTTCAAAAAATGTGATGTGTCCACGTTGTGTTTTGGGGCATTTCCTGTCACGGGCGCTAGGCCTACCCACACAAGTGAGGTATCATTTTTATCGGGAGACTTGGGGGAACGCTGGGTGGAAGGAAATTTGTGGCTCCTCTGAGATTCCAGAACTTTCTGTCACCGAAATGTGAGGAAAACATGTTTTTTTAGCCAAATTATGAGGTTTGCAATGGATTCTGGGTAACAGAACTTGGTCAGAGCCCCACAAGTCACCTCATCTTGGATTCCCCTAGGTCTCTAGTTTTAAAAAATGCACAGGTTTGGTAGGTTTCCCTAGGTGCCGGCTGAGCTAGAGGCCAAAATCTACAGGTAGGCACTTTGCAAAAAACACCTCTGTTTTCTTTCAAAAAATGTGATGTGTCCACGTTGTGTTTTGGGGCATTTCCTGTCACGGGCGCTAGGCCTACCCACACAAGTGAGGTATCATTTTTATCGGGAGACTTGGGGGAACGCTGGGTGGAAGGAAATTTGTGGCTCCTCTCAGATTCCAGAACTTTCTGTCACCGAAATGTGAGGAAAACATGTTTTTTTAGCCAAATTTTGAGGTTTGCAAAGGATTCTGGGTAACAGAACTTGGTCAGAGCCCCACAAGTCACCCCATCTTGGATTCCCCTAGGTCTCTAGTTTTCAAAAATGCACAGGTTTGGTAGGTTTCCCTAGGTGCCGGCTGAGCTAGAGGCCAAAATCTACAGGTAGGCACTTTGCAAAAAACACCTCTGTTTTCTTTCAAAAAATGTGATGTCTCCACGTTGTGTTTTGGGGCATTTCCTGTCACGGGCGCTAGGCCTACCCACACAAGTGAGGTATCATTTTTATCGGGAGGCTTGGGGGAACGCTGGGTGGAAGGAAATTTGTGGCTCCTCTCAGATTCCAGAACTTTCTGTCACCGAAATGTGAGGAAAACATGTTTTTTTAGCCAAATTTTGAGGTTTGCAATGGATTCTGGGTAACAGAACCTGGTCAGAGCCCCACAAGTCACCCCATCTTGGATTCCCCTACGTCTCTAGTTTTCAGAAATGCACAGGTTTGGTAGGTTTCCCTAGGTGCCGGCTGAGCTAGAGGCCAAAA
Organism: Pleurodeles waltl; assembly: GCF_031143425.1. Lineage (NCBI taxonomy): Eukaryota > Metazoa > Chordata > Amphibia > Caudata > Salamandridae > Pleurodeles > Pleurodeles waltl. The sequence goes on along the minus strand of NW_027149874.1, from coordinate 28,039 downwards.
TCTACAGGTAGGCACTTTGCAAAAAACACCTCTGTTTTCTTTCAAAAAATGTGATGTGTCCACGTTCTGTTTTGGGGCATTTCCTGTCACGGGCGCTAGGCCTACCCACACAAGTGAGGTATCATTTTTATCGGGAGACTTGGGGGAACGCTGGGTGGAAGGAAATTTGTGGCTCCTCTCAGATTCCAGAACTTTCTGTCACCGAAATGTGAGGAAAACATGTTTTTTTAGCCAAATTTTGAGGTTTGCAAAGGATTCTGGTTAACAGAACTTGGTCAGAGCCCCACAAGTCACCCCATCTTGGATTCCCCTAGGTCTCTAGTTTTCAAAAATGCACAGGTTTGGTAGGTTTCCCTAGGTGCCGGCTGAGCTAGAGGCCAAAATCTACAGGTAGGCACTTTGCAAAAAACACCTCTGTTTTCTTTAAAAAAATGTGATGTGTCCACGTTGTGTTTTGGGGCATTTCCTGTCACGGGCGTTAGGCCTACCCACACAAGTGAGGTATCATTTTTATCGGGAGACTTGGGGGAACGCTGGGTGGAAGGAAATTTGTGGCTCCTCTCAGATTCCAGAACTTTCTGTCACCGAAATGTGAGGAAAACATGTTTTTTTTAGCCAAATTATGAGGTTTGCAACGGATTCTGGGTAACAGAACTTAGTCAGAGCCCCACAAGTCACCCCATCTTGGATTCCCCTAGGTCTCTAGTTTTCAAAAATGCACAGGTTTGGTAGGTTTCCCTAGGTGCCGGCTGAGCTAGAGGCCAAAATCTACAGGTAGGCACTTTGCAAAAAACACCACTGTTTTCTTTCAAAAAATGTGATGTGTCCACGTTGTGTTTTGGGGCATTTCCTGTCACGGGCGCTAGGCCTACCCACACAAGTGAGGTATCATTTTTATCGGGAGACTTGGGGGAACGCTGGGCGGAAGGAAATTTGTGGCTCCTCTCAGATTCCAGAACTTTCTGTCACCGAAATGTGAGGAAAACATGTTTTTTTAGCCAAATGTTGAATTTTGCAATGGATTCTGGGTAACAGAACCTGGCCAGAGCCCCACAAGTCACCCCATCTTGGATTCCCCTAGGTCTCTAGTTTTCAAAAATGTACAGGTTTGGTAGGTTTCCCTACGTGCCGGCTGAGCTAGAGGCCAAAATCTACAGGTAGGCACTTTGCAAAAAACACCTCTGTTTTCTTTCAAAAAATTTGATGTGTCCACGTTGGTTTTTGGGGCATTTCCTGTCACGGGCGTTAGGCCTACCCACACAAGTGAGGTATCATTTTTATCATGAGAATTAGGGGAACGCTGGGTGGAAGGAAATTTGTGGCTCCTCTCAGATTCCAGAACTTTCTGTCACCGAAATGTGAGGAAAACATTTTTTTTAGCCAAAATTTGAGGTTTGCAAAGGATTCTGGGTAACAGAACCTGGTCAGAGCCCCACAAGTCACCCCATCTTGGATTCCCCTACGTCTCTAGTTTTCAAAAATGTACAGGTTTGGTAGGTTTCCCTAGGTGCCGGCTGAGCTAGAGGCCAAAATCTACAGGTAGGCACTTTGCAAAAAACACTTCTGTTTTCTTTCAAAAAATGTGATGTGTCCACGTTGTGTTTTGGGGCATTTCCTGTCACGGGCGCTAGGCCTACCCACACAAGTGAGGTATCATTTTTATCGGGAGACTTGGGGGAACGCTGGGTGGAAGGAAATTTGTGGCTCCTCTCAGATTCCAGAACTTTCTGTCACCGAAATGTGAGGAAAACATGTTTTTTAGCCAAATGTTGAGGTTTGCAATGGATTCTGGGTAACAGAACCTGGTCAGAGCCCCACAAGTCACCCCATCTTGGATTCCCCTAGGTCTCTAGTTTTCAAAAATGTACAGGTTTGGTAGGTTTCCCTAGGTGCCGGCTGAGCTAGAGGCCAAAATCTACAGGTAGGCACTTTGCAAAAAACACCTCTGTTTTCTTTAAAAAAATGTGATGTGTCCACGTTGTGTTTTTGGGCATTTCCTGTTACGGGCGTTAGGCCTACCCACACAAGTGAGGTATCATTTTTATCGTGAGAATTAGGGGAACGCTGAGTGGAAGGAAATTTGTGGCTCCTCTCAGATTCCAGAACTTTCTGTCACCGAAATGTGAGGAAAACATTTTTTTTAGCCAAATTTTGAGGTTTGGAAAGGATTCTGGGTAACAGAACCTGGTCAGAGCCCCACAAGTCACCCCATCTTGGATTCCCCTAGGTCTCTAGTTTTCAAAAATGTACAGGTTTGGTAGGTTTCCCTAGGTGCCGGCTGAGCTAGAGGCCAAAATCTACAGGTAGGCACTTTGCAAAAAACACCTCTGTTTTCTTTCAAAAAATGTGATGTGTCCACGTTGTGTTTTGGGGCATTTCCTGTCACGGGCGCTAGGCCTACCCACACAAGTGAGGTATCATTTTTATCGGGAGACTTGGGGGAACGCTGGGTGGAAGGAAATTTGTGGCTCCTCTCAGATTCCAGAACTTTCTGTCACCGAAATGTGAGGAAAACATGTTTTTTTAGCCAAATTATGAGGTTTGCAATGGATTCTGGGTAACAGAACTTGGTCAGAGCCCCACAAGTCACCTCATCTTGGATTCCCCTAGGTCTCTAGTTTTCAAAAATGCACATGTTTGGTAGGTTTCCCTAGGTGCCGGCTGAGCTAGAGGCCAAAATCTACAGGTAGGCACTTTGCAAAAAACACCTCTGTTTTCTTTCAAAAAATGTGATGTCTCCACGTTGTGTTTTGGGGCATTTCCTGTCACGGGCGCTAGGCCTACCCACACAAGTGAGGTATCATTTTTATCGGGAGGCTTGGGGGAACGCTGGGTGGAAGGAAATTTGTGGCTCCTCTCAGATTCCAGAACTTTCTGTCACCGAAATGTGAGGAAAACATGTTTTTTTAGCCAAATTTTGAGGTTTGCAATGGATTCTGGGTAACAGAACCTGGTCAGAGCCCCACAAGTCACCCCATCTTGGATTCCCCTACGTCTCTAGTTTTCAGAAATGCACAGGTTTGGTAGGTTTCCCTAGGTGCCGGCTGAGCTAGAGGCCAAAATCTACAGGTAGGCACTTTGCAAAAAACACCTCTGTTTTCTTTAAAAAAATGTGATGTGTCCACGTTGTGTTTTGGGGCATTTCCTGTCACGGGCGCTAGGCCTACCCACACAAGTGAGGTATCATTTTTATCGGGAGACTTGGGGGAACGCTGGGTGGAAGGAAATTTGTGGCTCCTCTCAGATTCCAGAACTTTCTGTCACCGAAATGTGAGGAAAACATGTTTTTGTAGCCAAATTTTGAGGTTTGCAAAGGATTCTGGGTAACAGAACTTGGTCAGAGCCCCACAAGTCACCCCATCTTGGATTCCCCTAGGTCTCTAGTTTTCAAAAATGCACAGGTTTGGTAGGTTTCCCTAGGTGCCGGCTGAGCTAGAGGCCAAAATCTACAGGTAGGCACTTTGCAAAAAACACCTCTGTTTTCTTTCAAAAAATGTGATGTGTCCACGTTGTGTTTTGGGGCATTTCCTGTCACGGGCGCTAGGCCTACCCACACAAGTGAGGTATCATTTTTATCGGGAGACTTGGGGGAACGCTGGGTGGAAGGAAATTTGTGGCTCCTCTCAGATTCCAGAACTTTCTGTCACCGAAATGTGAGGAAAACATGTTTTTTTAGCCAAATGTTGAAGTTTGCAATGGATTCTGGGTAACAGAACCTGGCCAGAGCCCCAGAAGTCACCCCATCTTGGATTCCCCTAGGTCTCTAGTTTTCAAAAATGTACAGGTTTGGTAGGTTTCCCTAGGTGCCGGCTGAGCTAGAGGCCAAAATCTACAGGTAGGCACTTTGCAAAAAACACCTCTGTTTTCTTTAAAAAAATGTGATGTGTCCACGTTGTGTTTTTGGGCATTTCCTGTTACGGGCGTTAGGCCTACCCACACAAGTGAGGTATCATTTTTATCGTGAGAATTAGGGGAACGCTGGGTGGAAGGAAATTTGTGGCTCCTCTCAGATTCCAGAACTTTCTGTCACCGAAATGTGAGGAAAACATTTTTTTTAGCCAAATTTTGAGGTTTGCAAAGGATTCTGGGTAACAGAACTTAGTCAGAGCCCCACAAGTCACCCCATCTTGGATTCCCCTAGGTCTCTAGTTTTCAAAAATGCACAGGTTTGGTAGGTTTCCCTAGGTGCCGGCTGAGCTAGAGGCCAAAATCTACAGGTAGGCACTTTGCAAAAAACACCTCTGTTTTCTTTCAAAAAATGTGATGTGTCCACGTTGTGTTTTGGGGCATTTCCTGTCACGGGCGCTAGGCCTACCCACACAAGTGAGGTATCATTTTTATCGGGAGGCTTGGGGGAACGCTGGGTGGAAGGAAATTTGTGGCTCCTCTCAGATTCCAGAACTTTCTGTCACCGAAATGTGAGGAAAACATGTTTTTTTAGCCAAATGTTGAAGTTTGCAATGGATTCTGGGTAACAGAACCTGGCCAGAGCCCCAGAAGTCACCCCATCTTGGATTCCCCTAGGTCTCTAGTTTTCAAAAATGTACAGGTTTGGTAGGTTTCCCTACGTGCCGGCTGAGCTAGATGCCAAAATCTACAGGTAGGCACTTTGCAAAAAACACCTCTGTTTTCTTTCAAAAAATTTGATGTGTCCACGTTGGTTTTTGGGGCATTTCCTGTCACGGGCGTTAGGCCTACCCACACAAGTGAGGTATCATTTTTATTGTGAGAATTAGGGGAACGCTGGGTGGAAGGAAATTTGTGGCTCCTCTCAGATTCCAGAACTTTCTGTCACCGAAATGTGAGGAAAACATTTTTTTTAGCCAAAATTTGAGGTTTGCAAAGGATTCTGGGTAACAGAACCTGGTCAGAGCCCCACAAGTCACCCCATCTTGGATTCCCCTAGGTCTCTAGTTTTCAAAAATGTACAGGTTTGGTAGGTTTCCCTAGGTGCCGGCTGAGCTAGAGGCCAAAATCTACAGGTAGGCACTTTGCAAAAAACACCTCTGTTTTCTTTAAAAAAATGTGATGTGTCCACGTTGTGTTTTTGGGCATTTCCTGTTACGGGCGTTAGGCCTACCCACACAAGTGAGGTATCATTTTTATCGTGAGAATTAGGGGAACGCTGGGTGGAAGGAAATTTGTGGCTCCTCTCAGATTCCAGAACTTTCTGTCACCGAAATGTGAGGAAAACATTTTTTTTAGCCAAATTTTGAGGTTTGCAAACGATTCTGGGTAACAGAACCTGGTCAGAGCCCCACAAGTCACCCCATCTTGGATTCCCCTAGGTCTCTAGTTTTCAAAAATGTACAGGTTTGGTAGGTTTCCCTAGGTGCCGGCTGAGCTAGAGGCCAAAATCTACAGGTAGGCACTTTGCAAAAAACACCTCTGTTTTCTTTCAAAAAATGTGATGTGTCCACGTTGTGTTTTGGGGCATTTCCTGTCACGGGCGCTAGGCCTACCCACACAAGTGAGGTATCATTTTTATCGGGAGACTTGGGGGAACGCTGGGTGGAAGGAAATTTGTGGCTCCTCTCAGATTCCAGAACTTTCTGTCACCGAAATGTGAGGAAAACATGTTTTTTTAGCCAAATTATGAGGTTTGCAATGGATTCTGGGTAACAGAACTTGGTCAGAGCCCCACAAGTCACCTCATCTTGGATTCCCCTAGGTCTCTAGTTTTAAAAAATGCACAGGTTTGGTAGGTTTCCCTAGGTGCCGGCTGAGCTAGAGGCCAAAATCTACAGGTAGGCACTTTGCAAAAAACACCTCTGTTTTCTTTCAAAAAATGTGATGTGTCCACGTTGTGTTTTGGGGCATTTCCTGTCACGGGCGCTAGGCCTACCCACACAAGTGAGGTATCATTTTTATCGGGAGACTTGGGGGAACGCTGGGTGGAAGGAAATTTGTGGCTCCTCTCAGATTCCAGAACTTTCTGTCACCGAAATGTGAGGAAAACATGTTTTTTTAGCCAAATTTTGAGGTTTGCAAAGGATTCTGGGTAACAGAACTTGGTCAGAGCCCCACAAGTCACCCCATCTTGGATTCCCCTAGGTCTCTAGTTTTCAAAAATGCACATGTTTGGTAGGTTTCCCTAGGTGCCGGCTGAGCTAGAGGCCAAAATCTACAGGTAGGCACTTTGCAAAAAACACCTCTGTTTTCTTTCAAAAAATGTGATGTCTCCACGTTGTGTTTTGGGGCATTTCCTGTCACGGGCGCTAGGCCTACCCACACAAGTGAGGTATCATTTTTATCGGGAGGCTTGGGGGAACGCTGGGTGGAAGGAAATTTGTGGCTCCTCTCAGATTCCAGAACTTTCTGTCACCGAAATGTGAGGAAAACATTTTTTTTAGCCAAAATTTGAGGTTTGCAATGGATTCTGGGTAACAGAACCTGGTCAGAGCCCCACAAGTCACCCCATCTTGGATTCCCCTAGGTCTCTAGTTTTCAAAAATGTACAGGTTTGGTAGGTTTCCCTAGGTGCCGGCTGAGCTAGAGGCCAAAATCTACAGGTAGGCACTTTGCAAAAAACACCTCTGTTTTCTTCAAAAAAATGTGATGTGTCCACGTTGTGTTTTTGGGCATTTCCTGTTACGGGCGTTAGGCCTACCCACACAAGTGAGGTATCATTTTTATCGTGAGAATTAGGGGAACGCTGGGTGGAAGGAAATTTGTGGCTCCTCTCAGATTCCAGAACTTTCTGTCACCGAAATGTGAGGAAAACATTTTTTTTAGCCAAATTTTGAGGTTTGCAAAGGATTCTGGGTAACAGAACTTAGTCAGAGCCCCACAAGTCACCCCATCTTGGATTCCCCTAGGTCTCTAGTTTTCAAAAATGCACAGGTTTGGTAGGTTTCCCTAGGTGCCGGCTGAGCTAGAGGCCAAAATCTACAGGTAGGCACTTTGCAAAAAACACCTCTGTTTTCTTTCAAAAAATGTGATGTGTCCACGTTGTGTTTTGGGGCATTTCCTGTCACGGGCGCTAGGCCTACCCACACAAGTGAGGTATCATTTTTATCGGGAGGCTTGGGGGAACGCTGGGTGGAAGGAAATTTGTGGCTCCTCTCAGATTCCAGAACTTTCTGTCACCGAAATGTGAGGAAAACATGTTTTTTTAGCCAAATGTTGAAGTTTGCAATGGATTCTGGGTAACAGAACCTGGCCAGAGCCCCAGAAGTCACCCCATCTTGGATTCCCCTAGGTCTCTAGTTTTCAAAAATGTACAGGTTTGGTAGGTTTCCCTACGTGCCGGCTGAGCTAGATGCCAAAATCTACAGGTAGGCACTTTGCAAAAAACACCTCTGTTTTCTTTCAAAAAATTTGATGTGTCCACGTTGGTTTTTGGGGCATTTCCTGTCACGGGCGTTAGGCCTACCCACACAAGTGAGGTATCATTTTTATTGTGAGAATTAGGGGAACGCTGGGTGGAAGGAAATTTGTGGCTCCTCTCAGATTCCAGAACTTTCTGTCACCGAAATGTGAGGAAAACATTTTTTTTAGCCAAAATTTGAGGTTTGCAAAGGATTCTGGGTAACAGAACCTGGTCAGAGCCCCACAAGTCACCCCATCTTGGATTCCCCTAGGTCTCTAGTTTTCAAAAATGTACAGGTTTGGTAGGTTTCCCTAGGTGCCGGCTGAGCTAGAGGCCAAAATCTACAGGTAGGCACTTTGCAAAAAACACCTCTGTTTTCTTTAAAAAAATGTGATGTGTCCACGTTGTGTTTTTGGGCATTTCCTGTTACGGGCGTTAGGCCTACCCACACAAGTGAGGTATCATTTTTATCGTGAGAATTAGGGGAACGCTGGGTGGAAGGAAATTTGTGGCTCCTCTCAGATTCCAGAACTTTCTGTCACCGAAATGTGAGGAAAACATTTTTTTTAGCCAAATTTTGAGGTTTGCAAACGATTCTGGGTAACAGAACCTGGTCAGAGCCCCACAAGTCACCCCATCTTGGATTCCCCTAGGTCTCTAGTTTTCAAAAATGTACAGGTTTGGTAGGTTTCCCTAGGTGCCGGCTGAGCTAGAGGCCAAAATCTACAGGTAGGCACTTTGCAAAAAACACCTCTGTTTTCTTTCAAAAAATGTGATGTGTCCACGTTGTGTTTTGGGGCATTTCCTGTCACGGGCGCTAGGCCTACCCACACAAGTGAGGTATCATTTTTATCGGGAGACTTGGGGGAACGCTGGGTGGAAGGAAATTTGTGGCTCCTCTCAGATTCCAGAACTTTCTGTCACCGAAATGTGAGGAAAACATGTTTTTTTAGCCAAATTATGAGGTTTGCAATGGATTCTGGGTAACAGAACTTGGTCAGAGCCCCACAAGTCACCTCATCTTGGATTCCCCTAGGTCTCTAGTTTTAAAAAATGCACAGGTTTGGTAGGTTTCCCTAGGTGCCGGCTGAGCTAGAGGCCAAAATCTACAGGTAGGCACTTTGCAAAAAACACCTCTGTTTTCTTTCAAAAAATGTGATGTGTCCACGTTGTGTTTTGGGGCATTTCCTGTCACGGGCGCTAGGCCTACCCACACAAGTGAGGTATCATTTTTATCGGGAGACTTGGGGGAACGCTGGGTGGAAGGAAATTTGTGGCTCCTCTCAGATTCCAGAACTTTCTGTCACCGAAATGTGAGGAAAACATGTTTTTTTAGCCAAATTTTGAGGTTTGCAAAGGATTCTGGGTAACAGAACTTGGTCAGAGCCCCACAAGTCACCCCATCTTGGATTCCCCTAGGTCTCTAGTTTTCAAAAATGCACATGTTTGGTAGGTTTCCCTAGGTGCCGGCTGAGCTAGAGGCCAAAATCTACAGGTAGGCACTTTGCAAAAAACACCTCTGTTTTCTTTCAAAAAATGTGATGTCTCCACGTTGTGTTTTGGGGCATTTCCTGTCACGGGCGCTAGGCCTACCCACACAAGTGAGGTATCATTTTTATCGGGAGGCTTGGGGGAACGCTGGGTGGAAGGAAATTTGTGGCTCCTCTCAGATTCCAGAACTTTCTGTCACCGAAATGTGAGGAAAACATTTTTTTTAGCCAAAATTTGAGGTTTGCAATGGATTCTGGGTAACAGAACCTGGTCAGAGCCCCACAAGTCACCCCATCTTGGATTCCCCTAGGTCTCTAGTTTTCAAAAATGTACAGGTTTGGTAGGTTTCCCTAGGTGCCGGCTGAGCTAGAGGCCAAAATCTACAGGTAGGCACTTTGCAAAAAACACCTCTGTTTTCTTCAAAAAAATGTGATGTGTCCACGTTGTGTTTTTGGGCATTTCCTGTTACGGGCGTTAGGCCTACCCACACAAGTGAGGTATCATTTTTATCGTGAGAATTAGGGGAACGCTGGGTGGAAGGAAATTTGTGGCTCCTCTCAGATTCCAGAACTTTCTGTCACCGAAATGTGAGGAAAACATTTTTTTTAGCCAAATTTTGAGGTTTGCAAAGGATTCTGGGTAACAGAACCTGGTCAGAGCCCCACAAGTCACCCCATCTTGGATTCCCCTAGGTCTCTAGTTTTCAAAAATGTACAGGTTTGGTAGGTTTCCCTAGGTGCCGGCTGAGCTAGAGGCCAAAATCTACAGGTAGGCACTTTGCAAAAAACACCTCTGTTTTCTTTCAAAAAATGTGATGTGTCCACGTTGTGTTTTGGGGCATTTCCTGTCACGGGCGCTAGGCCTACCCACACAAGTGAGGTATCATTTTTATCGGGAGACTTGGAGGAACGCTGGGTGGAAGGAAATTTGTGGCTCCTCTCAGATTCCAGAACTTTCTGTCACCGAAATGTGAGGAAAACATGTTTTTTTAGCCAAATTATGAGGTTTGCAATGGATTCTGGGTAACAGAACTTGGTCAGAGCCCCACAAGTCACCTCATCTTGGATTCCCCTAGGTCTCTAGTTTTAAAAAATGCACAGGTTTGGTAGGTTTCCCTAGGTGCCGGCTGAGCTAGAGGCCAAAATCTACAGGTAGGCACTTTGCAAAAAACACCTCTGTTTTCTTTCAAAAAATGTGATGTGTCCACGTTGTGTTTTGGGGCATTTCCTGTCACGGGCGCTAGGCCTACCCACACAAGTGAGGTATCATTTTTATCGGGAGACTTGGGGGAACGCTGGGTGGAAGGAAATTTGTGGCTCCTCTCAGATTCCAGAACTTTCTGTCACCGAAATGTGAGGAAAACATGTTTTTTTAGCCAAATTTTGAGGTTTGCAAAGGATTCTGGGTAACAGAACTTGGTCAGAGCCCCACAAGTCACCCCATCTTGGATTCCCCTAGGTCTCTAGTTTTCAAAAATGCACATGTTTGGTAGGTTTCCCTAGGTGCCGGCTGAGCTAGAGGCCAAAATCTACAGGTAGGCACTTTGCAAAAAACACCTCTGTTTTCTTTCAAAAAATGTGATGTCTCCACGTTGTGTTTTGGGGCATTTCCTGTCACGGGCGCTAGGCCTACCCACACAAGTGAGGTATCATTTTTATCGGGAGGGTTGGGGGAACGCTGGGTGGAAGGAAATTTGTGGCTCCTCTCAGATTCCAGAACTTTCTGTCACCGAAATGTGAGGAAAACATGTTTTTTTAGCCAAATTTTGAGGTTTGCAATGGATTCTGGGTAACAGAACCTGGTCAGAGCCCCACAAGTCACCCCATCTTGGATTCCCCTACGTCTCTAGTTTTCAGAAATGCACAGGTTTGGTAGGTTTCCCTAGGTGCCGGCTGAGCTAGAGGCCAAAATCTACAGGTAGGCACTTTGCAAAAAACACCTCTGTTTTCTTTAAAAAAATGTGATGTGTCCACGTTGTGTTTTGGGGCATTTCCTGTCACGGGCGCTAGGCCTACCCACACAAGTGAGGTATCATTTTTATCGGGAGACTTGGGGGAACGCTGGGTGGAAGGAAATTTGTGGCTCCTCTCAGATTCCAGAACTTTCTGTCACCGAAATGTGAGGAAAACATGTTTTTGTAGCCAAATTTTGAGGTTTGCAAAGGATTCTGGGTAACAGAACTTGGTCAGAGCCCCACAAGTCACCCCATCTTGGATTCCCCTAGGTCTCTAGTTTTCAAAAATGCACAGGTTTGGTAGGTTTCCCTAGGTGCCGGCTGAGCTAGAGGCCAAAATCTACAGGTAGGCACTTTGCAAAAAACACCTCTGTTTTCTTTAAAAAAATGTGATGTGTCCACGTTGTGTTTTGGGGCATTTCCTGTCACGGGCGTTAGGCCTACCCACACAAGTGAGGTACCATTTTTATCGGGTTGACTTGGGGGAACGCTGGGTGGAAGGAAATTTGTGGCTCCTCTCAGATTCCAGAACTTTCTGTCACCGAAATGTGAGGAAAACATGTTTTTTTTAGCCAAATTATGAGGTTTGCAATGGATTCTGGGTAACAGAACTTAGTCAGAGCCCCACAAGTCACCCCATCTTGGATTCCCCTAGGTCTCTAGTTTTCAAAAATGCACAGGTTTGGTAGGTTTCCCTAGGTGCCGGCTGAGCTAGAGGCCAAAATCTACAGGTAGGCACTTTGCAAAAAACACCTCTGTTTTCTTTCAAAAAATGTGATGTGTCCACGTTGTGTTTTGGGGCATTTCCTGTCACGGGCGCTAGGCCTACCCACACAAGTGAGGTATCATTTTTATCGGGAGACTTGGGGGAACGCTGGGTGGAAGGAAATTTGTGGCTCCTCTCAGATTCCAGAACTTTCTGTCACCGAAATGTGAGGAAAACATGTTTTTTTAGCCAAATGTTGAAGTTTGCAATGGATTCTGGGTAACAGAACCTGGCCAGAGCCCCAGAAGTCACCCCATCTTGGATTCCCCTAGGTCTCTAGTTTTCAAAAATGTACAGGTTTGGTAGGTTTCCCTACGTGCCGGCTGAGCTAGATGCCAAAATCTACAGGTAGGCACTTTGCAAAAAACACCTCTGTTTTCTTTCAAAAAATTTGATGTGTCCACGTTGGTTTTTGGGGCATTTCCTGTCACGGGCGTTAGGCCTACCCACACAAGTGAGGTATCATTTTTATCGTGAGAATTAGGGGAACGCTGGGTGGAAGGAAATTTGTGGCTCCTCTCAGATTCCAGAACTTTCTGTCACCGAAATGTGAGGAAAACATTTTTTTTAGCCAAAATTTGAGGTTTGCAAAGGATTCTGGGTAACAGAACCTGGTCAGAGCCCCACAAGTCACCCCATCTTGGATTCCCCTAGGTCTCTAGTTTTCAAAAATGTACAGGTTTGGTAGGTTTCCCTAGGTGCCGGCTGAGCTAGAGGCCAAAATCTACAGGTAGGCACTTTGCAAAAAACACCTCTGTTTTCTTTAAAAAAATGTGATGTGTCCACGTTGTGTTCTGGGGCATTTCCTGTCACGGGCGCTAGGCCTACCCACACAAGTGAGGTATCATTTTTATCGGGAGACTTGGGGGAACGCTCGGTGGAAGGAAATTTGTGGCTCCTCTGAGATTCCAGAACTTTCTGTCACCGAAATGTGAGGAAAACATGTTTTTTTAGCCAAATTATGAGGTTTGCAATGGATTCTGGGCAACAGAACTTGGTCAGAGCCCCACAAGTCACCTCATCTTGGATTCCCCTAGGTCTCTAGTTTTCAAAAATGCACAGGTTTGGTAGGTTTCCCTAGGTGCCGGCTGAGCTAGAGGCCAAAATCTACAGGTAGGCACTTTGCAAAAAACACCTCTGTTTTCTTTCAAAAAATGTGATGTGTCCACGTTGTGTTTTGGGGCATTTCCTGTCACGGGCGCTAGGCCTACCCACACAAGTGAGGTATCATTTTTATCGGGAGACTTGGGGGAACGCTGGGTGGAAGGAAATTTGTGGCTCCTCTCAGATTCCAGAACTTTCTGTCACCGAAATGTGAGGAAAACATGTTTTTTTAGCCAAATGTTGAGGTTTGCAATGGATTCTGGGTAACAGAACTTGGTCAGAGCCCCACAAGTCACCCCATCTTGGATACCCCTAGGTCTCTAGTTTTCAAAAATGTACAGGTTTGGTAGGTTTCCCTAGGTGCCGGCTGAGCTAGAGGCCAAAATCTACAGGTAGGCACTTTGCAAAAAACACCTCTGTTTTCTTTAAAAAAATGTGATGTGTCCACGTTGTGTTTTGGGGCATTTCCTGTCACGGGCGTTAGGCCTACCCACACAAGTGAGGTATCATTTTTATCGTGAGAATTAGGGGAACGCTGGGTGGAAGGAAATTTGTGGCTCCTCTCAGATTCCAGAACTTTCTGTCACCGAAATGTGAGGAAAACATTTTTTTTAGCCAAATTTTGAGGTTTGCAAAGGATTCTGGGTAACAGAATCTGGTCAGAGCCCCACAAGTCACCCCATCTTGGATTCCCCTAGGTCTCTAGTTTTCAAAAATGTACAGGTTTGGTAGGTTTCCCTAGGTGCCGGCTGAGCTAGAGGCCAAAATCTACAGGTAGGCACTTTGCAAAAAACACCTCTGTTTTCTTTCAAAAAATGTGATGTGTCCACGTTGTGTTTTGGGGCGTTTCCTGTCACGGGCGCTAGGCCTACCCACACAAGTGAGGTATCATTTTTATCGGGAGACTTGGGGGAACGCTGGGTGGAAGGAAATTTGTGGCTCCTCTGAGATTCCAGAACTTTCTGTCACCGAAATGCGAGGAAAACATGTTTTATTAGCCAAATTATGAGGTTTGCAATGGATTCTGGGTAACAGAACTTGGTCAGAGCCCCACAAGTCACCTCATCTTGGATTCCCCTAGGTCTCTAGTTTTCAAAAATGCAAAGGTTTGGTAGGTTTCCCTAGGTGTCGGCTGAGCTAGAGGACAAAATCTACAGGTAGGCACTTTGCAAAAAACACCTCTGTTTTCTTTAAAAAAATGTGATGTGTCCACGTTGTGTTTTGGGGCATTTCCTGTCACGGGCGCTAGGCCTACCCACACAAGTGAGGTATCATTTTTATCGGGAGACTTGGGGGAACGCTGGGTGGAAGGAAATTTGTGGCTCCTCTCAGATTCCAGAACTTTCTGTCACCGAAATGTGAGGAAAACATGTTTTTTTGCCAAATTTTGAGGTTTGCAAAGGATTCTGGGTAACAGAACTTGGTCAGAGCCCCACAAGTCACCCCATCTTGGATTCCCCTAGGTCTCTAGTTTTCAAAAATGCACAGGTTTGGTAGGTTTCCCTAGGTGCCGGCTGAGCTAGAGGCCAAAATCTACAGGTAGGCACTTTGCAAAAAACACCTCTGTTTTCTTTAAAAAAATGTGATGTGTCCACGTTGTGTTTTGGGGCATTTCCTGTCACGGGCGCTAGGCCTACCCACACAAGTGAGGTATCATTTTTATCGGGAGGCTTGGGGGAACGCTGGGTGGAAGGAAATTTGTGGCTCCTCTCAGATTCCAGAACTTTCTGTCACCGAAATGTGAGGAAAACATGTTTTTTTAGCCAAATTTTGAGGTTTGCAATGGATTCTGGGTAACAGAACCTGGCCAGAGCCCCACAAGTCACCCCATCTTGGATTCCCCTAGGTCTCTAGTTTTCACAAATGTACAGGTTTGGTAGGTTTCCCTAGGTGCCGGCTGAGCTAGAGGCCAAAATCTACAGGTAGGCACTTTGCAAAAAACACCTCTGTTTTCTTTCAAAAAATGTGATGTCTCCACGTTGTGTTTTGGGGCATTTCCTGTCACGGGCGCTAGGCCTACCCACACAAGTGAGGTATCATTTTTATCGGGAGGCTTGGGGGAACGCTGGGTGGAAGGAAATTTGTGGCTCCTCTCAGATTCCAGAACTTTCTGTCACCGAAATGTGAGGAAAACATGTTTTTTTAGCCAAATTTTGAGGTTTGCAATGGATTCTGGGTAACAGAACCTGGCCAGAGCCCCACAAGTCACCCCATCTTGGATTCCCCTACGTCTCTAGTTTTCAGAAATGCACAGGTTTGGTAGGTTTCCCTAGGTGCCGGCTGAGCTAGAGGCCAAAATCTACAGGTAGGCACTTTGCAAAAAACACCTCTGTTTTCTTTAAAAAAATGTGATGTGTCCACGTTGTGTTTTGGGGCATTTCCTGTCACGGGCGCTAGGCCTACCCACACAAGTGAGGTATCATTTTTATCGGGAGACTTGGGGGAACGCTGGGTGGAAGGAAATTTGTGGCTCCTCTCAGATTCCAGAACTTTCTGTCACCGAAATGTGAGGAAAACATGTTTTTTTAGCCAAATTTTGAGGTTTGCAAAGGATTCTGGGTAACAGAACTTGGTCAGAGCCCCACAAGTCACCCCATCTTGGATTCCCCTAGGTCTCTAGTTTTCAAAAATGCACAGGTTTGGTAGGTTTCCCTAGGTGCCGGCTGAGCTAGAGGCCAAAATCTACAGGTAGGCACTTTGCAAAAAACACCTCTGTTTTCTTTAAAAAAATGTGATGTGTCCACGTTGTGTTTTGGGCCATTTCCTGTCACGGGCGTTAGGCCTACCCACACAAGTGAGGTATCATTTTTATCGGGTTGACTTGGGGGAACGCTGGGTGGAAGGAAATTTGTGGCTCCTCTTAGATTCCAGAACTTTCTGTCACCGAAATGTGAGGAAAACATGGTTTTTTTAGCCAAATTATGAGGTTTGCAATGGATTCTGGGTAACAGAACTTAGTCAGAGCCCCACAAGTCACCCCATCTTGGATTCCCCTAGGTCTCTAGTTTTCAAAAATGCACAGGTTTGGTAGGTTTCCCTAGGTGCCGGCTGAGCTAGAGGCCAAAATCTACAGGTAGGCACTTTGCAAAAAACACCTCTGTTTTCTTTCAAAAAATGTGATGTGTCCACGTTGTGTTTTGGGGCATTTCCTGTCACGGGCGCTAGGCCTACCCACACAAGTGAGGTATCATTTTTATCGGGAGACTTGGGGGAACGCTGGGTGGAAGGAAATTTGTGGCTCCTCTCAGATTCCAGAACTTTCTGTCACCGAAATGTGAGGAAAACATTTTTTTTAGCCAAAATTTGAGGTTTGCAAAGGATTCTGGGTAACAGAACCTGGTCAGAGCCCCACAAGTCACCCCATCTTGGATTCCCCTAGGTCTCTAGTTTTCAAAAATGTACAGGTTTGGTAGGTTTCCCTAGGTGCCGGCTGAGCTAGAGGCCAAAATCTACAGGTAGGCACTTTGCAAAAAACACCTCTGTTTTCTTTAAAAAAATGTGATGTGTCCACGTTGTGTTCTGGGGCATTTCCTGTCACGGGCGCTAGGCCTACCCACACAAGTGAGGTATCATTTTTATCGGGAGACTTGGGGGAACGCTGGGTGGAAGGAAATTTGTGGCTCCTCTGAGATTCCAGAACTTTCTGTCACCGAAATGTGAGGAAAACATGTTTTTTTAGCCAAATTATGAGGTTTGCAATGGATTCTGGGCAACAGAACTTGGTCAGAGCCCCACAAGTCACCTCATCTTGGATTCCCCTAGGTCTCTAGTTTTCAAAAATGCACAGGTTTGGTAGGTTTCCCTAGGTGCCGGCTGAGCTAGAGGCCAAAATCTACAGGTAGGCACTTTGCAAAAAACACCTCTGTTTTCTTTCAAAAAATGTGATGTGTCCACGTTGTGTTTTGGGGCATTTCCTGTCACGGGCGCTAGGCCTACCCACACAAGTGAGGTATCATTTTTATCGGGAGACTTGGGGGAACGCTGGGTGGAAGGAAATTTGTGGCTCCTCTCAGATTCCAGAACTTTCTGTCACCGAAATGTGAGGAAAACATGTTTTTTTAGCCAAATGTTGAGGTTTGCAATGGATTCTGGGTAACAGAACTTGGTCAGAGCCCCACAAGTCACCCCATCTTGGATACCCCTAGGTCTCTAGTTTTCAAAAATGTACAGGTTTGGTAGGTTTCCCTAGGTGCCGGCTGAGCTAGAGGCCAAAATCTACAGGTAGGCACTTTGCAAAAAACACCTCTGTTTTCTTTAAAAAAATGTGATGTGTCCACGTTGTGTTTTGGGGCATTTCCTGTCACGGGCGTTAGGCCTACCCACACAAGTGAGGTATCATTTTTATCGTGAGAATTAGGGGAACGCTGGGTGGAAGGAAATTTGTGGCTCCTCTCAGATTCCAGAACTTTCTGTCACCGAAATGTGAGGAAAACATTTTTTTTAGCCAAATTTTGAGGTTTGCAAAGGATTCTGGGTAACAGAATCTGGTCAGAGCCCCACAAGTCACCCCATCTTGGATTCCCCTAGGTCTCTAGTTTTCAAAAATGTACAGGTTTGGTAGGTTTCCCTAGGTGCCGGCTGAGCTAGAGGCCAAAATCTACAGGTAGGCACTTTGCAAAAAACACCTCTGTTTTCTTTCAAAAAATGTGATGTGTCCACGTTGTGTTTTGGGGCGTTTCCTGTCACGGGCGCTAGGCCTACCCACACAAGTGAGGTATCATTTTTATCGGGAGACTTGGGGGAACGCTGGGTGGAAGGAAATTTGTGGCTCCTCTGAGATTCCAGAACTTTCTGTCACCGAAATGCGAGGAAAACATGTTTTTTTAGCCAAATTATGAGGTTTGCAATGGATTCTGGGTAACAGAACTTGGTCAGAGCCCCACAAGTCACCTCATCTTGGATTCCCCTAGGTCTCTAGTTTTCAAAAATGCAAAGGTTTGGTAGGTTTCCCTAGGTGCCGGCTGAGCTAGAGGACAAAATCTACAGGTAGGCACTTTGCAAAAAACACCTCTGTTTTCTTTCAAACAATGTGATGTGTCCACGTTGTGTTTTGGGGCATTTCCTGTCACGGGCGCTAGGCCTACCCACACAAGTGAGGTATCATTTTTATCGGGAGACTTGGGGGAACGCTGGGTGGAAGGAAATTTGTGGCTCCTCTCAGATTCCAGAACTTTCTGTCACCGAAATGTGAGGAAAACATGTTTTTTTAGCCAAATTTTGAGGTTTGCAAAGGATTCTGGGTAACAGAACTTGGTCAGAGCCCCACAAGTCACCCCATCTTGGATTCCCCTAGGTCTCTAGTTTTCAAAAATGCACAGGTTTGGTAGGTTTCCCTAGGTGCCGGCTGAGCTAGAGGCCAAAATCTACAGGTAGGCACTTTGCAAAAAACACCTCTGTTTTCTTTCAAAAAATGTGATGTGTCCACGTTGTGTTTTGGGGCATTTCCTGTCACGGGCGCTAGGCCTACCCACACAAGTGAGGTATCATTTTTATCGGGAGGCTTGGGGGAACGCTGGGTGGAAGGAAATTTGTGGCTCCTCTCAGATTCCAGAACTTTCTGTCACCGAAATGTGAGGAAAACATGTTTTTTTAGCCAAATTTTGAGGTTTGCAATGGATTCTGGGTAACAGAACCTGGCCAGAGCCCCACAAGTCACCCCATCTTGGATTCCCCTAGGTCTCTAGTTTTCAAAAATGTACAGGTTTGGTAGGTTTCCCTACGTGCCGGCTGAGCTAGAGGCCAAAATCTACAGGTAGGCACTTTGCAAAAAACACCGCTGTTTTCTTTCAAAAAATTTGATGTGTCCACGTTGGTTTTTGGGGCATTTCCTGTCACGGGCGTTAGGCCTACCCACACAAGTGAGGTATCATTTTTATCGTGAGAATTAGGGGAACGCTGGGTGGAAGGAAATTTGTGGCTCCTCTCAGATTCCAGAACTTTCTGTCACCGAAATGTGAGGAAAACATTTTTTTTAGCCAAAATTTGAGGTTTGCAAAGGATTCTGGGTAACAGAACCTGGTCAGAGCCCCACAGGTCACCCCATCTTGGATTCACCTAGGTCTCTAGTTTTCAAAAATGTACAGATTTGGTAGGTTTCCCTAGGTGCCGGCTGAGCTAGAGGCCAAAATCTACAGGTAGGCACTTTGCAAAAAACACCTCTGTTTTCTTTAAAAAAAATGTGATGTGTCCACGTTGTGTTCTGGGGCATTTCCTGTCACGGGCGCTAGGCCTACCCACACAAGTGAGGTATCATTTTTATCGGGAGACTTGGGGAAACGCTGGGTGGAAGGAAATTTGTGGCTCCTCTGAGATTCCAGAACTTTCTGTCACCGAAATGTGAGGAAAACATGTTTTTTTAGCCAAATTATGAGGTTTGCAATGGATTCTGGGTAACAGAACTTGGTCAGAGCCCCACAAGTCACCTCATCTTGGATTCCCCTAGGTCTGTAGTTTTCAAAAATGCACAGGTTTGGTAGGTTTCCCTAGGTGCAGGCTGAGCTAGAGGCCAAAATCTACAGGTAGGCACTTTGCAAAAAACACCTCTGTTTTCTTTCAAAAAATGTGATGTGTCCACGTTGTGTTTTGGGGCATTTCCTGTCACGGGCGCTAGGCCTACCCACACAAGTGAGGTATCATTTTTATCGGGAGGCTTGGGGGAACGCTGGGTGGAAGGAAATTTGTGGCTCCTCTCAGATTCCAGAACTTTCTGTCACCGAAATGTGAGGAAAACATGTTTTTTTAGCCAAATTTTGAGGTTTGCAATGGATTCTGGGTAACAGAACCTGGCCAGAGCCCCACAAGTCACCCCATCTTGGATTCCCCTACGTCTCTAGTTTTCAGAAATGCACAGGTTTGGTAGGTTTCCCTAGGTGCCGGCTGAGCTAGAGGCCAAAATCTACAGGTAGGCACTTTGCAAAAAACACCTCTGTTTTCTTTAAAAAAATGTGATGTGTCCACGTTGTGTTTTTGGGCATTTCCTGTTACGGGCGTTAGGCCTACCCACACAAGTGAGGTATCATTTTTATCGTGAGAATTAGGGGAACGCTGGGTGGAAGGAAATTTGTGGCTCCTCTCAGATTCCAGAACTTTCTGTCACCGAAATGTGAGGAAAACATTTTTTTTAGCCAAATTTTGAGGTTTGCAAACGATTCTGGGTAACAGAACCTGGTCAGAGCCCCACAAGTCACCCCATCTTGGATTCCCCTAGGTCTCTAGTTTTCAAAAATGTACAGGTTTGGTAGGTTTCCCTAGGTGCCGGCTGAGCTAGAGGCCAAAATCTACAGGTAGGCACTTTGCAAAAAACACCTCTGTTTTCTTTCAAAAAATGTGATGTGTCCACGTTGTGTTTTGGGGCATTTCCTGTCACGGGCGCTAGGCCTACCCACACAAGTGAGGTATCATTTTTATCGGGAGACTTGGGGGAACGCTGGGTGGAAGGAAATTTGTGGCTCCTCTCAGATTCCAGAACTTTCTGTCACCGAAATGTGAGGAAAACAAGTTTTTTTAGCCAAATTATGAGGTTTGCAATGGATTCTGGGTAACAGAACTTGGTCAGAGCCCCACAAGTCACCTCATCTTGGATTCCCCTAGGTCTCTAGTTTTAAAAAATGCACAGGTTTGGTAGGTTTCCCTAGGTGCCGGCTGAGCTAGAGGCCAAAATCTACAGGTAGGCACTTTGCAAAAAACACCTCTGTTTTCTTTCAAAAAATGTGATGTGTCCACGTTGTGTTTTGGGGCATTTCCTGTCACGGGCGCTAGGCCTACCCACACAAGTGAGGTATCATTTTTATCGGGAGACTTGGGGGAACGCTGGGTGGAAGGAAATTTGTGGCTCCTCTCAGATTCCAGAACTTTCTGTCACCGAAATGTGAGGAAAACATGTTTTTTTAGCCAAATTTTGAGGTTTGCAAAGGATTCTGGGTAACAGAACTTGGTCAGAGCCCCACAAGTCACCCCATCTTGGATTCCCCTAGGTCTCTAGTTTTCAAAAATGCACATGTTTGGTAGGTTTCCCTAGGTGCCGGCTGAGCTAGAGGCCAAAATCTACAGGTAGGCACTTTGCAAAAAACACCTCTGTTTTCTTTCAAAAAATGTGATGTCTCCACGTTGTGTTTTGGGGCATTTCCTGTCACGGGCGCTAGGCCTACCCACACAAGTGAGGTATCATTTTTATCGGGAGACTTGGGGGAACGCTGGGTGGAAGGAAATTTGTGGCTCCTCTCAGATTCCAGAACTTTCTGTCACCGAAATGTGAGGAAAACATTTTTTTTAGCCAAAATTTGAGGTTTGCAATGGATTCTGGGTAACAGAACCTGGTCAGAGCCCCACAAGTCACCCCATCTTGGATTCCCCTAGGTCTCTAGTTTTCAAAAATGTACAGGTTTGGTAGGTTTCCCTAGGTGCCGGCTGAGCTAGAGGCCAAAATCTACAGGTAGGCACTTTGCAAAAAACACCTCTGTTTTCTTTAAAAAAATGTGATGTGTCCACGTTGTGTTTTTGGGCATTTCCTGTTACGGGCGTTAGGCCTACCCACACAAGTGAGGTATCATTTTTATCGTGAGAATTAGGGGAACGCTGGGTGGAAGGAAATTTGTGGCTCCTCTCAGATTCCAGAACTTTCTGTCACCGAAATGTGAGGAAAACATTTTTTTTAGCCAAATTTTGAGGTTTGCAAAGGATTCTGGGTAACAGAACTTAGTCAGAGCCCCACAAGTCACCCCATCTTGGATTCCCCTAGGTCTCTAGTTTTCAAAAATGCACAGGTTTGGTAGGTTTCCCTAGGTGCCGGCTGAGCTAGAGGCCAAAATCTACAGGTAGGCACTTTGCAAAAAACACCTCTGTTTTCTTTCAAAAAATGTGATGTGTCCACGTTGTGTTTTGGGGCATTTCCTGTCACGGGCGCTAGGCCTACCCACACAAGTGAGGTATCATTTTTATCGGGAGGCTTGGGGGAACGCTGGGTGGAAGGAAATTTGTGGCTCCTCTCAGATTCCAGAACTTTCTGTCACCGAAATGTGAGGAAAACATGTTTTTTTAGCCAAATGTTGAAGTTTGCAATGGATTCTGGGTAACAGAACCTGGCCAGAGCCCCAGAAGTCACCCCATCTTGGATTCCCCTAGGTCTCTAGTTTTCAAAAATGTACAGGTTTGGTAGGTTTCCCTACGTGCCGGCTGAGCTAGATGCCAAAATCTACAGGTAGGCACTTTGCAAAAAACACCTCTGTTTTCTTTCAAAAAATTTGATGTGTCCACGTTGGTTTTTGGGGCATTTCCTGTCACGGGCGTTAGGCCTACCCACACAAGTGAGGTATCATTTTTATTGTGAGAATTAGGGGAACGCTGGGTGGAAGGAAATTTGTGGCTCCTCTCAGATTCCAGAACTTTCTGTCACCGAAATGTGAGGAAAACATTTTTTTTAGCCAAAATTTGAGGTTTGCAAAGGATTCTGGGTAACAGAACCTGGTCAGAGCCCCACAAGTCACCCCATCTTGGATTCCCCTAGGTCTCTAGTTTTCAAAAATGTACAGGTTTGGTAGGTTTCCCTAGGTGCCGGCTGAGCTAGAGGCCAAAATCTACAGGTAGGCACTTTGCAAAAAACACCTCTGTTTTCTTTAAAAAAATGTGATGTGTCCACGTTGTGTTTTTGGGCATTTCCTGTTACGGGCGTTAGGCCTACCCACACAAGTGAGGTATCATTTTTATCGTGAGAATTAGGGGAACGCTGGGTGGAAGGAAATTTGTGGCTCCTCTCAGATTCCAGAACTTTCTGTCACCGAAATGTGAGGAAAACATTTTTTTTAGCCAAATTTTGAGGTTTGCAAACGATTCTGGGTAACAGAACCTGGTCAGAGCCCCACAAGTCACCCCATCTTGGATTCCCCTAGGTCTCTAGTTTTCAAAAATGTACAGGTTTGGTAGGTTTCCCTAGGTGCCGGCTGAGCTAGAGGCCAAAATCTACAGGTAGGCACTTTGCAAAAAACACCTCTGTTTTCTTTCAAAAAATGTGATGTGTCCACGTTGTGTTTTGGGGCATTTCCTGTCACGGGCGCTAGGCCTACCCACACAAGTGAGGTATCATTTTTATCGGGAGACTTGGGGGAACGCTGGGTGGAAGGAAATTTGTGGCTCCTCTCAGATTCCAGAACTTTCTGTCACCGAAATGTGAGGAAAACATGTTTTTTTAGCCAAATTATGAGGTTTGCAATGGATTCTGGGTAACAGAACTTGGTCAGAGCCCCACAAGTCACCTCATCTTGGATTCCCCTAGGTCTCTAGTTTTAAAAAATGCACAGGTTTGGTAGGTTTCCCTAGGTGCCGGCTGAGCTAGAGGCCAAAATCTACAGGTAGGCACTTTGCAAAAAACACCTCTGTTTTCTTTCAAAAAATGTGATGTGTCCACGTTGTGTTTTGGGGCATTTCCTGTCACGGGCGCTAGGCCTACCCACACAAGTGAGGTATCATTTTTATCGGGAGACTTGGGGGAACGCTGGGTGGAAGGAAATTTGTGGCTCCTCTCAGATTCCAGAACTTTCTGTCACCGAAATGTGAGGAAAACATGTTTTTTTAGCCAAATTTTGAGGTTTGCAAAGGATTCTGGGTAACAGAACTTGGTCAGAGCCCCACAAGTCACCCCATCTTGGATTCCCCTAGGTCTCTAGTTTTCAAAAATGCACATGTTTGGTAGGTTTCCCTAGGTGCCGGCTGAGCTAGAGGCCAAAATCTACAGGTAGGCACTTTGCAAAAAACACCTCTGTTTTCTTTCAAAAAATGTGATGTCTCCACGTTGTGTTTTGGGGCATTTCCTGTCACGGGCGCTAGGCCTACCCACACAAGTGAGGTATCATTTTTATCGGGAGGCTTGGGGGAACGCTGGGTGGAAGGAAATTTGTGGCTCCTCTCAGATTCCAGAACTTTCTGTCACCGAAATGTGAGGAAAACATTTTTTTTAGCCAAAATTTGAGGTTTGCAATGGATTCTGGGTAACAGAACCTGGTCAGAGCCCCACAAGTCACCCCATCTTGGATTCCCCTAGGTCTCTAGTTTTCAAAAATGTACAGGTTTGGTAGGTTTCCCTAGGTGCCGGCTGAGCTAGAGGCCAAAATCTACAGGTAGGCACTTTGCAAAAAACACCTCTGTTTTCTTCAAAAAAATGTGATGTGTCCACGTTGTGTTTTTGGGCATTTCCTGTTACGGGCGTTAGGCCTACCCACACAAGTGAGGTATCATTTTTATCGTGAGAATTAGGGGAACGCTGGGTGGAAGGAAATTTGTGGCTCCTCTCAGATTCCAGAACTTTCTGTCACCGAAATGTGAGGAAAACATTTTTTTTAGCCAAATTTTGAGGTTTGCAAAGGATTCTGGGTAACAGAACTTAGTCAGAGCCCCACAAGTCACCCCATCTTGGATTCCCCTAGGTCTCTAGTTTTCAAAAATGCACAGGTTTGGTAGGTTTCCCTAGGTGCCGGCTGAGCTAGAGGCCAAAATCTACAGGTAGGCACTTTGCAAAAAACACCTCTGTTTTCTTTCAAAAAATGTGATGTGTCCACGTTGTGTTTTGGGGCATTTCCTGTCACGGGCGCTAGGCCTACCCACACAAGTGAGGTATCATTTTTATCGGGAGGCTTGGGGGAACGCTGGGTGGAAGGAAATTTGTGGCTCCTCTCAGATTCCAGAACTTTCTGTCACCGAAATGTGAGGAAAACATGTTTTTTTAGCCAAATGTTGAAGTTTGCAATGGATTCTGGGTAACAGAACCTGGCCAGAGCCCCAGAAGTCACCCCATCTTGGATTCCCCTAGGTCTCTAGTTTTCAAAAATGTACAGGTTTGGTAGGTTTCCCTACGTGCCGGCTGAGCTAGATGCCAAAATCTACAGGTAGGCACTTTGCAAAAAACACCTCTGTTTTCTTTCAAAAAATTTGATGTGTCCACGTTGGTTTTTGGGGCATTTCCTGTCACGGGCGTTAGGCCTACCCACACAAGTGAGGTATCATTTTTATTGTGAGAATTAGGGGAACGCTGGGTGGAAGGAAATTTGTGGCTCCTCTCAGATTCCAGAACTTTCTGTCACCGAAATGTGAGGAAAACATTTTTTTTAGCCAAAATTTGAGGTTTGCAAAGGATTCTGGGTAACAGAACCTGGTCAGAGCCCCACAAGTCACCCCATCTTGGATTCCCCTAGGTCTCTAGTTTTCAAAAATGTACAGGTTTGGTAGGTTTCCCTAGGTGCCGGCTGAGCTAGAGGCCAAAATCTACAGGTAGGCACTTTGCAAAAAACACCTCTGTTTTCTTTAAAAAAATGTGATGTGTCCACGTTGTGTTTTTGGGCATTTCCTGTTACGGGCGTTAGGCCTACCCACACAAGTGAGGTATCATTTTTATCGTGAGAATTAGGGGAACGCTGGGTGGAAGGAAATTTGTGGCTCCTCTCAGATTCCAGAACTTTCTGTCACCGAAATGTGAGGAAAACATTTTTTTTAGCCAAATTTTGAGGTTTGCAAACGATTCTGGGTAACAGAACCTGGTCAGAGCCCCACAAGTCACCCCATCTTGGATTCCCCTAGGTCTCTAGTTTTCAAAAATGTACAGGTTTGGTAGGTTTCCCTAGGTGCCGGCTGAGCTAGAGGCCAAAATCTACAGGTAGGCACTTTGCAAAAAACACCTCTGTTTTCTTTCAAAAAATGTGATGTGTCCACGTTGTGTTTTGGGGCATTTCCTGTCACGGGCGCTAGGCCTACCCACACAAGTGAGGTATCATTTTTATCGGGAGACTTGGGGGAACGCTGGGTGGAAGGAAATTTGTGGCTCCTCTCAGATTCCAGAACTTTCTGTCACCGAAATGTGAGGAAAACATGTTTTTTTAGCCAAATTATGAGGTTTGCAATGGATTCTGGGTAACAGAACTTGGTCAGAGCCCCACAAGTCACCTCATCTTGGATTCCCCTAGGTCTCTAGTTTTAAAAAATGCACAGGTTTGGTAGGTTTCCCTAGGTGCCGGCTGAGCTAGAGGCCAAAATCTACAGGTAGGCACTTTGCAAAAAACACCTCTGTTTTCTTTCAAAAAATGTGATGTGTCCACGTTGTGTTTTGGGGCATTTCCTGTCACGGGCGCTAGGCCTACCCACACAAGTGAGGTATCATTTTTATCGGGAGACTTGGGGGAACGCTGGGTGGAAGGAAATTTGTGGCTCCTCTCAGATTCCAGAACTTTCTGTCACCGAAATGTGAGGAAAACATGTTTTTTTAGCCAAATTTTGAGGTTTGCAAAGGATTCTGGGTAACAGAACTTGGTCAGAGCCCCACAAGTCACCCCATCTTGGATTCCCCTAGGTCTCTAGTTTTCAAAAATGCACATGTTTGGTAGGTTTCCCTAGGTGCCGGCTGAGCTAGAGGCCAAAATCTACAGGTAGGCACTTTGCAAAAAACACCTCTGTTTTCTTTCAAAAAATGTGATGTCTCCACGTTGTGTTTTGGGGCATTTCCTGTCACGGGCGCTAGGCCTACCCACACAAGTGAGGTATCATTTTTATCGGGAGGCTTGGGGGAACGCTGGGTGGAAGGAAATTTGTGGCTCCTCTCAGATTCCAGAACTTTCTGTCACCGAAATGTGAGGAAAACATTTTTTTTAGCCAAAATTTGAGGTTTGCAATGGATTCTGGGTAACAGAACCTGGTCAGAGCCCCACAAGTCACCCCATCTTGGATTCCCCTAGGTCTCTAGTTTTCAAAAATGTACAGGTTTGGTAGGTTTCCCTAGGTGCCGGCTGAGCTAGAGGCCAAAATCTACAGGTAGGCACTTTGCAAAAAACACCTCTGTTTTCTTTAAAAAAATGTGATGTGTCCACGTTGTGTTTTTGGGCATTTCCTGTTACGGGCGTTAGGCCTACCCACACAAGTGAGGTATCATTTTTATCGTGAGAATTAGGGGAACGCTGGGTGGAAGGAAATTTGTGGCTCCTCTCAGATTCCAGAACTTTCTGTCACCGAAATGTGAGGAAAACATTTTTTGTAGCCAAATTTTGAGGTTTGCAAAGGATTCTGGGTAACAGAACCTGGTCAGAGCCCCACAAGTCACCCCATCTTGGATTCCCCTAGGTCTCTAGTTTTCAAAAATGTACAGGTTTGGTAGGTTTCCCTAGGTGCCGGCTGAGCTAGAGGCCAAAATCTACAGGTAGGCACTTTGCAAAAAACACCTCTGTTTTCTTTCAAAAAATGTGATGTGTCCACGTTGTGTTTTGGGGCATTTCCTGTCACGGGCGCTAGGCCTACCCACACAAGTGAGGTATCATTTTTATCGGGAGACTTGGAGGAACGCTGGGTGGAAGGAAATTTGTGGCTCCTCTCAGATTCCAGAACTTTCTGTCACCGAAATGTGAGGAAAACATGTTTTTTTAGCCAAATTATGAGGTTTGCAATGGATTCTGGGTAACAGAACTTGGTCAGAGCCCCACAAGTCACCTCATCTTGGATTCCCCTAGGTCTCTAGTTTTAAAAAATGCACAGGTTTGGTAGGTTTCCCTAGGTGCCGGCTGAGCTAGAGGCCAAAATCTACAGGTAGGCACTTTGCAAAAAACACCTCTGTTTTCTTTCAAAAAATGTGATGTGTCCACGTTGTGTTTTTGGGGCATTTCCTGTCACGGGCGCTAGGCCTACCCACACAAGTGAGGTATCATTTTTATCGGGAGACTTGGGGGAACGCTGGGTGGAAGGAAATTTGTGGCTCCTCTCAGATTCCAGAACTTTCTGTCACCGAAATGTGAGGAAAACATGTTTTTTTAGCCAAATTTTGAGGTTTGCAAAGGATTCTGGGTAACAGAACTTGGTCAGAGCCCCACAAGTCACCCCATCTTGGATTCCCCTAGGTCTCTAGTTTTCAAAAATGCACATGTTTGGTAGGTTTCCCTAGGTGCCGGCTGAGCTAGAGGCCAAAATCTACAGGTAGGCACTTTGCAAAAAACACCTCTGTTTTCTTTCAAAAAATGTGATGTCTCCACGTTGTGTTTTGGGGCATTTCCTGTCACGGGCGCTAGGCCTACCCACACAAGTGAGGTATCATTTTTATCGGGAGGGTTGGGGGAACGCTGGGTGGAAGGAAATTTGTGGCTCCTCTCAGATTCCAGAACTTTCTGTCACCGAAATGTGAGGAAAACATGTTTTTTTAGCCAAATTTTGAGGTTTGCAATGGATTCTGGGTAACAGAACCTGGTCAGAGCCCCACAAGTCACCCCATCTTGGATTCCCCTACGTCTCTAGTTTTCAGAAATGCACAGGTTTGGTAGGTTTCCCTAGGTGCCGGCTGAGCTAGAGGCCAAAATCTACAGGTAGGCACTTTGCAAAAAACACCTCTGTTTTCTTTAAAAAAATGTGATGTGTCCACGTTGTGTTTTGGGGCATTTCCTGTCACGGGCGCTAGGCC